>NC_090864.1:6375873-6695248 GCF_024217435.2 Syngnathus scovelli | reverse complement strand
CTGTGGAACATATCTTGAGCGACATCAGAGATCAGATAGGACGTGTTTTATGAGAAAGTAGGACTCGACGAACCAAGCTGCAGATCTTCTTTTTTTTTTTTTAAATGATTGCAATGTTCACGTTAGATGTTCATGCTCCCACGCGGCCGCCGCCACCTCCTCCTCATTATTCCCTGGCCTCTAACTCGTAACCTCAGCGTACGCCACAAAGGCGCTCGAGGGTCCGGCGAGGGTGACAGCACACCGGGGCGTCTTCAGCCGAGTGAATTAATATCGCAAATGCCGCGTCCACGGACTGGCCGCCGCCGCCGCAATCGACTGTGACGCACTCCACAGCGCCCGCCACAGATCATTATCAGTGGCGGGTAAAGCCGATGCGCCGGCGCCACTAATGACATCCCAGTCTGCCCATAAATTTGTCGCCGCGTGCCACTTGGAGCCGTTTGGCATGGCGGCCCGGGCGTGATGAAAGCACTCGATGGGAAGGCGGCGAGGGGTGAGGACACTGGCGAGGTGGGAGCGACAATTACTCCTGGACCTTCTGTTTGCACCCTCATGTTACCTCCCGACTGCGGCCAAGGTGGAGAAATTGCGTTCATTAGAAATAAAGAAGAGAATGCGCAGCACGGTGACCTAGTGGTCAGCACGTCTGGCCCACAGTTCTGAGGTTCACGGCACATTCCGCATATGCTGTCAAGATGCCCGCAAGCTGTTTTCAATTGAGGAAAACAATTGTCTCCTACAAAGCCAAGACATGAACTGGCACACCTTTTTGTATCCAAACTCCCACGGGGTAGCAACTGTGATGATCTTCGACATCGCTTTTGTTAATTATGCAGCAGCACAATACACAATTCCCACCTGCGGGCCCTGCGTGGCGTGCGCAGCATCACTATGTGCAGGAAATAAACCGCGCGGGCTCCCGTGGCGGAGCCGCCCGACAGAGGAACCCGTGACGACGCATGCGAAAATGTCACGCCGCTCGTCCTTGCCGCCATCTATTCCCTCTTCTAATCCATCAGTCTACCCGCATGTTGCCTTGCGGAAACTCTTCAGCTTCTGGCGGCGGCGTGGCACGCAAGGGGATGTGGCCGGGAGCCCCTCATGGAACATGGGAGGGGGGGGGGAAGCTACAAGGAGTTGGATGACATTTATCTCGGGTCCAACCACATCGTTTCTCGGATTCCGTGAAATGATGATCATGAATGACTTATGGAATCACCTCGAGTCCACTTTCACCCTTCAGAATAAATGACTTGAAGAGGATGGGAATTTGAGAAAACACAGCGTGTGCCGCTGACGTGTGACCACGTGTGCGTAAGCGACCCTTGCATGCCAACATAGGGGGGCAGCCCCATCGTAAATCGAGGACCTCCAAGTGAATACAAAGCGATCCGAGATATTCACAGCGACGGATCTTACTGAGGGTCTCCAGCGTAGCTGAGTTGGGCAGGCCGTATCCCGAAATGAACGATGATGGGGAAGGTGATGACGTCTGGGTTGAACTGCTCCCGGTCCAGCTGGTCGATCCGCACCGAACTCGGTTTCTGGGGAGCGACAACACGGAAGCCAGGGCGGGTGAGCGCATTAGCAGTGTAAACAAGCTCGACAAGCGGGCGCCGTCGTTCAATCATTCGCCGCGCGGGACGCCGGCGGCGAGCGGATCGGCAGACACTCGTACGTGAGCGTCCTCGGGTAGCACTTTTGGCGGGATCGGACGCGAGGACCCCGACATACGGCGTCATGTGCTCGGTGGCAGATGGCTGGAGGCCCGTCGCTCACCTTGACATTAGCCACGTTCGCGCCTTACAAATTAAAAAAATAAATATATATATTTTTTTTAAAGGTGTGGGTGTATTTGATAAAGAAAGTAGGTACTCCTACTAGGAAGTGTCTGTCGCGATAGTAGGAAAAGAAAGAAGTTCATGGAAAACAGCAATGGCGGCAAATAGAAACAGTGGAAGTGATGTCTTCATACAATCGACTTAGATGGGGTGTGTTCCCGGCTGGTTTGATGATGATCTACCCCCCCCCCTCACCTGACAACCCTGACAGCGACCATTCAGAGCTGCCTCTGGGAGGAGCCGACTCAATAAGTCACGCTCGCTAAAGGTCGTTGCTATGCGGCGCCTGACATCGCATCACCTTCACCCGGACACAATTACTGTACGGCCTCTCAAAGGCGGGTCCGACACAGAGGTGAGCCGGCGTCACGGTGACATGAGTACGTGGCTGAAGGGGAGGGGGGGGTGTGCATAAGGATTGTGACAAGCAACGCCCTTGGGGATATTAGGTGAGCGTGCCGGTGTAACGGGCTAACGGGACAAACGGTACACGGGGGTTGCGGATGCCCTTGGACCACCGTCCTATGGAGAGGAGCAGGGGGGTGGGGGGGGGGGGGGGGGGAAAGGCCTGACTCACCGAGCCCGGGTTGGTGACGATCATGCCCTTGCACTCTTCCGCATACTTCTGCCACGCCAGCTCCTCCCACTGCAGCATGTCGGCGATCTGCTCCTCAGGGACCAGCGGCTTGCTGCTGCTCAGGAGGTAGAGCAGCACCTGGTGCATGGACAGCACCTCCTTCCCACCATCTGCACAATCGCAAGCGTTAGCCGCAATCCCAACGCGGCGGCGCAACTTGCAAAGACACGCAGCAGGCGAAAAAAGTGCAACTTCTAGAAAGTCGACTTCTCCTCTGTCCAAATAGCTGCTTTTGACGCTATCAAAAATGATGAGGCTGAGATAAATCACCAGCGTGAGAAGCAATGTATTGAATATAAAAGAAACAAGAGCAAATAGTCGGTAAGCTTCGGCATGTTTTTCTACGTATTATTACTTTGCCAAAACAAGGCTGATGCCGCCGCCTGCCACCAGAGTGGAACATTCCGCTGCACATTGACAAGCGGACGCACGTGTGAGCTCAAGCGCACTGTCAACCTCATGATGATTTCACACACATACACACAAACATAAATGAAATGTGGGGGGGGTGGTAAAATGCTCGCAGCGTGCACGCGGGTCAAGTCGAACGGACTTAATAGACACTCATGCAACATTGATTGTCCTGCATCCAGTGCATGCTGGACACTGGCTACTGGAAATGCATTAGCACACTAATAAATACATGACCACACACACACACACACACACACACACAAACATACTGAGGAATGCTGCATTGGAGTGGTTTTGTGCTTCTTGGGGGGAAAAAAAAAAAAGGAAGAAGCATATACAAGTGAAAATCCAGCTAAAAGGGGGGGGGGCGCAAATTGTTTATCGATGGAAGGTAGTGAGCTCGGTGGCTCTGCTGCCATAACAACCAGCCAGCGGGGGAAAGAAATCTGGCAGTGCAGCTGCGCCATCTGGTGTACAAGGGAGGCGACGCAGTCTTTCCAGGAATTGAAACTGGAAAATTTGCAGGGCAGCAGTGTGCAATAGCGGTTGGCACGTCTGCTCGACGGGATTGAGGCTCGGGGTACCGCTATAGGTGACGTTTGCCACTCACCGGGTAGGAATCGCACAAAACGAGGCATGAAGTGGAAGCGCTGGCATCCGCCGCCTTTATTCTCCCAATCTGGGCCTGCAACGCCATTGCAAAGGATGATTAGAAAGCAACCATCACAAGAGCTTCACACAAAACGACTGTTTTGATCGTCGTTTGGTGGAGCTTCTCCACAGTCATTTGAAGGCCACGATGTGAGGCCTAACTCGGAGATACCTGCGAGGTTCCAGTCGTACAGCTCCAGAATGTCCTGGAAGAGGTAGGAGGCGAAGAGCTCCAGGCCCTGCACGCAGTAGTTCTGCAGAAGCCACACCGGCGTCAGCGCCAACGCAATGACGAGCGCCGTTACGCAACCGAGGCGACGTTCCGACGTTATCATCCGAGCCGCCTTATCCACGCCATCGTCCCTCTCGCCTCTTCTCAAAAGGATTAGCACCTCGGCTCAGGAGGCGTGAGGAGGGACGCGTGGTTCCGCGGCTCAGACGCTCCAGATAAAAACAAAAAAAAGGCTGCGAGAGGAGCGGCGAGATAAAAAGAGCTTGCACTGACCTCGGGCGCCATCTCCTCTATGAAGTGGATGGTGTAATCTATGTTGAAGCGGATCACCCGGCACAATGGAATCTGCCGTGATGAAAGGAGCAGAAGAGAGGCTGAGCAAACGAGCCGCTGACTCATTAGCGCCGCGCTAGGCCGAGGTGACGGCTTTGCCGGCGAACTCATTAAAAGCTCCACTTGGGCAAAGCGCCGCTCGCCACCGAGGGCAGAGACGCTCGGCGTTTTAACACCTCAAATATCACTAAACAGATAAGCAGCCCCCCCACCCAGCCCCCGGGGCTTTAATCTCCCGGTTACAGCCGCTTTCTTGTCCGAGCGGGGGCGCTTTGAGAGATTAACCTGTGAGACACATCCGGGGCGCAAACCGGCAGCCGGGCGAATAACGCGGCGCTCCCGGTCCTTTAATCCCCGAGGCGCCACGAAGCGTTTAGCCAGCGTTTCAAAAGCGCAACGGCTGAAGTGATCCAGTTCAAATGGCGGCTAATGCGCAGGACGTGCCCGCTGCCGGACATTTTGACCCCAAAGGTTTAACATTCAAATTGCCACTCAAACACGCCACCTTATAAACTTCTACCGTACTCAGATGACCTCGAGATCGAGAGAGGCTTCTCCATCAAACGCTTTTGCGCTCGCACATTTGGAGTTATCACAAAAACAAAATCCCTCGCAGTCAGAAAAAAAAAAAAAAAAAAAAAAGCAATATCGTGTTCCCCGCGAATACCAAAATCGTTTGCACACGACAGCAACAAAGCACTACTTTTGTGTTTGGCAGAAATGAAGTTCCTTCCCTCACCAAGATGCCAAAGGGTGGCGCCAAAGATCTACTTTTACAGCTTTGGCATAAATGGAATAGGTTGAGCAAAAAATCTGCAAATAGGTGAATTAGCCAATCTACAGGGGAATATAATTTGGAAGACAATCATCACCCAGTTTGGCAACAGGAGGACTAAAATCACCTCGTGGATTTCCACAACATACTGCACAGAAAGTGTAATTCCACTTTGTACACTCACACTGGTGAGGGGAGTGTGGGAGAAAACGGAGAAGCCCTCAAAAAGATACTCGTGGTCGTCGTAGTTGATCACAGTGGGACGGTCCGTCTGGAACGCAAGAACGGGAATACGTCTCAAACGGATCCGACTCGAGAACGGCTATGGAAAAGCTGTGCGTGTGGGTACCAAGAAGTTGGTGGGCGGAGACACTGTGATCCGATAGTGGAACAACTTGCCGGCGTTGTTGTTCATTCCACGACATACTTCCACAGGCTGCAAAACACAAAAGTTGACCAAAGTCACACGGGAGGAAGTCAACACAAGACTGACCCGATAGTGGAATTAAATCAATCGGCGAGCCGCGGTGGAAAGGATGCTTTAAATTAAGCCGCTCTTGGCCTACCACTAGGGGGAGCTGCCACACCACTGACAAAAAAGTGTGATAGGTTTGAAATGTTCCTCGCACCTCTTCCCCTGGGTAGATGCTGTGACGAATGCCTGTGCGACGGGCCTTGGCGCTGCACTTGCACAGGGGGCCGTCGTTCATCTGGAAGAAGGGAAAACACCGAATCCGTCACGCAAGCCCTACCACCGTTCCGACAAGATTACAGAATCCAGGAGGAGGAGCAGCGGACCTGTCCCGGGTCGTTGTACCACAGCTCGTCGTGAAGCCGGTCGGGATGCGCTTTCTTCCTCTTGATTTCAGCGATGACGTCAAACAACTCTGAGTCGGAGCTGCTGGAGCAAGAACTTGCCTCCTCGTCCGATTCACACTCCGACTCGCTGCTGCTGGCGCCTGAAACGCGCAAGTTAGCATTAACGGCAGAACTGCTTGGGAGTTGCTGTTTTTTTTTAAATTAGCACACCGGGGTCCTCGTCCAGTTTGGTCTTTGGCGGTTCCCACTTGGGTCGGGACTCCTTGGCTCTCGCCTGCCGCCTTCCCAGCTCTTCCTCAAAGCGCTCGTAGAGGTTTCGTAGTTTACTCGTGCCGACAACAGTGGAGTCTCCCTGGAGGGGAATCACAGTCAAAGCGGCGGGGGAGTGACGCAACGGTTCCCGCTTGAGTAAATACCACTTGATCCATGGGATCGTTGGAGTAGAAGTTCTCAGCGTGGGTGCAACGGATCCAGGCGGGCTTAAGCATGTCGTCCTCCTCCGTCTCATCCTCGCCCCTGTCCTTGTGCCGCTCGGCTTCAGCCTGCTCTCTCTCGCCACCGCACTCCTCGGAATCTCGGCTACGGCCAGAAGAGTAGCCGCGGTCTCGGCTCGGGACCGACCAGGACTCGGACCGGCGGTCCCGCTCGTCCTCCCACCGGCTGCGCTTCTTGTCTCTGCTGGTCGAGCGACTGCAAAGGCGGAAACATCAAATCAATCCCAGATTAAATGCGAAGCCGATTCTCAAATAAGGAGAGCGATGACGAGTCCTGCAGATGTCGCGTACCTGCGAGGCCTCTTTCGGTGTCGATCAGGCGACGGGGATCTTCGAGTGTCACGGTAGCGGTAACGCTCCCTGTGTGCACACAAACAGCACAAAACGGAGCAACTGATGAAGTGACCGTACCTTTCAGTCCCAGGGAAGGTTTCGTTTACCTGCTGCGATCGCGGCTTCCACGTGCGCCGCACGGGGAGCGTCCAGCGTCATACTCGGACTTGTAGCGCCCACCCTCACTCCTGCCGCGCCTGTCCGGGCTCCTGCCGCGGTCCTTGCGCTCTCTGGGAACATCCAGGCGATGCCTGTCCCCGTAGCCAACGTAGCCTCGCTTTCGGTGGTCGTCATGGCGATATCCTTGCTCAGGGGACCGCCCGCCGCCACCGCCGGGCTTCTCGTATTTGTACTGCCCCCCATGGTGGAAGCTCTGATCGGGTGCGAATGAGCCGGGGCTCTGGGTGTATCCCGGGTTGAAGGGAGGGGGAGGGAAAGGGGGATGGGGAGGATGAGGGTAGCCCATGTGGTACGGAGGGGGATAAGTCATAGACGGAGGCGGATTTGGAGGTGGCATGGGAGGGTGTGGCAAAGGCGGCGGGGGCACGGGCGGCATCATGTAAGGGTGGTAGGGGTTCTGCGGCATCGATGAGCTGGGCATGGGAGCACCGGGCAAGGGCGGAGGTGGGAAGTTAGGTGCTTTGGTGTAGGGCGGACGCATCTGACATGGGTGAAGCGAGCCCGGCGTCGAGGGTGGCGCTGGCGGCGGGTACGACACAAAGTCAGAGTGCGGCAGCGGCGGTGGCGGCATGTAAGTGCTACTGTTCCCATGGTACCCGGGCGGGGCGGAAGATTGAGAATCATAGGCGTACGGGGGTGCAACTTGCAGAGGTGGTGGGGGCCTCAGGTTCGTGGTGCGGTAGTTTTGCCCGGGGGGCATTGCACCCCTGGGAACTCCGCGGTCCTGGTGAAAAGACATGACTGCCGGGTGGGGGGCAAAACTGTTGAAATATACATTAATTAACAGCAAGTCACAAATGTCAGGCATGCAACACAGCCAATAGAAATGTTTGTAAAGTAAATAGTTTGAGCGTCCCTAGTTGACAATCACGTGTGGCAGGATGACTGCACCGACCAATTAATGAATTAATACGCACCATTAAAATGCCATAAATACGTAAATAATCAAGCGTAGCAGTGGTTAAATGACATTAATTGGGTAAACGCTGACATATTGCTCCAACACAGTGGCATGAAATAACACTAAACATCTTTGGTATTTCTGCGACCCAACATGCTAGCAGGCTCGCCGCTCCACCGAGCAAGAATATGTGCAATACTTTACCTTCAAATTTAAATACCACGACGAACAGTTGTAACTCCGCCTCATCAAAATCTTGTCGTAACACGTCTAACTTGCAATTGCATTAAATGAAGCAGGATATGAAAATGTATGACAATCCGAGGCGTAAAACAGTGTGTACAAATGCCGAGCGGTCCGTGTTTCTAGTCGGAATAGTTACGGTAAACACATAGCTGGACCAATCACAGGTTGTGTTAACTGGCCAATGAAAATGCGTTGTGAAGTTTTACTTCCTGTATTTTTATCGCTAGTGTAAATACAGTATAGTATCCCTGTTAATGAATTTTAGATCAGCGGACAAAACCTTGGATGCACCTAGTTGACGATAACAATTTATATTTCTAATTAAACTGTCAACATAATCACGATGTTTGCAGTGACGTAGAAACACTCGACTCCGTACATTAGTTGGAATTTGAACGTCATGTGGCTGGAGTTCCACTTGGTAGGCACTAGAGGGTAGCAGAGAAATATTGCATCCGTGAAGCTGTGTTACCATGGCAACTCCCATGGTTTTCACAAAAGCAGATGAGTCCATTTACTTCTTCAGGCTAAAGTTGTTTTGGGCAATCTTGAAGTACTCAGATGGCTTTAATGCACCTCATATAATTTTCAGCGGAAATCTAACTCATTGTGCTCCCTATTGATCCATCTCATCAGGTGATGCTCTGTTCCGCCTCACAGCATTAACTCGGATGGCAGACACTGAAAAAAGGAACCTAGAAGAGTGGTGGAAATAATGATGATGTCTCATGCATCTTTGTTCCCTTTTACTTCAACCATAAAAGTACACAGCAAAAGCAAGCAAAAAAGTCAAAGTAATTTATCTTTGAAGATAGGTAAGATGAGGAAACCAAAAAAAAAAAAAAAAAAGAGTCATGAGCTTCTGCAGTCTCTCGCAGAATAGTCAATCTGCACCCCGGGCGGTCAAGGACAGAGAGACATTCACAAAAACTCAACTGTGTGGTGTATTATAAGTTTATTCATAAAACAATTCATTCTAATCTTTAGTTGTATTGCATGTTATTAATTTAATTACCAGTGATCAATGAACACGTGTGGTCAAATAAATACATGTTAAATATGCAGCCTGTTTTGTTGTTGTTTTTTTAAACTGTTGTTCAGGCTTTTTTGTGTTTACTCAATTCTGGAGCTTTCCATTATATTGCTCAGATGGTTGCCCACGATGACTCAACGGGAGTGCTGAGCAAAGGAAATTAATTTCCTCAAAAGAAAAAAAAGAACAAAAATCAAGGTTTTCCTTTGTGGGTTGACTCAGATACTGGGAAATTATCCCCTCCACCCAGAAATATTGACCACCACCAAAATATCATCATCTCAAGGCCTCTCAAGAAATCGATGGAAATTGTCTTACCGCCATGTTGCCGAAGCGCAAACTTCACACATACTCAACAATTAATTCGACGTATCCACAATTAAGCTTTTAGTGGCTATTTTTACAACTTGAATATTCCAAGTGAAATAAGGACTTTCCTCCTTTCAGTCAGCACACAGATCAATGATTTTACACGGGCGAGCCTCACTTGGCCAAATTTCCTCGAGGGTCTTACTGTTCAATTTCCAAAATAGCTCTTGTTACGACAAACATGTGTTCTTTGAACATTTTCCCAATGTTCCAGGCGATGCTCCAACCTGAGTCCCGGGTTCATTACAATCGTTTACAAAACACCCCTGCTATTCAGTATCATCCATATATATGTATATTTTTTTTATCATACCGAGTAAATGCCGGAACACACTGTGCCCGCCGCGTGCAAGTGCATCGTGACAATGTTGTTTTTACAAGGGTGAGTAGTGTGAAGAGTTCCTTAAGTGAACATCTTGGATGAAAGAACAGAAAACAATCATGGGGCTTCTGAAAACTTTCATTGGATGGGAGGATGGAAGCGCATTCGAGGCGAGTTGAACACCCCATTGAATGATTCTCAAATTTCTAAATGTCAATTTCACTTGATGGGAACGTGTAATAATACACCAAATGGATTTTTTGTGTTTAAATTCAAATGGCAACAAATGATCAGAATTTTTAATGCAACTGTGGTATCTCGGTGTCATTGTCGTCTTGATTTTTTTGTCACCCGGCAACCGCCGCCAACGCAGCGAGTGAAGGTTAATCAAGCCACGTCTCGCATATGCGCTGACTCATATTCGCCGGTTTGCACTTATTTGTGGGATGATTTAAGGAGTTTACACCAATTTATTTCCTGCCAGGTAACATAAAATTCGTCGGCATGAACGGCTACTTAAAGCTGCCACGCGCTCGTTAGTGAGCGACAAAACATTTATCACAACCTGGCCTCGAACAACATCTTTCGAACAAATGTTATTTTGCACTAACGCGAGTGACGCCGCTTGGAAATTTACATTTTGAATAAGATCCGAATCTGCCATCCCGATTCACTTTGCTTCGTGAACGCCGGCCGATTGCTTTTGTTTGTCCTTAAAACGCTATAATTGTGATGAATTCATGACAAACTGGGCGGCCACCAGAAAGCAATCAGGTAAGCAACAATATACGAGCCTTCGGAACAAGCATTTGTCAGGCATTATTCTTTTACAGCAAGTCGTTAAACTTCACTCCCGTGCTCCATGTGAATAAAAATATTGTTGTTGTTGTTGTTGTTGCTATTCAGTATCATCCATCTGTCTAGTAAACGAGGTTTGAACTCGGTAGCAATGGAATAAAATTTGGAGGACAACCTTTATCTTTGAAGGACTCCTGCAAGACCCCCTTCAAAATGGCTGCTTCAAAGCAAAATGGCGGACTTGGCTTTATGAGACTACAGTGATCCCTCGCTACTTTGCGTTTTGTTTATCGCGGCTTCACTACTTCGCGGATTTTTTTTCCAAATTAAAAAAACATTTCAAAGTCAAAATAAAACTTCTAAATTGAGGAAACACATGCCTAACCTTTAGGACAATGTAGTATTGCTCCAAATGTTTGTTTACATTCCTTTAGAAGTCCGTTTTCGCATGTTAGCACGATCGCGAATTAGCATCTTTACGCTAACTCGTTAGCCTGCCCAGTAGGTTGGTGACCGTACTTCGCGGGTTTCACTTATCGCGGGTGGTTTTTGGAACCAATTATCCGCGATAAACAAGGGATTACTGTACATCTTTTGTGGCTCAACACTTGATAGATATGTTGTGCATACTCGATTTTTGGAAACAGGAGTTTTGAGTTTTTCCTTGCCCTCTTGGGAGTTTAAGATCAGTTTAAGATCAGGGGATGTTTGAGAATATCTTTCATTTTTCACATGTCCTGAGTGTTGTTGTTAGTCACCTAAATGTTGAACAGAGGCTGTGATTTACCGAAGTCAAATTCCTTGTTTGGCACGCTCAAACATGGCGAATAAAAAAACTCTTGAATCTTGAATCTTTTATGCAGCTGAGGTTGCAGGGGCTGTTTTTTTTTTTGTGGTTATTATTAAATTAGAATCAGACGAGTGAACAAATTACCCTCGGCGCTTCCCGTCCCCGGAGATGCTAGCCATGCAATCTGCCAATAGTAATTGAAAGGCCTGACTTGGGTGTGAACGGAAGAATTATTTGTGTGCGTTCTAATTGGCGTCCACCAACCCCCAGGAGGCCGCCACCACAAGGACAGCACACGGTCAATCGGGGTCGGAGGGCGGATTTGTTGTTGTTTTTTTAATGTACCCACACTCTATAGCTGTTCCTTCGGCGAGATTTTGTTGTTGGACTTCTTAAAGCTGTCATCGGAACATTTTGAAAATGATGTTGACATTAAAGAGTCTTGCTTTGACTTTTCAATTCTTTTTTTTTCTTCAACCATTTCATTTGAGTTGTTTTGTTTGTTATATAACTCCAAGTGAATGTAAAGTCGATTCGCTCTGCCAGCGGCTTTTGTTTCACTCTTCTGCTCTTAGCTCTCATGAAGAAGGATGATGAGAGTTTGGTGAAATTCCGCCTTTGACTGAATAATTCGTCCTTGGAGGCAGAAGCGCCGATGGAGGAAAAGCTCATCCCCCGCGGGGCCTTGAATGCATTCTCAAAAAGCAAAAAGTCTTTGTTGGGTCCTCACAAAGCGGTTTGATGATTGACAACCACTGTGGACGGCTTCATTGGCATCCTTGGCATCCTTGATAAGCGCTTGGTTTCATTCATGAATATCCTTCTACTTTTGGGTCCTGCCTCACCTCCACTATCAGCCAATGGGAAAGATGAGCACGGGCTCACTGGCTCCGTGCGTGTGCGTGCGTGTCGAGGACGTATAATAGCGGCAAGCGGCAGGATCTCCCTCCCTCACTCTGGTTTGCCCTCCTCCTTCCTGCTCTGAGTGAGAAACAAACGAAGAGCAGAATCGCTCGCTGTAGAACTCCAGGCGGCCCGTGACGATGGGCACGCAAGAGAGTTTTTAGGAGTGTAGAAGACGAAGGAGGAGGAATCATGAACACCACGGGGTGGGAAGGTCCGACGGCGGGCTACGGCAACCGCAGCGAGGACCGGCGGACTCCCGAGCGAGAGTCCTCGGAGGGATGCTGCGACCAGCTGCTGATCTCCACCGAGGTCTTCCTGACCCTGGGCATCATCAGCCTGCTGGAGAACGTCCTGGTGGTGGTGGCCATCGTCAAGAACAAGAACCTGCACTCGCCCATGTACTTCTTCATCTGCAGCCTGGCCGTGGCCGACATGCTGGTGAGCGTCTCCAACGCCTCCGAGACGGTGGTCATCGCCCTGATCAACGGCGGCACGCTACGCATCCCGGTGCGGCTCATCAAGAACATGGACAACGTCTTTGACTCCATGATCTGCAGCTCGCTGCTGGCGTCCATCTGCAGCCTGCTGGCCATCGCCATTGACCGTTACATCACCATCTTCTACGCGCTGCGCTACCACAACATGGTCACGCTGAGGAGGGCTGGCATGGTCATCGCCGGCATCTGGACCTGCTGCATCGCGTCGGGCGTGCTCTTCATCGTCTACTCAGAGAGCACGGGCGTGCTGGTGTGCCTGATCGGCATGTTCTTCACCATGCTGGTGCTGATGGCCTCTTTGTACGTGCACATGTTCCTGCTGGCGCGCCAGCACATGAAGCGGATCGCCGCGCTGCCGGGGCACCCGCCGCTGAGGCAGCGCGCCAACATGAAGGGCGCCGTCACGCTCACCATCCTGCTGGGCGTCTTTGTGGTGTGCTGGGCTCCCTTCTTCCTGCACCTCATCCTCATGATCAGCTGCCCGCGCAACCCCTACTGCACCTGCTTCATGTCGCACTTCAACATGTACCTCATCCTCATCATGTGCAACTCGGTCATCGACCCCATCATCTACGCCTTCAGGAGCCAGGAGATGAGGAAAACCTTCAAGGAGATCTTCTGCTGCTCGCACAGCCTCGACTGCGTCTGAACTTTGAGCCGTGGGCGCCTTTCATCGAGACTGACGTGCGTTCATCATGAAGTTTGAAATGAAGTCCATCAACGCCATCATCAATGCCTTCAGGAGATGTGAGAGAGATCTTCAAGGAGATTTACCACATGCTTGTGCCTGTCAACTTGGGTTGCACCAAGGTCGATTTCTCCAAGGGAACCAGCCGCCTTCCTTCAAAGTCGACTGTTGACTGCCAAATTTTAATCCTAAATCTTATAAAGTGAAGATATGCTGATATATTTTGCACAAGACGGCCTTAAATGTCATCAACCCCTGCAAACGTGTGTCCTCTCTTCTACTTTCTTCTAAATTCACATTCATCCAAGAAAACATTGGTAAGGGCTCTCTATCTCCTTTCCAAACATCCTCCCACCCAAAAGAAGAGCCGTGAAGATCTAAAAGCTCCACTCCGACTCGTGCTTGATTTACTGCGTCGCGATACTTTTGTCCAGATGGAAAATTTCTGGGTTTTTTTCCCCCCCCAAGCCCTGAGTGAGTGTGCGGGAAGAAACAGGACAGAGGGGATGTCGAGTCATCTGATGGCAGAAAAAAATAAAAATAAATAAGTGCTGATTGCACGTGACCGCCAAAATCGGCGTGACATCTAATCACAAACATACATTCACCACAAAGACTTGAAGTGTCCCTGGCGTTGCCATGCCCCGCCGCCCCCCGCTTTTGCTGCGGCTCCAAAAAAAGACAGGAACATGCTCTCGGGCAATCATGAGACCAGAGAGTGCACAACTGAGAGATTGTTGCACTTATGTAAAGTTTTTGTCAAGCTGAATGAAGCCATCATCTTTAGTCCATCCCAAAAAATTCAAACATTGGGGTCACAAACATTTGGGGTTCAAGAACCCCTTACAAGGAATACATTTTTCCAAGGTCGCTCTCATACTCAAAACGTCAATTAAACAACGTGAAATAGGAATTTAAAATGACTGCCTTGGTTTGAAAAAAAAAAAAAAAAAGTTCTAATTCTACCATGACAAATTCACCTATTTTTCCTTTTTTTTTTTGGGGGGGGGAGTGGTTGCAACATTTTGAAAATAAAGTTGTATTTTCCCAAGATTAAATCACAGCTGTTTAACACCAGAAAGTCACGTATGAATTTTAAAAATACATTATTCTGTAACTATTACGTCTTTTATTAAGAAAAACACGCCTTTACGCTGTAAAAAAAAAAAAAGACTTGAGTCTCAAAGGAATATGCTTTTTGTTCTTCAAATAAATAAACGTAAAATAATAAACGCCTTGCAATTTAAAAAATATAATTAAACACCTTAAAAATGATGCAGTGATGTCACATTCATGCGATTGTATGCGTTTGAATGATATCCGAACTTTAAGAGCCTCTCCCGACAATTACGAGCGTTTTTCGAAGCCAGTAAATGTTCTCCTGACGAGATCGCACCATCCGTTGCCTTCCAAAACGCTTGCAATCAGTGGTGGAGGAGCTTGAGTGTGTTCATGATCTACTTGGGCACACTCATAGTGTCAGTGTTTAAGCAGACTTGAGTCACATCGTTCTAACTGTGAAGAAGTGTAATTGTGTTTATTATGTCGTGTCATGTGGCGCTAAACTAGCTGAATGGTCGCTATGGTAACAGTCCGCATCGCATAAATGTCAATCGCATCTGTAAATACCAGGATGTCAAAACTTTCTCGGGATTGATGTGAGATTTTTCCCGCAAACATATTTGAGTACATCAGAGACTTGGACTCGTTGGTCATTACGTGAGATTCCCTGACCTCAGACTTGGGACTTGATGGAAGGTTGGACACAACGAGTTTCGGATTTGCCGAAGACTTGAAAATACCTCGTGACTAACACGGGAATTGCGGATTTTCTTGAAATTCGGGACTTGTTGGAGACTTTGTGGAGTTGCTTTTAGTATCTTGGCCTTTAACCCGCTCTGTTATGTCCAAACGTGTTGTCAAATTGTATTTGGTGTTTTCTTGTGTTCCTGTGAGCCGCTGCTGGAAACTTTAATACAGCATCACCTGTGTCTCGAAATATTTCTTGTCTGAGTCTTTGAGTCGGCTTCTTTTGAGCAATTTTTTTTTTTTTTTAATGTTTGGCAATTATGATTTATTGCTAGCAATGTACATCTACGCTAAGGGGCAATCAATCTTTTTTATTATTAAGACGAATAAAGTAATAAGCCCAGGGCAGAGGAGATCAAATCCCAATCACGTACGCTCGTCTAGTTCATTTATTTCACTTGTATGCAGCACATTGAAGATAAATGTTGTGTAATTCGATTTGACTGTCTGCTGTATGCACAATTGCGCCATTTCCACCAAGTTGCTCTTATTTATTCATTGCTCTTATTTATTCATTGTATGTGCCTTTTTATTTTTACTTTTTGTATTATTTACTTGAATGTGTAATAAGTCTTGTCACCGTGGGATAGTGGAAAACGCAATTTCGACCTCTTTGTATGTCTTGACATGGGAAGAAATTGACAATAAAGCAGACTTTGACTTTGATATTCTCTATAAAACGCTGTAACAAAGCACAGAAAAAAATAAAGATGTATTCTACATGATTTATAGCAAGAAACCACACAGTTGATGAGTTTTAAGAAAAACATTTTTCAGATTCTCAGCCATGAGCAAGAATAAACTTTTCTCGTCTCTTTTCATTTCCAACGTCTGTTTTCGGGGGCATTTTTAGTGCTTCACTTTGCGACCTTTGGAGAAAGTCACTCAATTGCTCCAGATGCCACTTTGCTCTGATGGCCTCCCACTTTACAGACTCATTTGCATAAAAGCAGCCCAACGTTTTCATTGAAAAGCAGACTGTGTATTTTGGAGCAAAGCCGCCGCTGTTTTCGGTTTTGATGAGCAAAGCTTTGCAATTAATTTACTGGTCGCAATGCAGAAGATACAGTGGCCGGCCAGCACTAATAATTCTCACGGCTCGGCAGATTAGATTGACATGGCGACACGTACAAGCTGAAATCTGATTGGACAGAAACTAATCCATCCATTTTTGCCTTCTGGAAGCCAGAAGAAATGCAGCAAAAGCAGCAGAACAAAGTTGAGCAAATCTCAGTAAGAGGAATTAAAAGGCCAAACTTATTTGGAAGCAAAAAAAAAAAACAAATATGAAAATCAAAAATGCAGCCATTTACTTGACATGTTGATGTAACAAACAAAAGGTTCACCTTGCCCGGAGATCAAGTGAGGCATTTGATTTAAAGCAAACAGGACTCAGGAAACAGGAAAGTATTAAAAGGGTTTTCAAATTGCATTTTTCCTGAACGGAATCATCAAATCTTTTGAATGAGATCCCGCAATGACGCTTGCAGCCTTGCAATATTTTGGTTTCCACGGCGACAGAGCCGGGAGAAAAGCTGAGCAACCGGCGGATGGAAAGCAAACGATCAATCGGGGACAGAATGCGCATTAAAAAATATTGATTATGACAGATGGAGAAGTTAATTAACAACAGGAATTCATCAAAGCTTTCGCAGAGAACATCTGGACTTTTTCTTTTCCTTTTGTCTGCTTGTGGCCCAAAGTTAGTGAAATAAACTTTTAATTAAACAAGCTGACGAGTTTTGGGGGGACATTGTCACTGGGAGGTGAAGTAACTCAGTCAAAACTTTGGAAAATAAAAGGCCCAAAAGGTAATTAAAGTGACAATTGTCTGCTGAGATTAGCATATTACGTCGCATCAGTGGAGGTCAGCATACGACATACATTTCACTTTTTTTTTTCCCTCGCTCTCTATGATATGTATGTGTGTGTGTGTGTGTGTGTATATATGTGTGTATATATATATATATATATATATATATATATATATATATATATATATATATATATATATATATATATATATATATATATATAATATGATATATTATCACCCGCGATAAGTGAAATCCGCAAAGCACAGTCACCAACAAGAAGTACTGGGCAGGCTAACGAGTTAGCAGAAAGACGCTAATTCGCGATCGTGCTAACACGCTAAAACGGACTTCTAAAGGAATGTAAACGAACATTTGGAGCAATACTACATTGTCTTAAAGGTTAGACACGTTTCCTCAATTTAGAAGTTTTATTTTGATTTTTAAATAGTTTTGGAAAAAAAATCTACGATGTAGTGAAGCCGCGATAAGAGAGGGATCACTGTGTATATATATATATATATATATATATATATATATATATATATGAGAGAGAGAGAGAGAGAGAGAGAGAGAGAGAGAGAGAGAGAGAGTATAAGTAAAAAATATCAACACTCAAGTATTGTACCTGAAAATTTTGCCCAAGCATTTGCGATGTGCCAGCGGTGGACGTGACCTTCTGGGTCGGCGGGTGTGTTGTTTCCATGCGAAACAATCAAATGCTAATGCATGAGAGCGGCCCGTTACATAAATGCGGTAAATGGCGACGTGCGTCCAGTGCGGCAGAGAGGGGCAAATTGGCGCTGATTGACATGGGCCCGCTGCGCTCACCCTGATTAGCGGCCGGCTCCTGCCGGTCCGCAGGTTTGCTTTCATTGCAGGGGGAAAAACAAGCTATCAACATGACGCACAAATCACACAAGAGACACACTTTCACTTTTTAAAATAACAACAAACATAACACAAGGCCCAGGCTGACGTGACGCTTTGTGAGCCGTCCACGGACAAAATACGGATTATAAAACATTCATGTGTACCGATTGCACGTCAAACTAGACCCAGGATCGTGAGCTGGACGGCGATAAGGATCAGAATCAAGATCAGAACGATTTCAGAACTATCGGGATTCAAATCAAAACTGAACCAGAATCAGAAACACAACTGGAATCAGTATCGGAAATGTTATGACCATCTTAGCCACAATCGGGGTCAGAACCAGGATTAGAATCGGCATGGACACTGCAAGTGAAGATTTCTGGAGTGGAACCTTTTAAAACTTTGGAATCGTGAAATTGAAAGTGCAAGAATGCCCCATGCGTACTGAAACCGCTTAGGATGGAAATGATTATTACAAGTCAAGTGGCAAATGGCAAACCCTTTTATGTTTTCAAGTGAAGTCACGTTCTACGAAGCTGAGTGCTTAAAAGCCCCAGCTTGTTCATTTGAAATGTCAGCGTCCCTTAGTGGCTCCTTCATCCAAACACCCATTTTCTATCACTGTTTGTCCTCTTTGGACTTGCGGCTAAGCTAGAGTTGATCCCTGACGACTTCGGCCGCGCCCTGGACTAGTTGATCGCCAGGCACAACAAACAACTGCATACAGCTCAAGGAATTGGAGTCAAAGTATCGTCGGCCGCGCCTCTGCTAGCTTAGCCAACCGCAATTGTGGTAGCGGTGTTGTTGGCCGATAGCTTGACTCATAATAACAACAATACTGGGAGTCTGACATCTTTGTTTTTTTGATCAACAAGAAGCTAATAAGAAACCAATACTGAAATATGGAGAGGAACACTGTTCAGTGTCTGCAGCGGCGCACCACACGCGAGACGCGATGGACAATTATCAGACATCATCATCATCATCATCATAATTCAACAGGATTCGATCATTATACACTTGTGTGCTTGCTACGTGTATAATTCAATTTAGACTCGGTCCTGCTGAGTTGCTATGGAAACGTACAAGAGCACTGCGGGAAAGAATAAAGATTTCTCCCTGAATGGAAGTCTCGACTGCAATTTTTTGGGTAATTAACTATTAGCGACGCAGCAACAAACATCTGCGTGATATATAAATATTGGAAACACAGCCGTGCAAAAATACTAAGTGGAAGAGTAAAATGTTCTGGAACAATCTTCAAGCTGTTAGAAGTTCTAACCGTAAGCATGACACAATATTAAGAAAATGTCAGTCTGAAGGGGATCAAGAACGTTCTGGTTGTTGATTTGAAGAACTCGTGGCCCTGCAGTGGACTACCTGAACCTCCGTGATCACGACAACCTGACATCCAAACCAATTAAGTATAAAAAGTTCTGGCCCAATAAATACAGTTTGCCATTAGTATCATTTTGATTATTCTTATTTATTAGTAGTAGGATCATCATCATCATCATTATTATTTCCAATAAAGTCACAATAATGTCAAGTGTTGTGGCGACCTCTGTTGTTCAAAATTTGAACCGCGTTTTGTGTCGCGCACTGGCTTGCACTGACTATGACTTGTAGCGCTTCTAACGACCAGCAGGAGGCAGGAGAGTACAGTCATCAATGGAAAGTCATGAATAAAAGTGTCTAACAAGCACATCACAGTAGCAAACCAAACAGCAGAATTGAACATACATCTTCTGAAGGAGCTTTCCACACACGGCGTGTTGACGAAGCGGGGGCGAAGCTCCACGGGGTAATAAACTATTCATTACCCAGCATGCACCCCTCCACGGACACTCACTCACTGTGCGTGTGCGTACGTGTGTAATCACACAACACTCACTTTTACTCAGCAAGTCAGTCGTGAAGGCACACGATGTGTTGTGACGCGTCCGAGAGGGATGAAGATGCTGGCGGGTCGTCACGGTAACCGGGGTGAGGCTGAACGGTTTGCAGACACGTCCAGTACTCATCTAGCTTAGGGGGTGGGCCTCAAACTGCAGTATGGGGACCCCCAGAAAACAGTGTACCTTGCGGGGCCCTTGGTTTGGGACGTTGTCATGGGACTTGCACGGCTGGAGAATATCAGTGGCTTGTGACACCTCATGAAGGTGACTCGGGATTACTCGTACGTACTTCCCACTCGGCAATCTCGGGAGCCGACGTCCCGCGGAATAAGCGCCTTCGTCTCCTCACCGGAGTGTGATCTGATTGCAAAATAGTGGGCGAGACGGGAACGAAAAAAAAAAAGACATAAATATATGTCAACAAAGGTTTTGGGACATGCAGTTGAAGCTGTGAAGTCAAAATATGACCCCGGGAATTTTCCCCCTTCAAAGCAACATGGCCGACTTCCTGGTCAAGACTTTTTGGTTTGTCCTCATAAGTCTTCTTGTTGCCTGGACCCGACTATTACATATTGTGGCATTTCTTCTGCTTTTGCTCTTTTCCCCACTTTGCTTTTTTTTTCTCCCATAAGAAAAGTTTTCCAAACGAAAAAGGCGTGAAATGTCGCGAGGTGAGAAGTTCAACCTTTCGACATTTACGCGGGTAATCAATCAGCCCGACAGCCGCTCGGCCTTACCGGTAGTTGTCGGGCGTCCGCCGCGTTGTGGCGACGGGAGCGGTCGTTCGCGCCTGACTCATTAATTTGCAATCATAGCAAAAAGAGCAATTAGGAAGACGTGCAGTCTTCTCTTGACCAAATTCGGCCGTTAGCGCACTCAGGCACTCTGGGACGCTAACGTGCTAGCATGCGGTTCAAATCCACAGATGCATGATGGGAAGGCTCTTAAAGTTATAAAAGAAGCAAACAAAATGGCGTCGGACAAGGTGAACAGGTTGTTGAAATAAAGCAAGCCCAAAAGGTACTCGTGTTTATTAGAATTCTTTGGAAGTACACGTCAGGTGGCCATCACAGAGCAGTAGTTAAGCACTTGTGATGTATTTTGCTGCAGCGGGCGCCTCGCCGCTTGTCATCTAAACGTGATTCATACGCGCCGTGCGTCACGCTCGTCTGCCTTCGTAAATCAGGAGGTCGGCCGAGGCGGCGAAAAAGAGAGCATCCCGCCTGAAAAAGTTTCAAGGCCGACCCGAGTGAAAGATGTCTCCTCAAGATGGATGACGAGGTTTTTGGGGGGGCGGGGAAAGCGGAAGGCCTCGGGGCATTTGCCACAAGCAACCTTTTTGTCTGCCGTTGAGTCAGGATAGAGATGAAAAAGGCACCGAAGGACATCTGATGGTGCGTGACCTCACAACCCTCACTTTATAAATACGTGCATATCTATAAATATTTTCTGTCGATGTGAAATTCACATGAAAATATGAAACTGCCTTTTTTGAGAAGACTTGGTCTTTGTGTGACAAAGATCTGCAGAATTGATGGCGTAAGAGCCTGGCTGCTTTCTTGGTGGGGTACAACAAAGAAAGACTTTGTCATTTCATCATCAAAAATTGTCCTCTCGCTTCATGTGAGGTCGTTTGCAGCCTGGAGTCAATGCTCGCTTTTTGTGTCCTTACTTAGTCTGATATTAAATCATGGCTCGTTTTAAATTGCGGCATCGCGGATGGATTCAACACTTACATTTCCACTATTTTCTTGAACTTTTTTTTTTTTTAAACCTCAAATGCAGACCCTCTTGAGGACAAACTAGTTTTAAGATTCTTTTATGCTGTTTTGCTCTCGGGGCTGCTGGGATATATATTGTGTTAAAAAAACATTAAAAAAGATATTCCCGACATGTTCCGAGGGCACGAGCGAGCGCTAAGCAGCAAACACCTAAAATAAACCGATTAATTTTACCTGCCGGGGGAAGCGCTTTCTTCCATAAAGTCTTTATGATTATTATGATTGTTGTTGTTCTTATTGGAGCATCCTCTTCCCTCACCCCGATGCGCCAAAGAGCGGCTTTTTCTTCCAGCGTGAAGGCGACTGACACTTTTTTTTTTCCCCAAGGTGCAGGAATTCATCAGCGGCCTTTGAAAAGTCAGCGGGGCCTGAGGCTCTGATATTTGTGTTATCCGGAGTTCATCAACCTCGGTCTGGCCAATTTCATCACAGAGCGTTCAATGAGCCGCAACGAGCTAACGCTGGCGCCTAAGCGGCCATTTTGTGGCCCAGCATGAGAATGGTGCGCAACATGCCGGTTACCATAGACTAGGGGTGTCTAACTCTAGTCAGTTTGCTTCAAAGGGCCATTATGACTGTCAACGCCTTATATTACCGTATTTTCCGGACTATAAGGCACACCGGACTATAAGGCGCACCTTCAATGAATGGCCCATTTTAAAACTTTGTCCTTATATAAGGCGCACCGGACTATAAGCCGCACCATTAATGCATCATGTCAGATATTTAATTAAAATCATTCTCCATTTTATCTTTTTTATTTCAACTTCAGATGCAACAAATTACTTTATAATCACAAAATAATGATCCATGGTCTTTTTGATTCATGATTCATAGTCTTCAGCGGGCCACTTATGATTGATTTCATGACACAATGCTTCGGGCCAGTTTAAATTTAGGGATTTGGTCCATATATGAGGCGCACCGGACTATAAGGCGCACTGTCGGCTTTTGAGAAAATTTGAGGGTTTTAGGTGCGCCTTATAGTCTGGAAAATACGGTATATACAGTATAGACTACACAACAAATTGATGACTAACTAGTTTTGAAATGAGAGAAGAGTAAAAACTGTTTGAATATTTTAAAAAGATGATAAAAATTGCTAATATCGCTATTATTTAAAAAGTGAAGACAATTCGTCATTTTTGTATTGACACAAGTCGATGAACAACACACATAAAATGATGTGGCGGCTCGTATCTGGCCCCCGGGTCTTGAGTTTGACACCTATGCCATAGCTGTACGGTAATTTTTTTTTTTTGTCATTTTATGATATCCAGTACATACTCAACAAGCTTCTTGTACTTAATGTCCTGTCACAGCCGTGTTAAAATATGCACGACGCCGCTGTGCTTTTTCTTCACTTGAATGTGACAGGAAGACGAAGACGGAGAATATGTGCTGCGTATTTGCTTTTAGGAGTCGTCTGCACTCGAGCTCTATTTTTTTCTTGCATTCCACGCAATTCCTCCTCTTCATCTTGCTATTTATTAGCAACATTCTTCAAGTCTGGTGAGGAGCAGGCGTGGTTTGTTTACAATAAACAATTTAGCAGAGATTTGCGCGTCAATGGAATATTGAAAACGCTTCTTCCCGGATCAGGTGGAGATTATGCATGAAGGCGAGATTGCCGCCGCGATGGCTCGGATGGTTTCTCCTTGCTCGCGCGCGTCTCCTCCGGCCCGATAATGCCAGCAATAATTCACAGGGTAAACATTGGGCCCGACAGCCATTTCTGGAGCGTTTCATCCTGGCTCATCCTGACCGCGGAGGGGGCGGAATATGTTTGTGGCTTTTTTTTTTTTTTTTTTTTTTAGTGGAGCGAGCGCCTCTGCTTCCATTATCGCCGCTGAATGCACCGTCTACCCCGTGAGCTGACTTGGCGCCGCCCCTGTCAAAAACGGCGGCGGCGCCAACACAAAGGTGCTGATCCCACCTCTTTGTTGAGCTGCTGGGAGTTTCATTTGCTCGGGTGGCGGTGGAAGAATGGGGACCCAGATCTGAAAAATGTCTAAGCTGAACTCGACGGGTGAGGTTTCGCTGACGATGTCATCGCTAAACATTCAATGAGACCTGTTGTAAGGAGCTTGGCCTATTAGCGAAAACTTCAATTAGCTGCAAGCATATTAATGAGAAATTTTAATTCATAGGTAGGTCGCACTTGTACAATTTGATGAGGAGCTTGGCCTATGAATGCAAATAAATTAATGGGAGGGTGGAACGTAAATTAATGAAAATGAATGGAAGCGTTTGGAATCAATTGAGTAGTCACACACCTCGTTACGTGGGCAAACTGATAAAGGGGTCTGGTCGACTAATGAAAGCGTTTCAAGTCATTAGCAGGCCACGCTGCTCATCAAGTGTACTATCTGATGTCCAATCAATACACAAGGGTGTCTGCAAGTCAGGCAGGTGTCTCCTGTCCTAATGAATTTCCAGTCAAGATCCCGCCAGACGCTCCATCTCCTTCTCGAGGTTAGCAAACAATCAAGCGCTGGGTTTAAAAATAAAACCCTGCGGCTCTTGAGAGGCTCCCCGCTGCTTGCTCTTCCTCCTCCCCCTCCTCCTCCTCCCACCGTTGTTTTGCTCTTCATCTTCATTGTTTTCTCCGAAAGGCGCTGAAGGCTTTATAACCTCAGCGATGGCGCGACTGGCCTCCGTGCAAACAAAAAAACGCAAACGTCCTCATTAGCGTAGCGTGCCGATGCCGCTGTTTACCCGCCGTGTTGACATGACAGCGATTAAAACTACAAATTGACTCGATATATTTTCACAGTGACAAGCTAGCTAGCTAATGGCACTCTTCGTCATATGACAGTCGATAATAGTATGTCCATATTTTCACAAATTCCATTTTTGGTACTTTGCAAGGGAAATGAAGCAGATTAGCTGTCGTTTGGAAGTTTACTGGCCAAGTTTTAGCGAGTAATAGTTGAGCCAAAGTTGACTTGAAAGCGCAATCGCACCTCAATGTGTCACTTTACGTTTTGGCGTAGCCACATTTTTGATTTCATCTTTCCAGGTGAGAGATTTTGTCAGCGGGGGGGTGGTCTGAAGGAATCTGCTTAGCTCAATCCACCGCTGCTAATCTTCTCCGCGTTCATTAGTGCAACGTGCCAAATTAGCATTAGCGCTTCAAATACGAACACGCCGGCATCAAAGCTCGGCTGCCGACTTTTGCACGGCTAACGCAGGGAGCAATTAGGCTGAAATATGGAGAAAGATGTCAGAGGTGATGAAAGTCCTCTGGCGCAAGCAGACTTTGGTCGGTAGGGATCCCGCAAAGCTAATGACATTTGACGAGGTGGGCAAAAAAACGATTTCACGATTGAATTTGGTCCTCGGGTCTCATGGGGATTCACATGGTATGAGGTGATTGACAGCTGGTGTAGACTGAAGACCAAGATGAGCAGATTCTGAACAAGATGGGTCATGATTCTGTTCTGGCTGCTAGAGGGCTGACGAGAACTGTTTGGCAGCTTAGCATTTTGGCTACAAAACAGAAAACTCAAACCTTGAATAATATTAAATAAGTGCAATAAATATTCTTGTTTGATCCCTGAGAGTTTGACCTTTATTTGATAGTTTGGCTGCTCAAGTGCTAACAAGAACTGTTGGTCAGTTTTCCCTTGGACCCTAAGCTTGATCAATATTTTGCCTCGGACAGCTTTGACAGTTTGATAATGTTCTTGCTTGATCCCTGACAAGTTGTTGTTGAACAAGTTAGGACCGCTCATTTAAGGATTTTGGCTGCTCGAGAACTAGGTCTCATATTGAGTTCTATTTCTTCAGTTTTGAAGCTTTTGTTGTTGAAGATCTTTTCTTTTTTTTTTTCCCCTTTGTCGTCATGCAATCTTCTTCTTTGTGGCGGCAAGAAAGCAGTGCTGTGGGCCGCCACGTTAATGGAACGGATGGCCAATAAGTGCGCTCATTATCTTCTCCTGCGCCTTCAAGTCACACATGAAAGCCGAAGCAGCAATGCCACGTAATAGCGTCCTCACGCCCGTCCAGCCTGCCGACTTTTCAGCATTATTTGCCTCGCTCGCCCATTTTGTACTTAAGTCCACTTTTGTCTCATTGCCACGGGGCTTTTTTGTGCTTCCCCGCCATGGCGATAATGGCCGACGCTGATGGCTTTCAGATGCCTCTCGGCGAAATCCCGCAATCAGAAGTCATTTAAGATATGACACGTGTGGCGGCTAAAGAGGCGCTTGGCCACGTGGGGATAAGATCGTTATCCGCCACCTCACGTCGCTAATGAGGTGACGAGACAATGCCGTATCGCCGCCATGAAAATGTGTTCCAAACCGCTCAGACTTGACGTGCTAACAAACACATGCTAAAGCTCGACAGGCTTGATTTCTAACATCTCACAAATATTTTTTTATTCGGGCATACAATAATGTAGATTGTATGAGTTATGAAGCTTGCTTTAAGCTTTTGATTTTTCTAATTCTAGTCATTAAAAAACTGACAAATAATCAAGAGCGAATGCTAGCTTATTGCTAATAATGCAAAACGTTTTTCTTCATGAGAGTCCGGAGATCAAAACCAAAACATCAACTGCCTTTTCGTAAAATACATAAACATGATTGCAGTGTATTATTTTTCTCGCTTGGAGCATTACAAGTTCTCATTTGCCTCCAAATCAAGGCACAAGCACTCAACCTTTCAATAAAACACGACAAGAGCGACGAAATGACTCGTTTCTTGGCTTGGTGAGTCAGAGGATATTGCTCTGACTTAGCGGAATGACTTTGTCACCCAATTTGGTCCCGCTGGAGCGGCGCCAGGGAACGTCGCGTCCTTTTTGGACTTGACCTTCTTCAGCGGGGAGACAAAAAGTGCTCCGTCAGTGGATGCATGCAGGACGGGCACATGATGTCACTCGTCAAGAGACGAGCGATTGTCGGGGTCCTGCTGATAAAACTACCGGCACACATGGGAAGTTTTTTCGGCAGGCCCGCTGACGCCAAAGCACAGCTTTATCTTGGTGGCCTGCAGACCTGAATGCGAAATAACATCTTTTTCCATCTTGACAAACACTCTTCTGACGCTCTCCACGCTAATGAGTTCCTCTCCAGCACAGGCGTGACCTCTCCTGGTTACAACCTCGTCTCATTAGCCGTCGCCCACCTTTCTTGGAGGCCCTCCATTTTCTCAAAAGAGCCACTCCGGCTGAAATGAGCTCTCTTGAGATGAGTTTCAAACTTTAAGCACTCAGAAAACGTGTTTGACAAAACTCGGGTGTCCGTTTACCCAAAGTTGGTGGAACTTTGTAAGTCACATGGTTTGTTCAAGACAATATGAATGTTATTGTTAAGCATTCCAATTTTTTTCTCAAAGCTAGCAGGCCCGTGCAGGCTTGAAATACTGTCCATGTCGCTGCCCCCTTGGGAACCTCTTAAGTCCAGTAAAAAAAATCTTGAGCGATATAGAGAGCAGCGCGGCGGCGAGTGCTTTTGCGAGGCTAATAAATTGCGCGTGAGTGCAAGGTGACAGCTAGCTGTATTTACTCTGCACTCGTCTCGACAGCACCATGAATGTGCTCTTTTCCTGCATAGGGACAATTAAAGAAGGTTCCAGAGAGAGAATTTCACCGCGTTATTGATTTGATCCTTTTGACCGCACGGAGAGAAGAAAGCAAAGTTAAATTTAAAAAAGTGTGACAAGACGCGGGCGTTAACTTGTGTCTGAGTGTGTGTGACGCTATAGTGACGCCTTCATCGTTCTGGTTGATATTTTAACAAGTGAAGCACAATGTGAGGAGGACCATGCTCTCAATCCCTCAGTCCATAGGTGTCAAAGTCAAGGCCCGGCGGCCAGATACGGTCCGCCACATCATTTTATGTGGCCCACAAAGACAAATTGTGCATCAAATTCGTGTGTCATTACTAGAATTGCAAATTGTCTTCACTTTTAATAATCTTTTTTTTTTAATATTTGACCAGTTTTTACTCGTCTGATTTAAAAACGAGTTATTTGTCAATTTGTTTTGTAGATTTTACTGTATATAATATGAGGTGCTCATACATTTATTTGGGTTGACAGTCATAATGGCCGTCCGAAAGAAGCTATGGCTACAATGCGGCCCGCCAAAAAAATGAGTTTGACACCCCTGCCTCAGTCAATGCTGAGCTGATTATTCTCCAACCTGAAAGTCAGTGGCCACCAAAGAATGAATCCCGTGTTGTCAGCTTAAGAGGCCAAACAAACGCACGGGAGTAACAACGACATTGTCATCGAGCAGACTTGACAGCAAGTCGGCATTTCTGAGGGACACGAAGCAGCTCAATGGAACACGGACAATTATTTCTGTTGCTTCAAAGAGGTCTCCGCGTGTGTGTTGGGTCGTTGAACGTGAGCGAGTTGCAAAGATGATAAATCGAGTTGAACACTTTCAATCCCCCTCTGACCGGAGTCTTGATTGTGCTTTATCTTTCAAAAGGCTCTCAACGCTAGACAATGATTACTACAATTGTTACCGCCGCCAAGCAAACATTGTGGCGGTTCTGGGAATTTGTTTTTACTGTTGTTGGTTGGATACGGTTTTGTTTGATGGTTGATTGGTAGCTCCTCTGGTTTGGTTTGGTTGGTTGATGTTTGTTAGATGTTTAAGCTTCCACATTAGAGGTTACAAAACCTCCTCAAGCAGCCAGAGATGAGTCCACACTGATGACTGACCAGATCCACACGAGTGTCTCTTTGGATGCACATTTTAAGACTTCAAGCTTCCATGCCACACATTTTGGGGCGGGACGAAAGCAACTCCCTGGGCAAAAGGGTAAAAGAAATCCAGAAGAAAACAAGGAGGACACGAATGATGCCAAGTAGAGCTTTCATGTCCTTCCAGTGGCAGGCAAGGCGAAGAAAAGCTTTAGCGGGAGAAATGTGCCGCCTGTGCCGCTCCTTTCCTCCATGCCGGGTTTTGTTTACACAAAAAGGAGACATTTGGACTGGGATAATCTCGGACGCAGACCTCCAAGCCTCAGCTGTCATGCCAGAGAGCCTGGCCGTTCTCCCTGCCAAGCTCCAAGTCAGCAAAGTCCACTCTGATGCGCTCCAACTGCCAAGAACACTGAGCTTCGAGTGTAAGACCAGGATGCAAGTTGACTGTGGAGCTCCACGCAAACAGCAGTGACACTCAAAAGCGTACAGAACATTCCGTGGACTTGCAGGAGGAAAGAATATGAGCTGAGTGCAGTCTAAGTTTGAATTTCCATCACAAACAGCAAAGTTTTTCCTCTGATGAGCTTCTCAGCGTGACAGGTGACAGCAGGAATTCTTCTGATTGGCTGATTGCTCCCTTTTTTTTTTTTTTTTGCTAGCTCATTTGCTTAGCATTTTAAGTCCATCGTGAAGTTTCACATCGAAGCCGAATATCCCGACGTCCCTTTTAGAACTCGTCAAACTAGATGGTAACATTTATAGTATAATGGGAGGTGTGTGTTCTTCATTTCTTGTCATTTGCGTGTGAACGAAAGTGCTCGGGCTCGTTATCGCCGGTGTTGCCGTCGTCACTCGTGCCCTGGTGAGATGTCAAACGCTAAGCGGCTCATTGGAGGAAATGTCAGTACAAAAATAAATTATTGCAATTATTCCCGCCTGGGAAAGGTCAACTACAAATGTGGTGCCGTTAAAACTGAAGATCCACACGGAGAATGAATCTGTGGACACGCTCAAATAAAGCCGGCGTTCATCATTTGCTTTTTTTCTGGTGAGGTGAACACGAGTCCACAGACGAGCAAACGTGTGATGGGAGTCACGTGACGCCAACGTCTGTTCTTTTGTTTCCTTCCACAGGTGAGCAACTTCCTGTTTCTTGGAAGACGGACGAAAATTGCTTTTCCCGGCTTGTGTTCTTGACAAGGTCTCGCCTGATAAGTCAGGAAAAGGTTCTCCTCCGATGGCCACGGCAATTTAAAGGGGACATTTTACGAAAATGCAACTCTTTAATGGTGGGAGACAAATTGCTGTTGTTTCTTGAAAGTAGTTATTTTCTCAGCCTTGTGTAGATTTTTTTTTTTTTTTTAGTTGACTGTTTTATTACTTCTGGTGTCCTCCTTCCATGGCTCCCCATCCATCTTCTTTTATTTAGAGAGTTCAATTTCAGGACCAACAATCAGAAAAAAGAATTGGTGAAAAAATCCTGTGTCTCCACAACTCAGTTCTCGAGCTTTCTCAGTCTGCACATTTTTAATAGTTATCTCCAAACATGTATCTCATTTAACTGCTTTTGGTATATTTTAGTGGCTCATTGATGCAATTCAATTTTAGTGATGTAACAAGGTTATAGTCAAAACAAACAAAATGAACTAAAATCAAAAATATATTTTCATTGATGAAATAAAACTAAATTATTAAACAAAAAGGAAGTGAGATTACAGAAAAAGACAGGCTGGCTCACTGGATGAGATCAATCCTCGACAACAAGGGTGTCGAACTAATTTTTGTTGCGGGGTTATGATTTCCCTCGTGGGGCCATTAATGACTTAAATAGAAATGAATGGGTGGATATTATCAATTTTAATATATTAATTTATTTTGAAATTAGGATTATAACAAAAAAGGTTGGCAATACCTCACAGTTTTGGTATTTTAAGAAACATTGAATTGACACACATGATTTTGCGGGCCATATAAAATGATGTGGCGGGCCGGATCCGGACCCCGGGCCTTGAGTTTGTCCCTGGTGAGAAAAAATCTCAAAGTCTCAAATTGTTGATCGTTGGCTATTTTTGAAGAAAGCATGGAAGAGACGCCTTATTAGGATTGCTAGGAACTGTTGGAAGAAAAATGCTCACGTCTCCTTCAAAGAGTCAGCTTTGGGTGAATTAGCGCCTATTGATGGCGGGCGGTGCTATCTGCTTTTCTGCTTTTGAAGTCGGGTGCAACTCCCCGCGAGGTTTTTCTGCTCGGCTTACGGCACATTCCGCCATTTGCCCGCCGCCTAACAATGCAAATAATTCGCCTCCGCGCGCTCGCTAGCTCGCCTCCGCAGTTAATTGAGGAATCTTTTTATGTTTTCAATTAGCGCCTCCTTTTTCTTCTTCTTACGCGTCTGACATTTGTTCTAATTGCACAAGAAGCACGCCGGCAACACAACAACAACCTTTATTTTCCCGTCAATCTCTTGCCACGGGGGAGGGGGGCACGAGAAAGAGTTTACAAATAATTACAACTGCGGATGGAAAGGAAGAAAAACATTTCTCGTCTTTCTGGCCGGGAAGAACGCCGCACGGATACTTCTCAGGATGTAATTACACCAAATATCGACGGCATCGTCGGCTTCTCTTATTCGGTCTCGTTAGAGCGCTACTTCCTTAACTATGCGCTAACTTCAAATCAAAGCCCGACGCCAAGCGTGACTTTGCTTTGCAACACTCGAATCTCCTCACATTTGATGACTTCCAATCGATCGTAAGCCGACCGCCTGATAAGAATCCATCATTATAACCAGCCATCATGGCGGCTTTAGTAAAAAATAAAAAATATCTTCACCCATCTGAATAAGGCTTGTTTTTGCCTTGTAAACTGGGTACACACATCCAATAATCCAAGATTGATAGATATTAGTTCCCTCAAATCTGATCAAACTCAGCAAAGGCCCGATATCGGATGACGCCTCCTTTTTAGCTGTCGGAATCTCTAAAATAACGCTATTTGTCACAATGTAACAATCGACGTTAAGGTGCCAAAAATCATTCTGTGCGAACAAATTGTCCCTGGTGGCTTTCGTTTGGCACCGCAAAGAGGCTAAAGCCTGTGTGCTACGCTTCCCCCTGGGAGGAAGTGGCAGATGTGTGTACATACAGTGGCAGAGTAAAAGCCAGAAGCTCTCCAGAGTGGCGTCAGAAAGCCAAGATGGGTAATCCCAGGAGGAGCTCAACACAACCACGAACTCGCCCTCAAATCCTGTTGGCTTCTAATATCCACACGACAACTGGAGGGGGAGTAGAAGGAGGGGGCCGGAGGTCGGATAGGGTGTCGTATTCATTTGGCTGACCAACAGCAGCAATACTTTTTGAGGTTGAGAATTTAATTACAGTCAAACCTCGGTTTTCGAACGTCCCGGTTCTCGAACAAATAGGAATTAGAACAAAAAAAAAAATCAAGATTTTTTTGCTTCAGTTGTCAAACAAATTTCAGAGGTCGAACCTCGCGAGATGAGCCGAGAGGACCCGAGAAAACCCGACCGCACGGCCCGGATGCCGACTGACTCCGTTGTTATTGTATTTTCGTTACTTTGAGGATTGTATTAACCCCTAATCATGCCTCCAAAGAAAGCAAGTGGGAGCAGTAAAGCCATCCTAAAACACAAAGACGCTCTTAAAGCAATGCGACAGTGAGCGCCCGGCGCGCTGCGGTTGCGCGATTGGACCAAATTAAGCTCCCTGCGCACTGAGGTCCACTTAAATTTTGGAAAGTACATCAGGACTTTAAAAATATTTTCTAAATTCCAGCGACGACTATGTCACAATAATGCGACCAGCGCGGTGCAGTTGCGCGATCGGACAAAAATGCGCAACTGAAAAAATGTTTTTTTTTTAGTCTTGGAACGGATTAAATTTTTTTCTATTATTTGTAATGGGAAAAATAGATTTGGAATTCGAACCGCCTTCTGGAACGGATTGTGGTCGAAAACCGAGGTTTGACTGTACATCCGGAAACAGATGAGGTCATCCGCATGACTTGACTATATGTGCTTTCATGATGGCGGACAAATAAAACATGCTTCTTTGTGATGCAGTTTGACAATCGGAGGAACTTGGAGATCTGTACTTTCAATACAGCTTTAAATTGCATTCTTTCATTGGTCGGCGTGGGATTTGTTGTGCATCCTCCCGCAAAAAGCCCACCTGGGAAGCACTCACGCGTCTTTTACAGAGCAACTACGAGACAATCCACTCCACCAACCCGCTGACTGACATGCAATTGCGCGTTCGCGTTGGAGATAGATTAGCTGTAAAAGCCGGTCAAGATCAAACCGCTCGCTTCTCTTCGGAGGCTCCGCCGCCCCGCGGTCAAGTTCTCAATGTTTCGCTTCACCAGCAACTCAAATTATTCATCAAGAGTGTGCAGGACAAGCGCAACATACAGAATACTTAGTGATTGTTAAAAATAAATACCACGCTGCTCGAGAAGACGGTCAAAACACATCAATCATACATTCGGTGTTGACACCTTTGACAAACTTTTGACAAGAATTCAAAAAACTAGAACAAACTCAGTGCGACATGCTCGAGTAAATCGATTTAGTCTCGGACGATTCTTTACTTCCAATTTAGAGATTTTGGCCGAGCTCCTTTTCTATTGCAAAGGATGAGTTTGGTGGCCAGTGACATTAAAGATTTTCCAAAAATAGAAAACGCTTTCTTCTTTTAGTCTTCATGGAGATGTCCCAATACTTTTCTCCAAGCTACCTATGAATTATTAGAGTAATACTAATGAATGTATTGGCTTAAATCACACTCGTAAAAGCCTTTGGACCTCCTTGATGCTTCTTCTTCTTTGTCTCTAATTGTTTTCTAAAGTCTCTGTTGGGGTTGTTGGCATGGCCTTAATATGGCAGCTGATCAATGTGATTTATGGGTCCTGGAGGCCAAACATGCAAACTGTCTCATCTCCTGAGGCTAAAACCCAGAAATCAATGGCTCACCGGGCTGACTGCATGAAAGGGAGTCTAGTCACAAAGCATCACGGGAATCAAGTCCAATCCAGAGACCTTTTTTCGGTTCTTCGTCTGTTTTTTTTCTTTTAGCACATCAGGCTTAAAAATAAAATCCATAGCCTTGTGATCTATTTGAATTGCTTCCATTGAGAAAGGGTTGCCAGCATGCAGATGGCCGCCTTGTTAACATAATCCCATCGATGTCCTCTAGCTGTGTAGCTCATACTCGCCAACATTTCACACTTGGTTTTTTTTTTTGTCAAACAACATTCAAGGAAGAAAAATAAAACAAAATCACCACCGCCGGGCTGGATCGCCTGTGGTTGTGTTTTGTGTCTATCGATTGCTGTGGTGCTTCAAGCTGATTGCCAACAATACAAGTCCGCTTAAGGAGCACATTGTTTTTTTTGTTTTTTTTGCTCTTAATTCCTTCTCATCCTGACGCGCCGCTTCCACCAGTTGCCAGGCAGGCGATTAAAATCAACATGAGAGCATGGCCGATCGATATCCAACATGTTAGTATTGTGTCTTAGGACTTGAGGGAAGAAGTCTTGTGGCTCGGCGTCACGGAAAACTAGCCATGGATGCCCAAACTGTTGCGCACCCTCCAGGGCGCATCTGTAATGCCCAACTTGTGTTCCGTAAAAGTTTCTTGGCGAAAATCCATCTGTTCACTTCCTGTTGTACTGTTTAGGGTCACTGTTGAGATGGAATATATAGAATTTTTCCGTGATACTGATATAGCGCAGCACTGTGGCTATTTTCAGCCGCCCTGCTGGCGGGAGTTTTACTCCAGCTTCCTCCCACAATCCAAAAATCACCAATTTAGACATTGTGCCTTCCGTTTATTCCGAGCAGTTCTTTTCTATTTTGTTTCCATTGTCAAAACATTCTTTGTACATGTTGGCAAAAGTAAGACCTTCATCCATTTTTACCTGAGTGGTGTCGTTAAGTGGACTTGGCGCAGAGCCCGGAAGCTAACGGTGCGTTGCTAGCACATCCCGAGTACGACTCCAGGGAGCTTCCTTGAGAACAATGGAGACAATGCGGCAGAACGCAAGACGTTGGACACGGGCCACTAAGAAGCTCGTCCCTACTTAGCAGAAACAGGAGCTTTATTTGTAGACCCCTACTCCAACATCGCTTGGAAGAAATTGCTATTCTGAGGGTCTCCATGTCAGCCATTTTGCTTTTATACAGTCATGACTGAATTCCAGGACTTGAACTATGATGATTTCTGACTAGGTAATTCATCTAATCAGCCTAAATTGAAAGAAGGCATCTTTGACAAATGGGCAACACTAAATTCCAGAATTTTGTATCCTTTGCTTTTTAGTAAAACCAGAGCAGAGTTTAAAATTTTGATGATAATTGAGAGTATTCCTGGGAAGTTGGAAAAAATTAGCTCGTCACCAGTTAGGCCCAAAATTGTGACTCTCTGAAAAATCTCAAGGACCCACGTTGGAAAAGAAATAGGAAATCATCCATTTTGGTCTGAAATTGTCATTTCAATGAATTCCGTGGCTAATACATCCAAATGGCCCCTGACAGGAAATAGATTTTTCCGACGACTTAAATTGGCGCCAATGGTGGGTGATCTATTTGAGGATTTGTGACGTCAAAGGGTTGTGAAGCCCTGAATCAATAGTTTATTTGGCCAATAAGACAGACTGCACACTTAACTTGAAGATTTTTGCATTTTTTTTAGCTTTTTTTTAAGCTTGAGAGTTGACGCCTAATGATTCAATTTGTTTAGCAGCTTTGACTCATTTGCAGACGATAAATGATTTATCAGAGGAGGGCCGCGGGTAGTAAACATTTACTTATTTATCAAACATATTTCTGTATAATCCTCATACTAGTTAATTTCCTCATGTTGGTCTGCAGCGAGCGTCCGAGAAGAAGGCTCTCGCCTCGCCGAGTTGCGATTGCACCCCTCAACCAGGTCACAGCCGTGGTGATGTGGTGGAGAGAGGGAGAGCCTTCGGAACAATCTGAAAAGTGGGGAAAAGTGAGCAAATTTCCAATCCTGCGGGTTAATTTGGTGCCTTTCAGCAGCAATTGGCGTGTCTAAACATTCATGAGGCGAGCAGCGGCAGGGTTACAGGAGGGGGGGGGCGAGGGAGGGGGGCGAGGGCAGGAGGAGCATGAAGAGCGCCGGCAAGGCAGTCAGTGCAGGCGGAGGCGAGGCAGTGAGAGGAAGTGTGCATCTTCAACTGTGAATGTTACTTTCTCTCCCATTTGAGGAGCAACGAGGAAAGGAGAAGGTGCTATTGGTTTGTTCTTGAGAGGAAGATGATGAGAAGTTGAGCATCCAGATCTTAAAAGGTAACACCATTTTATTTTGTTAATTATGTCAAAAGATGAGGCTCTCAGCAGTTGGAGAAAGTGACTAAGGCGAATTTGTTGTGGAGGGGGGGGCAGGGGGTAGTAACCATGGGGTGCGTCCGGCGGAGGGAGGAAGACGCGGTCAGGAGCTCGCTAACTACGGCAGCCAAAGGGGGCAGCAGAATTTGTATTTCGTAGCCTCTGAGACAGCACGCAGCTCTGCCAAGTCCGCCGCTTCTTAGGAGAAAGATTTCATTGTGCGGTTGATTCACGAGGCATCGACGTGACCCCGCTTTCCCCCACCCCCGGCCCCCATCCGACCTCCCGCCGTGCCGGATTCACTTGGCCCAATGATGCTGTTGAGGCATCAACACTTTCTGGAAGCATTGTGGTGAATACTAAACAGGAGTTTCAGGGGTCAGCGTACTGTTAGGCGCATTTCTTGAAGATTTGTAATCAGGCTGAGAGACGAGGTAACATAAGACCAAGCTCGAACCTGGAGTTTTGGAGATGCTTCTAGATCTTTTAAGTTCTCCGATTGGAATGGGAGAAGAACTTTTGAGCGGCAGTCTACCTGGAAAGTCTGCCTCGCAAATTCTGGGTTCGAATTTTACCTTTGGTATGAAGCCTACATGTTGTTCCAGGGCTTGTGTGGGTTTTTTCTACGGCATTCCAAAAACATGCATGTAGGTTCCTTGCAGATGAAGAATGCTGGTTTGTCTTCCGTCAATCTGTAGGTGGCTGTCACCTGTACATCTGTCACGTAACCTCCCGTTGTCTCGGCTTTCTTTGATGATTCTTTTTGTTATTGGACACCCTGGTGTGGTGTCGCGCGTGGTGTCTCGCATGTTGTCATGGCGATGACAGATGAAACATGTTCAGGGGCTTGTCGGGCACAATGATGAAGTGGTGTGGTGGGTTTTTGTGAGCTTTTCCACAGCAGTTGCGCAAGCTTTGGAGACTGAGGATGGAGCAACTTACCTCCGGGCTTATGTTGCAACTCCAGCTCAAGCAGAAAAATCAAAAATAACATCAGCGTTCGGCTGGAGTACTTGAAAGACGGTTTGAGAAGCTTTGAGGCTTTGTGTTTGGCTACCTCAAACGGACTCAAAGGTACATGGTCCTGTTTTTGTTGTCTTTGTTAAGGTCAAGTAGGTACCAAGTCCTCAAAGGCTGATGCGTATTTGTGGGTTTCCATTTGAATGAAGCAGCTGCTGCAATGGACTGCAAGCTTACCGACTGGCCAGTCTGAAGAAAGCAATCAGTGACGCAGGCAGTGGCTCTGTCTATTACATCAAGTAATTACATCCAGTAATAGACACCAGGACCTCCACTGCCGAATTAATTGGCATTGATTCACTTTCCTGCTTCCATTCAAGTCCTCAAGGACACATGTAAAAGGAAAACTGTTTTATTATGGAGCTGTGGTTAGCCTTTATTGCTGAGGTGGCCAAAGTATGGCATACGGACCACATGGGGCCCAGTCCAATCATTCATCCAGCCCACAGAGAATCATTTGTTGTTTTTCCTTCAAATCGGTTTCTTCAACTTTTTTATGGTCCTTGAGCACCAAGGTTTGCCTTAATTTCTACAAATAGTCCCATGGAGTATTTGCTTGTACTTGTCCCCAAGGTTGCCTTGTCGGATCTGAATTCCTTTTGAATATTCTTCCACCAACACGGGTTTGCTTTGTCCGCCTATAAAAGATAACCTCAGGAGAAGTTCCCAGCTCTCACAATCCTTTTCAATTTGTAACGCGCGGGTATCACAATGACAGTGACACACAATCGCACCTTACAACACAGCCCGCAGGGACACGGGAAGAGAAACATGAGGAGCACAGAAATACACGCACATACAGGCTTTGCACCTTTACAAGGTCTATCATCTTCAGTTGATGGATTTTTAGTTAACTTGTTGAATTTTGAAGCACCTGTAAAGTGAATTTGTTGCTAATATTGGACAAAACGACGACTACTATTTTTGATTTAAATTCGTCACTATTTATGGAACAGGAAATACTCAAAAGTCTATTCAGTACAGTGAATGCAATTGCCCTTGAAAATGATTGCACAGCCAGACAATTTAAAAACATTCATTGCAAATCTTTTGCTGATTTTGAGTTTCTGTCGATCTCAGAATTCGTGTTTTTTCGTGTTTCTGATTAAGTGCAATCATGTATTCTTGATTCAGAGTTATTGACTTTTTGTGAGCCGACACAAAGTTTATTAAAATAAACAAGTGATCAAAATGAGCTCTCCGGAGGTAGACGGTTGACTAATCTCCGGCGTAAATCTTATTTCTTTTTTTTATTTGCTGACATGTTTTGTGGCTGGTGTTAAAATGGTTGGTGTTGACGCACGAGAAGCGTGTGATGCGACACGCCAGGCGGCGACGACGGAGTGTGCAAACAAAGCAAAGCGGAAGCCCGCCGAGTGTTGGATGGTGGATTTGTCAAGGTTTGTCATTTGTGCGACGCTGGAGTCAACATCTGGCGGAAGTCACGCAAACGCCACATGCTGAGCCCCCGAAAGCTCAGATGCCCCCGCTGCTGTAAAAAAAATCACTCATCAACACGTCTGTGCTGGCGTGCTTTGACAAAGCGGGCGCACTGCACTTTTCAAAAACCGTCAAACAAATGTAAAATGAAATCTACTAATAACGTCAAGAAAAAGCAGCCCCCCCCGAAGCCTTTTTTTTTTCGACACAACGGTTTGACATTGAGCAAAATTTTCCACCGAAGGACAAAAAAATAAAAACAAATGTTTAGAACTGCAACTGTCAACGCAATTGTAAAGCGTTCACTTTTATATGGCACGTTTCTGCTTTTTGAACTCCAGGGGAGCGGGTGTATTGTTTGACGCTGAATAGCTCTCTCCGTCAAAAGCAAGCATTTTTATCTTTGTAAAGGCAACCATTTTGAAAAGACATTTTGTCAGATGGCGCAGGTATAGAAAATAAGAGATTTAGTCGAGTCGTCAAATAAAATGGGCTGTGCGCAGAGATAAGTGGCGTATTATAAAATACAGGATAAAAAAATGTAACAAGTAGAATTCCCCTTATCGTTTTGGATTAACATGCAAGTATCATTGCACAATGCATCATTTTCTTTAAGTCTGCCAGCGGGGACTGAGCAATTGGAGGAGGGGGGGGGGGGGTTCTACATGGGCTGTTTATGGCGGACTTGCAGTTCAAGTCAATTGTCAACATGATTTATGGAGATGTGGGCCATCTTCACAGTGCCTCCTCAATCTTCCCTGACGAATGGCTCCCATCAACCCGTGTAGTGGCCGTTTGTTTCCTTTGCGAGCCAATTTTCAAGCAGACAGATGAGTTTAATCTGCCATGTTTTCTCCTGCTGGCAATTTTATCCCCGCATTCTAATTTTGTGCTTCAGAGAAATTGCGGGACTGGACAATTGCGTCAGGGAAGTTGCGGGACTGGTCAATTCCAAAGTTTTACCCTTCAAAGTAATCCTTCTAATATCTTTAATAGTTCTGCTTTTCATTTTGCAAAACAAATCAAAGGTTACTCCAGCATAGGCAGGAACTGTCAGATGCTCAGGTCACAATCATAATTTAGTGATGATTATATCATTGATTATTATAGATTATTCTGATTATTGCATTTTAGTACATGGTATTATTGTTCTGATTATTGTGCATTATTTCATAAGTGTAGTAATGTGTGTGGTATATAATTATGGTATATAAAATATAGAAAAAATGAATCGATAAAAGAGATTTGAAAAATTCTTTAACTTCTTCCTACTCCTTTTCGAGCTGTCTCAATTGTTGTTAAGTTATTTACGACTTGCTTGGGAGATTTTGTTATTGTCCTGTTTTCTTTTTCCTTTTATATTTTACTGATATCTTTTTCTGTTTTTAAGCTCGAAATAAAATTGATCGATCAATCAATGAAAAAATTGGGCAAGATTTCTTTATCTGCAAGCTGAAAAGAAAAGTTGTTGGTGCCATCAGTCGTGGAATTTTTTTTCCCCCAAATGACCCGCTCGACCGGATGCGTGCGATGAGAGGGAGGAATTTCTGTCAAACAGCGCGGCAGCCCGGTCGGCACGGTAATGGAGGTGTAGTGTCCAAACACTTAATGGCTGTTTGGATGACACGCACCACTTATTGCCCCAATCATCTGCGCTCGCTCGGCAGCACCACTTGATTAATGCGACTGTCAGGATAAAAGGCTGCGCATATTAGCAAGGTGATTACGCCGCCCGGGAAACTCTTTGGAAAACAACAGAAAGCCTATGCAATCAACACGCTAACTTTTTCAAACTTTGCCTATTTAAGTTTTCTAATTGCACCCACCACCTACCCTGGAAAAAGAAATGAGGGTCTCTGGTGAGCAATCAGCTTCATCTTTTGCCGAGACTCTCGCACAGATTAAGCTAAATTAACGACGGGGAGCGGAAAGTTGTGACCTGCGCGGTGGTTGGGAGCGTGAGCTCGCATGGCATGAACAAAAATAGAAAAGAAAAACAGAACAATGGAAGAGCAGCCAGACAAAGGTTCACTGTAGATGGACTTAATGAGAGTCCCCCGCTCAAAGGACAACCTGTCGTCCTTTTTACTGTCGGAGATGCTGCAGAAAAAGGGGAGGGAAAAAAAAAACTGGAAAGACAAATGCTAATGAGGACATAAGACAACACAGCACCTCACGTCGTGTCCTGGTGTGGATTTCAAAAAGTTTGGAACCTTCTTAGGACTACACATCACAATAATACAGATGAATTCAGCCTCAGGACAGCGCAGACTGCCGGCAAACTTCAAATAAAAACAACTAAAGAAGAATTGAAATATTTGTTTCAAAGTCTTGGCCCCGGCTGTCCCCATGAAGATTTTCATACCCGAGCTTGTGGGGTTGTTGCCCAGGTAACACAAACCATAGACATCCATTTTAAGTTCAGAAGACTGGCTACTCTCCAGAGGTGTGAATATTTGTCTAAATTCAGGATGGACTTGCCCTAAGTCAATAACAATGTTGAAGCGAGCGGGCGGAGCTTAATGTGATCAGGCCGTAACCCTTTCTTATGGAAAAGTAGAGCTTTGCCGCCATAGAAAAACCTTTCCCATAAATTGAGTATCCACAATCCCAAATCAAATAACTTCACCAAAATGTAATGACAGTGAGTAAAATTGAATCGAAATTCTTTCAAGTAGTTTACGTGAAATCCTGTCACAGACTCAAGATCATCACCTTGGAAAAAGTCACAAGATTGCCTCCCCCCCACCTCTCCTGTCGGGATACTCGTTAATGGCGGATCCTCACGCTGCAATGATCAAGACGAAGAAAAAACAAAAAGAAGGCCGCTGTGCTTTGTGATCTGTGCCGGGAGATTTCAGGTTGCATGGGAGGAAAGCGCAGAAATAAATGCCCTTCTTCACAGTAAGACTTTATCAGCGAGCCAAATGGAAGCCAAACACTGGCAATCCCAATTTCATGCCCACAAACAAACAGAGACGCAAGCGGCGCTCAGCGGGCGCCCCGTTGTGTTTGCCGCTCTCGCAGCGTGATTCGTGTCGACACGCTCGGCAGACGCACCTTGAGGATGTCGCGCGGGGGTCACGAGAGGAGGACGCGGGAACGCCGCCAAGCAGACGAGAGCGAGGGAGTGCCGAGGAAGTGGAGACAACAAGCGAGCCGTGACATTTGGCGGCGAGCGCTCCCTTCTTGACTGCCGTTGCGATAAACAAGCTGAGAGTGCCAGTGGAGTGATGAGGTCCCCATCTGACAAGTTGATCCCACCTCAGCAAATTAGATCATAGCTTTTTTTTGTGTTGCATCTGTTTAACCTCCACGCCCAGTCAATCAGCTCCGAAGCCTTTGGGACCAGTCGACCGGTGTGAAAAAACGGAAGGTCTTTCAAAAAGTTTCAGTCAAGGCAGCCTTTGGAATTACCCACAATCCTATTCGCAACACGTATGGTAGAACTCCCCCGCCTCGTCGACACGCTCTGATGTGATGCGTACAAGCAGCAAGACAAAGTCGAATGTCTGGCAGGCGTGTGTTTGTTCTGTTGCAGAGTGAAGGAGAAGATGAAGAGGAGATGTCACGATTGATAGCCAGCTTATCTAAACCTCATTGATTTTCACGTGTTCTTTGTAGCCCGTACAGAAAGGCCTCTGAACACACTCGCTGGGAAGCTTGTCAGAGTGGATGAGACTGATGAGGAGAACGGCAGGCATGGGAAAAAAAAAATAAAAAATTCTCTCCGCCCACACCTTCCACACAGCAAACACATTTCCCCTGTTTAAACAAGAGGACGGCGCTTCTCCTTGCGGACACACGGAGGTGTTTGTACAGAGCAGAACTAGCGTAATTGGCCTCCATGCCCGGAGGTCCGCTAGGCGAGTGTTTGACCCATCAGCCTATTTAAGGAATATGTACGCCTACTGAAGCATAGAAGGCCTAACGCCGGGAGTCTCCAAACATTCAAAGCAGACTCACACTGATGTCACCTGGAAAGCTATCGTGCCTTTCAATTATTCACTTGCTCCGAGAGCTGATTGAGAAGCAATCTCTTCAGCTTGTGTAACCTCACATTGTGACACGGCACACTGGAGGAACCTGCTAGAACTGGAAATCCACTTCCGAACCAGCCGACACCAGTTCTCACTCGCGTTCTGTACGAGATGCGTTCAATGACCACTCGCACAGTCGGAAAACTTAATTATAGCACCAAAAAAGTAACGACGAGTGAGAGAGCACATTGCAGGGAATACGTGAAAGCATGCAATAATTCATTAGCGTAACTTTTTCTGTCTTCTCGGGGGTATTTTTAGCAAGTGTAGAAAATTAAAACAGGTTCCCCCCCCAAGCAAAGTTAGTTGAATAATAAAGTGACATTTAATTTTTGTTATAAAGGTTTGAAAAAGTAAAAATAATTTTCTGTGTGTTTTAAATAGACTAATAGGGCGAAAAGTGTAATTTTTGGGATAGTCCAGCACGAATTATTTGCTTTTACATTGATTCCTATGGGAAACGTTGCTTCTACTTACAAACGTTTCTACTTACAAACCCGATCACGGAACGAATTAAGTTCATAAGTAGAGGTACCACTGTACATCATTTCCTGTGGTTTGTACCTCTTTCCTGTGGGGTTCCTCAAGGCTCAGTCTTAGGGCCCATCTTTTTGATGCCTTGCTTCTTAGAGTTGCACTGAGCAAATTTGAATGCAAATATTTTAGCATAATCATGCCAGAAGTGGGACACGACGTCCTGAGGCCGTCCACGGTGTGCCCTTGGGACACAGTGAAGACTCAACCATGACCAGTCGCCTGATGAGTGAACTGACTGCCTGTGTAATGTATGCCGTGTTTTTCGGAATATACTGCGTATTATTCATTAGAAGCTTAACCTTGAAGACAGAAGACAAGGACGCTCAGCTTGCGTGACATCGTAAAGAGAAAGGACTTCCTTGACTCTCTTTCCGAGGGGCTGAATGACGGGAAGACATGACGAGTTTCATGTTGACAAGAGTGCGATGGGTTATTTTTCCGCAAGGAACAAAAGAGTCCACCTACAGCTCCCGTTGCGGGTGAGAAAGTTGTGTAGAGGATGACGTGATGAAGAAGGGTAAGATGATGCCGATGGCCTCGGGCTTTCGACACGTCTTAATTTTTCTGGATCATTTTTTTTGTGCTCCGTGCCAGTCCAAGCTTCTTTTCAACTTCTAAGAACAATACCAGATCTCCTGTGACTGGTTTCTTTTGTGGGTAGACATTTATGATCCCCGCCTGGAAATGTCCCTACAAGGCTCCTTTGAACCATAGTGACATACTTCCTGTGGCTTTTCCGACATGTCTGTTTTTATTCAAACATAAACCCTCAGCAGGGATCTAGGCACCATGTGTTAACATCTGTTTATCTTCTTCCAACATTGGCAATGTCCACGCTCCTTAAATCCACGGGACTGCCACCTGCTCCCTGAAGACCGTGTGATAGGTAGAAGTTTTTTTAAAACAGACTCGTTCAGTTATGCACTTTAATTTATGGCGGCGTTTATCTTAAAGGGTAGTTTTGTGATACAGACACAAGGTTGGGATACGTGGATGTCCGCTGGGTTGGAAATGAGTCAGGCGCACCACACGTAGGGTTGGGTGGGGGGGGACTTTTATCCTTCGCTGTCACGAAAGTCATCGTTAAATCATCTTTACTGCCATGCCAACATTTCTGGCACCTCGGCTGCCGAGTGTCTGTCACGCTGATGATGATTATGAGATGCATAGACAGGATTTTTTTTTTCATCAAGATCTTGTTGAATTGAAATGGTTGATTTATGTCAACAAATGTCCTCAATCTGTTTATCAGTTTGATAACCGCATGAATATTGTATTAAATAGCATTATTTTGTTTTTAGTTGGTCTCATGTGGAATAGATGACATTTTGTTTTTGTTTTTTTTTGCGGCTAATGTGGAGCAGCCATCCAAAGACGAGGTCACTAATCGGATAGGCCTGCATATAAAATGAACACATTTATGTGGCGTAGCTTCCCGCCTTTTTAATTCTGTCAACATGACATCTTTTATATTTACCCCAACAAACAGTCGATCCCCCACTTAGCTCCGCGTAGATCAATCCTCAGCCTATTTAGCTAATTGTTGGCACTTGTGAGCCGTGTGGTAATTCATCCCAGAGGTGTGTGTGTGTGGGGGTGGGGGGGTTCAGATGAGACGTGATGGGTGGGCGGTGCAATCTGTCACTAGGTCGATTGTATCGGCGCGTGGAAGTCTGCATGTCTCAACGTGTGTTTATCACAACTCTGCAGCTCGGAGGAGGAAGTTGAGAATGAAGAGGAGGATTATTAGTTCCGTTGATGGATGGGGCCCATAAGCTAACGGCGCTATTAGTATTATTATTACTTCGCTGGTATTATCATATTTTAAGACGTCGCTAATTTGGTTTTCCAAGTCGTGCAGATATTCTAGAACATATCGTTCTTCACATGTCCTGAGTGTTGTTGTTAGTCACCTAAATGTTGAACAGAGGCTGTGATTTACCGAAGTCAAATTCCTTGTTTGGCACGCTCAAACATGGCGAATAAAAAACTCTTGAATCTTGAATATCACAAACTTAGACAAAGGTGAGCAATTGGTCACTGACCCAGAATCAGATTGAGCAACATGTAACTGTGTAATTCTGAGAAATTTTGGCTTTGAGTGGACATTGAAAGTCAAATGCTTTATGCAGGAGTGTCAAACTTATATACCGTATTTTCCGGACTATAAGGCGCACTGGACTATAAGGCGCACCTTCAATGAATGGCCCATTTTAAAACTTTGTCTTTATATAAGGCGCACCGGACTATAAGGCGCACCATTAATGCATCATGTCAGATTTTTAATCCAGATCAAATCATTCTCCATTTTATCTTTTTTATTTTAACTTCAGACGCAACAAATTACTTTATATTCACAAAATAATGATCCATAGTCTTTTTGATTCATGATTCATAGTCTTCAGTGGGCCACTTATGATTGATTTCATGACACAATGCTTTGGGCCAATTTAAATTTGGGAATTTGGTCCATATATAAGACGCACTGGACTATAAGGCGCACTGTCGGCTTTTGAGAAAATTTTAGGTTTTTAGGTGCACCTTATAGTCCGGAAAATACTGTAGTCATAGTTTCCTTCCGAGGGCCATTGAAATTGTCAACCCAAATAAATGTGTGAATGTCTCATATTATATATAGTGTAGGCTGCACAACAAACTAGTGAATAACTAGATGAATAACTAGTTTTCAAAACAGAGACTAAGAAAAATTGATCAACTATTTAAAAAAATATGAATGGCAATAAAAATTGCTCGCAATATCACTATTTTTTAAAAGTGAAAATTGTAATTTTAGTATTGACATATGAATTTGATGCACAATTTGTCTTTGCGGGCCACATAAAATGATGTGGCAGGCCGAATCTAGCTGTCGGGCCTTGAGTTTGACACCTGTGCTTTAGTGGGCAAATCAATAGCAAAGCTTACTTAGAGACTGCAGATCAATTGTAGTGAAAAGAAGGCACAACGAGGCGAACAAAAGCACAACGTCTTTTCACCTGAGAGATGTACGCATCCATTTTTGGGCGCACACTAAAATAAGCCGGGCGACTTGGACCAATTTGGATTGTTAATGGAAAACGCATTGAAGAAGCCTCTCTGGCTCCCGAATTACTGAGCACACTCTCCATTTAACGTAATTACATGTTAGCGGTGCGTCAGCAGACTTTTCAAACGTTGCTTTTCACACTTGACATTAACTGTGATGCTTGCGAGATGCTCAGTGGGAGGTTTCGCCTCGGATGACTCCGATGTTAATAATAAGATTCTGGAACAATCGCTGGGTGTCTGAAAAATCGAGACAGAAAAACATTTGGATGTCAGGTTGTTGAGTTCTGTACATGTATATATTGATTGGCTCTATTGAACTGGACGTACAGCACCGAAGATGTTGGCACAGCACGGGTTCCATTCCAGCTTTGCGTCTCACGTTGCAGCTGTCGGGCTTTTGCACATCTGAATGATTACATTTGTCCTTATGCAGGTGCATGTCAAAGCAACAGATGGTGCCACAAAAACTCACCGGAAGCTTATCTTGACTGAATGGTAGATTGATGAAAGCACAATATTCATCAGATGTCTGGTAGTGATTGTACAAAATCTCTACCACTAGTATTGAAGGATTAATAAAGCAGAGCTTCTTAAGACTTTTTGATGAGTCGAGACATGACAGCCTAGCAAATTTTATATTGTTACAAGAAATTGGTCACAGCAGCAGGTTTTTTTGTCCTCCTGGTCAAGGTTGTTTTTCATTCAATTTGATATTAAATTGAATTTTAAATTAAAGTTGTGACTGAGTTTTAGCGTGCAATTTGTGAAATAATTTGAATTTGAAGAGCTACTTTTTAGGTCATGTTGCCTCGCTCGAGGTCACCGCAATCCATGATGTGAGATGATGATGAAGAACCAAATCAGGAGTATTCCTCTTGTTATGATGAAAGACTGAAAAGGTAGCGTAACATTTATCCTGACAGACAAGGGACGGTGGGGGTGCAGCAATATGGATAATTACGTTTCTACCTTTCTCCGCCAGTTGCATTCATTGTCGTAATTAATTTCATTATTTCCGGCGCTGGCTGTTGAGAGCAGATTAGTTCTGTCGGAGTCGTGGGGATAAACACGGCGTAATTGCTTATTGCTCTCAGAGGCCGCCGCAGATTATAGCTAAGCTAATGAATGAGAAAATATCCAATCACCTCCAACGCCGCCGAGCCTCCGCCGGCCGCTTTGTTTGCTCCCCTTTTGTTCCGCTACACGGGAAGTTTGACTTCTGGCTGAAAAACTCTTGAAAGTGACACCCCGTTGAACGAGAAGGCGAACCCGGGAGAGACAGACAAATGTATTGGGACACCCACGGGATAAAGCGTCAAGAAAGAGTCGAGCTGTTCCATTTTGTTTTTACTCTTTGGGGAATTCTGATATTGGACAATCACCACTCTGGCTTAGTTTTTGGGCAACCAACCCAGCACTCAATTTAAAGTTAATTTCTACTCATGGCAGTACTGTGACATTGTTGTTGGCAGGTTCGAGAGTATTTTAAATCTCTATCCGCTGTGGCCAAAATGTCGGGCTGATTCTAGTCCACATGATGTACGTTTGACACAGCGGCCGAATAACCCACTAAAACCGAGGGCGCTCGAAAATGGATGCCTCTATGGTTTTGAGCAAAGTTGGTCAAAACATTACGAGTAAGCATTGCAATCTTGTTCCTGCCGAGGGGAGTCTGGCACATGAGCTTCATCCACTCTCAAATCCAATCCACATTCTCACTTTCCCGCCGTCAAGCAGCATCCACGTGGGCCAAGGTGCAGCCGACCAGAAATTCCCTCTGATGGAGCAGAGGGGCTCTGCGGGGAACGCTAACGCTAAAGCTAATCAGGTCAGACAGCTGCGTATTAGCCGTGCATCGTGTGCGCTGACGCACCTTGTGGTGTGCGTACCTGGACCTGCAGGCATAGGGAGATTCAGGAGTGGAAAGCTTCACAAATATAACCCGCGGGTTCTCCAGGCCTTGACGTTGAAACTTTTTGCAAGCTACGACAGCTCATAAGGTAGTACACGGTGCACCTTGAATTTAACGATCGTTAGCCCCCTCGGAAAAAAATCCTCCTGGCTTTCAGTTTTTATTCTGAGACGATGAAAATCTTAATGCGCTAACATTGATGATATTTTGGTTATTTCTGTAAAATCCCTCAATTCATTCAATAACGGCAAGCTCTCGTGGAGCTTTCCCGCTGACACTCTAAGATTAGATATCGCGTCTGACTTTCTGCTCTTCCCCCCACCTTAGAAACTGAGCGGGTGTCAGTTCTGTGAGTATAAAGGTGTCACATTATACCGCCGTGCCACGGAGGAATGAGTCGCGAGGTAATTTTCCCCGGGATAAGACCCAGAAGTGTCGCATCCTCACAGATTTGGCCGGAAGATCGATCGGACGATCAATGACGATGTTTGGCCTGATTTTCGGAGACTTGTCAAACATTTCCAGGTGTCAGATGTGCGAATCCTTCTACTATAACTTGATTACTGTGACTTTGGGAGTATGCAACTGAGGTGTCACATTAGTGACAAGAATCTGGAGCTGCTAGGGCTGGCCACTTTCACAGAATATTGCTTTTTTTCCAATTTTAATCTTTTTTCCTACTCACCTAAAGAAGACACAAATTACATTGCCATTATTGAAACAGATTTTGGTTTTGCTTGGCCTTTCTGGGACTTTATTTCTCCTGATACAATCCCTTGATGCTTTTAAATGCTTTCAACGTACCGTATTTTCCGCACTATAAGGCACACCTAAAAACCTCCAATTTTCTCAAAATCTGGTGCGCCTTATATATGGACCAATATGGATTCATGGATGAGGACTAACTTATTAAAGTAAGCTTTACGTGTTTATTTTGTGTGTTGTGTGATATGAACGTTTTCGAGTGTTACTATATTGTGATTGCATTAACGTTTGAGCAAGGTTGAGTTATTTATTTTATTCGCCTTATAATCCGGTGCACTTTATATATGGACAAAGTTTTAAAATGGGCCATTCATTGAAGGTGCGCCTTATAATCCAGTGCGCCTTATAGTGCAGAAAATACGGTAAATGATTTCAACGTGCAGTCGCATTTTCGCTGTTCGGATCAGAAACATTGCCAACAATATCAAATGGTTAATTTAGCAACACTGATTAGGTAAAAAGAGTTTGCAGCCCTTTTTATTGGTACAATATGGGCATGCACACTGATCTTCTGAAGCTGCTAAAAAAAAAATCGAGGTGGGGGGGCGGTGGGGGTTCATACCAATCGGCCAGCTTTAAGGATGTAGCCCAAAAGTAATTTCCTGTTGTTGTGCATCAGTCATCGTGCAGGATCGAGGTCAAAAGAGCTTCACGCTTCCTTCCTTTGACACAACAGCATGTCAGGGTCAGGATCCAGTCAGAGAACCGCTGCGCTTCCACCTTGTGTTTTTGTCTAAATAATGACTTTGTGGAGGTGGTTGATAGATGTTCTCCTCCACACGAATTGTTTTTACACCTAGGGTGTTTGATGTGGAGGACGTTTGAGTGAAATTTAACCCTTACATGCTCAATTTTTTTAGTCAGAATCTATTATGTGTGAATGGAAAATTTAGACTATCAAAAACCTTTAGGTAGGGTTTGTTTGAAGTTGGCAAGGGGGTTGGGGGTTGTGGGTGTAGACAGTCAGACGTCAACCCCATGGAACAATTTCCTCCTGTGATCACTGGCTCAGGACGAGTCCTCAAAGCGAGCGACACAGGAGACATGAATCTGCTGGTTAGACACCGCCGCCTTTGGATAGACCCCCTCTCCGTGCCCACCGCCTCAGCCCCCGCCTGCATGCCAAATGTGTAACGAAGCGTGCGCGCTGTCTTCTAATTGTTATTCTATTGACTCTGCCGAGTGACTCGGGCCGACCTGCTGATGCGTGCTCCAGCGACCGCGACGTGAACCAAAGATAGTGCGTCCATTCAAGGGTGGATGTTTGGCTGCATTCCCTGAGGGACGGCGAGGCGGACGAATGTAGACACACAACAACAGTTTAGTTATTTATTGACTTAATGGACGGTTGCTGTAGCGTGTTCCAGATATTCGACATGATGACATTGAGTGCAAGACGCAACCCCCGATTTTTATGCCACCCTGATGGCGGTGGGGGTGGGAGGGCCATAGAACCGGGCGAAGGCCCTCTTGGAATCTGTGCTTGGTAGCCCTTTCAACAAATGAGTCTCAAAAAATAATAATTCTTGAGAGTTTGACTGACGACTTGACAGTGAGGAGGAGCTGTAATCCTGACCCTCCACCGCCACAACCTCACTTGTGTTTGCTGTCAGAGTGAGTGAAGGCACTCGTGTGTTGAGTTGCAGGTTAATAAATATTGAAGCTGCATCCATAATGGAGCTGCTCACTCTGTTTGCTGTGCGTCAGTCACAACACGTAGCGAGGGAGCGACTTCAAAAGTCACTTTGCTCATTCAGATGTGGCGGCGCGAGTGGGGTCAAGAGAATCAAGAACAGGGGGTGGGGAGGGGCCAAGTATCAGAGGGGTCTGCGGTGCCGCCGCTCCTCAGCTCCCGTCAGCTCATCAAGGCCGGGTCTCTGTCGGAATACGGCATCAAACGGCTCGGGGAGCCTTTTATCCCCAACGCCGGCCACTCTTATTCCCCCTCCTCGTCTTAGCCGAGCATGGAAGTTTAACGTAGCGGAGTGAAAGTCAATACCCTGACACACACACAATAACGACGAAAAGGTCACACGGAGAAGGATCCTGAAAGAAACAGCTTGTCTGAGGCCAAGCCGCCCAGCAGGAAGTCACATGACACCGCTTAATGTCACGGTTCACTCTCCCAACCTTGTGCCAAGTGCAATGGCTCACAATTAAAGCTTCTCGCCACCAATTACAGAAAAGGTTGCCGCTTTGGCCCAGGACTGTCCCTCAACACCACAACAAGGACGTGTTCCCACGTTTGTATTCCCATTTGAGATAACAACAGAGGTGGCTTAACTACTCCTGCAGATACTTGCGTGGAAAAAAATGACTCCCGTAAAGTAACAAAATCTTTGTACCTCTGCAAATTAGACACGAGAAGGTTTGCGGGTGCCCCCAAAAGACACGGAGGAGTTCTTTGTACATCTCCGTGACATTTTTAATGTGGAGCAGCAGGGCAGAGAGCTGAGCTTCTTATCTGAGATGACACAGCGGCTTTAGTTCCTCTCCAGCATAACCTTCTTTCACGCCGTCTCCTCATGGCACCGGTGATACAAGCCGAGCGCTACGTGGGCTCGCAAAGTGAAGGCAGGTTGTTTGCTTCCGACCCAAAGTGTTTCTTTTATTTGGAGTTGCCCGCCAGACACACAAAATGAGGATTCAAATTTTCACCCGAGTGCTCATGTTTCCGAAAACAACTATTCTGACCTGTGAATCACGACTAAAAGGATTTTTGCCTGACCCGAGAGTGCACCAAATCATATTGTTTGATTATTTAATTTTAGGAGTCCTTAATGTGAGCACTTACTTTGTCTTTTAGGCAAGAAAAAGCAATGCTGCAATTTCAGCTGCTGTATCATTACCTTGAATACATTAACACCTCGTATACACTTGCATATTTCAGCTAATATTTAAATTAAACATCAGCAGCACTTAAGGACAATGCGAGCTTGTTTGCAGTCATGCTCCAGCGGCTCATCTTATTGCATATTCATGTCTTAGCACATTCCTTGTGCATTAATTTAGCCAAGCGCCAAGCGCCGGTTCCTTCGTTAGTCAGCATTATCGTTTCTCTTGCCACAGAATCAAAAACGCTATTGTTCTGTTGTCTTACGTCTGTCGCAGGCTAACGTAGATGGATGAACCAAGGCAGGTGAGGAGAGAATAAGCCAAATGTGAGATAAAAGGATGAATGATCATCATTATCAGGTTAGCGACTCATCTGCAACTGATATGAGATACGTACCTTCAAATTTACCGATGAAAATTCCAAATGGGCTCAAAGACTGACCCTTGAGGAACACCACAGACTATGCCAACAACGACAGAAAATTATGTATTTGCGTTCTGGACAGTCCCAAGATACTTTTGCAATCAATGTACCCGATAGGCTAATTTAAACGCTCTCTTTAGAATGGAAACTAAAAAACCAAAAAAAAACTCAGTCCCTATTTTGCACTATCATGCCGCAGCGTCCCGGAGCGTCGTACTTGTCATCTCGCACCTTTTTGTTCATCAAATGCGCTAACCAAAGCGCTCGCCGCTCGCTAAACGTCCCCCGTGAGCTCATTAGCCTAGCCTGGTAGCTAGGGCTTGCCTCCCTTCACTCCTTGAAAAAGACAAAGTTGTCTTGCTTTTGTTCTGTACTTTTCACTCTTTTGAACAAAGAAAGCTCTGCACATTCCCTTTTTACCCAAACTTTGTAGAGTCCAGTTTTTGCAGACATCTGTGTCTGCGCTATTACAAAGAGGCATATTATATAATTTTGTGTACTGCCTTTTTGCGTTATAACATCTCAACAAAAAGATTAGCATTACGTTAGCAGACTGAAAAGCTAAGCTATGTAGTTGTTTTCATGAGTTGTCCACTATTCCCTTTACACATGTCTATTTTAAACGAAGTTTTTATGAGGAACCCGGGGAGGTGGCGATTTCTGGCGTGGTGACCCGACATGCCACGACCTTAAAGGAAGCCTTAAGGGGAGGCGGATAGGACGGCACGCGTGAAAGCACCGTGTCCGTTCGACATCTTGCATATTAGCCGCAAACCAAAGTCCACAAGCTTGCGCCACACCACTGTATCCAATCTCTTTCTACGGCGGATCAGCGCCTTTGTGCGGCGGACCCTCAGGGACGTGTTTTTCAGATACACCTCCCCACATTTCCCCTCCCGTCCCCACTCCACCAAAACCAGACTTTCAAAGCTGCTCCATAAGCCTTTTAGCTTCAATTTGTTCTGCCAATTATTATCCCGGCTCTGTCACCGGGATGGAAGCCGCTGCTAGGGGGGCCCCTATTCGGCCTTTTCTTCCGTGGGAGGGGGGGGGGCTTGCTCAGGCACCCGCTGACAGATTGACTTGGGTACTGAGCACAGACAAAGATGGCGGGGGAGGGAGGAAGAGGTCAGGGTGGTGACGGGGGTGTTGAAGAATGACCCGCCGCCCCCCCAAAAAAAAAAAGACATGTACCAGGGAGAGACGTATTGAAGTTAACTTCTTAAACCATCTGGCTGTTTAAAAAAACAATTCGAGTGCGAGTTCATTTTTTCCAAAAGTGACACCAGGAAGAAAAAGATCGAAGTTTTACCCACTTGGCTTCATGGTCTTCAATGTTTTTCGAGGGGTTAGGAAATGGAATTTTCCATCACTTTAGTAAATCCAATATTTAAACACTTGCGAGTGTGTAATGAAAAGCAAGAAGGCGTGCACGCAGCCGCCTGTTCCTCTCTAATATATTCTCATTTCACTTCCAACATGCTCCATCGCCTCTCCGATATGATTCTCCCGAGGAGGAATGCGGCGTGGCCCGCTCTCTGGCGGCGCCGTTCATTCCGTGATTGCCCCTCGCCTTCTCCCCAAACACGGATCACATCTCCGTGACCGTCACCCAATCTTCCCCCGCCGCCGTTTGTACGCCCGCTGCCACAGCCTCATTTTTCAGTATTTTTCCAGCAATTTAGGAAACTAATTGCTGCTCCTCTGACTGACCATGGATGCAATTACATGGGAAGCTTCATTTTTTATGCTCTTGAATTCCTCCGCAGGCTTTATTAAATCCAGCCGCACACCGAGCGCCGCACCCCAACACCAATGAGCGCTTGCGGTATCGTTTTCGCCGCCGGTTTGTGCTACAAAATTACCCAAAAAAAAATATAACCAAAGTCTTAAGATATTTTAATGTGTTTCTGTCCGTCTCTATTCGCCCGGCCACGTAAACGGGATATCCCGAATGTTTCAGACACCGGAATTCTGACCTTAACCCGAATACTGAGTGCATGTAAAGGTAGTCACATTCTTTCCCGTATTACATTTATTTCCCGACCTGATTTCAACACCCCCCCTGTCACTATCCTGCTGTCAATCACCACTCTCCAACCCTCCTTCCTTCCTCTTCAGTTCACTCCTCCCTCCGACTGCATTAGCAAGGGAGGGGGGAGGCCGTCCCGCTGATTGCATGGAGCGGGACAATTGGCGCTCAGGTCCGATTGCCCCCCCCCTCCAGATAAGCAATGCCAGCTTCCATGCGGAACAAGAAGAGCATGCAGACGGAGGAGGCGGGCAGTCCAATAAACTTACAGAAATGAGTGAGGACTGAAGGTGACTTTGCTTGGACGGGGGGGAGAAGCTAGAGATACGAGACGAAGACACGGAGGAGTTGTAGCGTAAGAATTAGGTAAGATGATTACATTTGATGTTGCACGTGAAAAAAGACACTAGAGACCCGTTTGTCCTTTTTCTCTTTACGCTTACTTTTCTACAATAGCTCGTTTTGGATTTCAACTACGGGCTCGAGTGGGAAGTACGGGAGTTTGACTATTTCAGTACTTCATTCAATTTCCAGAAAGACTAGAAGAGTCACAGATAGGAATTGAAACAGTATTTGCCGTGTGTACTTAACTAAAATATTGTAAATGGCAGCGAGATGGCTTGTTTTACAAAATCACGAATAAGGAACATGACATCCAGAAACGAACTATGTGAATTCCTCCAGAAGTCCACTTTTTGGAAACACGACTTTAGACTAGGTAGGCCTGGCCTCATGCTGTTTTTGTCAGAAAGTAAAGGGGGAGTTCTCAGATGTTGCGGCAAGTCGAGATGCCAAGCGCATCTACCATTCGGAGCACATCAAAACTCCCGTAGGCATTCATACCTCAAAGCTCAACCTGAGCCAATGTTCTACTTTCTTCTGATGACTCATACCTGGGGTTGAGCTCTGAAGCCTTTTTTGTTTTTTTCCAGCGGCATTTGCAAATGGACCGACGGGCAAACTCTCGGTGATGTCGTTTGACTTAATTTGAACGGATGCGTGGCTTGGTTTGACTGACACTGATTGCAAACTCTCCCACTTGATGTTTATGCCTGATGACATCATCCCCTCGCCTGGGACCGCCGCCAGTTTGTGTGATTTAATTTCCTCGTAAATGACAAGACTCCTTTTTACGACATTCTGCTGACACTAAATGAACCAGCCGGTCTTTGAGCGAAAAGACACGGCACTCTAGGTTTTTGTAAGGCCTCTCAAGTATGACATGTCAGCAAAAGTATTGAGACACAATGCACCTACTGGCAAGGTAATGGACTATTTCAACATGACATCACACATATGTCCAGATGATGATTTTATTTTAAAAAATTTTATCACCGTATCCCCCAATGGCGTATAGAGGGTGAGCATCAGATTTTGTGTTTAAGTGTAAGGATAGGGTTAGGGTTAGGGTTAGGGTTAGGGTTAGGGTTAGCTTGAGGTGTCACTCTTGCTTGTTGTTATTTCTTTATACGTTCCACAGCAGGCCGGTTGGGAGCCGGCGTGTAAAATTGATTGTGCTTAACAAATTGGCCATGACCCTTCAACTATCCAGAGGGGGGCGGGAGCCTTTTTCACGGGTCCTCCCACTTTTAAAGACCCTTTTCCACGGCGTGGGGGGTTTCTTTTTGCATCGGAGTTGAAAGTATAGCGCAAAACACGACTACTGTGAAATTAACACTTGATTGTGCTTCACATTCCCAAATTATACGTTTGTGCCACACACTGAGATGACTTTAGTGATCTCATCCAATTTCATGGCCAATCTCACTCAGGAGAGTGGAGACCTCCACCAAGGCACAAAATCAGAATACATGCACTCCCTCCTGCTCCTGTTGCTTTCAACTGGATAGCCACAAGTTTTTAATAAAAAAAACGTGTATATTATATAACATTTATATTACATTATAAGTCCCTACTTTTATAAAGATTTGAAGCATAATTGAACCGACTTTTCCTGCTTTGTATTTGAAATTTCACACAATTCTGCAACACACCAAAGAGTAGTGCAAGTATGACCAAATGTATCCTCGACTGTGCTGCTGATTTCTTTTATTATTATTTTCCGTAACGGCAAGACGCCCGAAAAGTGTGTAAAAATGAGATTTAGTCGGTGTGACGGCTTTGCGCTGACACATATTGATGAAGTCGTAGCTAGCCTATATAGACTGCCGGCATTATGTGCTGATGATGAAGTGTGTTGTTGCTGGTGCATTTAATGGAGCAGCAGGTGGAGCGGCGCTGAGGCTGTGCTCCATCATTCCCTGCCGGCAGATGCTTGCTCTTTCCCTGCATGGCCTCCTGCTTTATTTGCCCTTTTTACGACGTCAAACAAAACTGATAGTATTTTCCCCCTTTGGATTCAAAAAGTGACGTCGCATGCGTACCGGAATGCGATGGCAAAGTTAAGCTTCTTCACATGATGCTCCGCCCCCCCGTCCCCCCACCTCCTCTTCCGGCAGCTGCTCATTCTTAAACAAGTGGCTAGCAAGTTTAAAGCAGCAAGCATTGCCATCAAAAGCTGCAAAACGGCTGTGACCTCACAGGGGCGGAGTGGGAGCAAATTTGGCTTCTTTGTGGTGAGCGGCGAGGTTAAATGTCAGCCGTCCCGCCCGCCGCACACACACAAAGCGGTCACGCCCCCCCCCCGAGGGTCGGGGACAATGTGGAGCGAGCTGGCAGATTGAGAAAGTCTGCAGACAGTGGCACAAAAGCGCCTGCGCTCACAAAAGCATCATGGAGTGCAGCAGTCTATTGGCTTCACAAAAGTGGCATAGGACCAGCAGTCAAGAAGAAAAGTTCTCGGCTCCTCCCGCCACACCGCCTTTTAACCGCTTGCCACCTTCCAAGCAGATGCAGGCGGCAGGCGCTGCAAGACAAGTACCAAGTCTAAAGGCCGGCTGTGGCCCAGATGACCAATAACGTTAACAACCACGCAATATTGACTACAAAATGTCTTGTGCTTGCTTTTAAAACAACTCCAATTATTGTTTGCAGACAAATTACCACTGACATCCATCCCTCCATCAGAAGAACAGAAGATTTAAAAGAGGACTAGAACTGTGGACTTGATAATGGGACCCCGGTCCGCATCGTGGCTGTACGTGACGCTGTGCGTGATGAGCCTCCTGCCCCAAGGCTTACTGGGTAACCATCCTGCAGACTCCATGCCAAGAGTCCAGAGAGTGAAACGAGGTTGGGTGTGGAACCAGTTTTTCGTTCTGGAGGAGTACACCGGGCTGGACCCGCTTTATATCGGAAAGGTTGGTCAACACATACATACACACGCATATTTACAAAGACTGATCCCTGGTTCTGGACCTGCTCCCTGAGACAACTTTTGTTGTGAACTGGAGCTACACATAAAACTAAATTGCATGACAAATACTGGTCTTAAACATCTCCTGGATTATGTTTAAGGTTTGGTTCGGGTCAGTGGGTTTGAAATTGAACTGATTGTAGCGGTCGATAGCAATGTTTGAGATGGCTTAGGATTCAAATTTTTCATTATCTGAAACCGTTAAAACAATCAGTGTTCCGAGCAACACCAGTGCTTATTAAATCTCCTGACAAGCTTCTTCAAAAAACTGCAGTCTTGGTCCTGAGAAGCCTTCACAGAAAATTCACGTTGATGCATTGAACTGTTGCGGTGTTGCGGAATTAAGCGATTATTCGGTGAAAGCACCTTTAAAGACTGATCCAAACACACCTAATGAGTGTAGGGGGGATTCCGAAAGAAAATTCCCCCCAAAAAAGTCCTGGGCCATGATCAGTTGCCCGGCTAACAAGTCCTGAGGGAAAGTCATCTTGGGAATCCGAACGAAGGAAAAGTGGGCTAGCTTGAACTGGTCATTGGGAAAGCCGCTCCTAATCTCCTTCAACTTTCAACAATCTTAAGTCAATTATTTCCCAGCCATATTGAAAAAATAATGTTTAAATAACCACATTCGCTTTGAAATTGTCCCTTTTCTTTGTTACTTCTGTTGGTTAACACACAAGATGGCCGTCAAGGGTTGCATTAAGTGGTGCCGTTTGATGACAACGAGGCCCTTGACAAAACCCCAGAGTGATTTCCCATCAATAGGCTGCCATTTGGACTCGCCGACTACAAAAGATTTCTGATTGCGCTGCACGGTCGCCCCAGCAACAAAAGGGTGGTGATTTGCCTCTGATTCTACGGTGATTAGGAGTCGCCGCACCAAACAGCGTTTCACTGCCAGCCTAATCTTGGAGAGGTCAACATGTGCTTTTCTGCTTGCTTGACAAATGTCAACATTAGCATCGATTGCACTGCTGTGTTCTTTTTAATTAATAGAATTTGGAATTGATTCCCTGGCGGATCAATGAAGGATTATCTCATCTGAGATCCAACAATGAGTTGTACCACTTAGACCTGTGACATATTCTGATTATCTTATTACAAGACCAGACCTGGTATCACTTCCATATCCATGTGTCCAAGCATTTACATTTTGTGCGATAGGGATTGGAGGTTATGGTTGGAGTTGGTATGGTCTGGAAATTAGTTCGTGAGTTATTGGATTGGGAAGAAGTGGAAGAGAATAGGGCCTAGGGTTCGTAGGGTATGCTCGAGTTGGGCTTAGTGAGTTGGTGATCAGGTTACTGGATACTGGATTTGGAGTATGGGTTACGGTTCTCACAGGCCACTGAATCTGTAGTCTTGATCCTTAGAAGAGAGTTCCCGCTGACTTGATAAACTCTAAGCATTCTTGTTTTGAACAAAGCTCCACTCGGACATGGACAAAGGCGATGGCTCCATCAAGTACATCCTGACGGGCGAAGGCGCCGGCATCACTTTCACCATCGACGACAGCACGGGCGACATCCACGCCATCCAAAGGCTGGACCGTGAAGTCAAGGCGCAGTACGTGCTGCGAGCGCAGGCCCGCAACCGCCTCACCGACAGGCCGCTCGAGCCCGAGTCGGAGTTTATCGTCAAGATCCAAGACATCAACGACAACGAGCCCAAGTTCCTTGACGGACCATATCGGGCGTCTGTCCCGGAGATGTCCAAAATAGGTACAACCCATTTTTGCCAGATGAAGGACGATACAGTATAAGCTCTGTCATTTTTAAAAATTATCTAAATAAAGTTGTGTTGTATTGTGCTAACAATGATTACAATATTTATGTTGGACAGAGGAGAGGCACTTCATTTAGTCAGGTCTTGTCTGAACAAAAAAGTGCTTTGACGGAGCCTACATTAAAAACCTTACTGAATTTGAAATTGAATCATGGTTCATCTATAAACGGCGAACCATTTCATCCCTGCCAGGAACGCCAGTAATTCAGCTGACCGCTACGGATGCCGACGACCCGACGTACGGCAACAGCGCCCGCGTGGTCTACAGCATTCTGGAGGGTCAGCCTTACTTCTCGGTGGACGCCAAGACCGGTACGCGAGGCCCGTTTGCTACAACACATGTTGGAATGTCACAGTTCCAAGACCTAAGACTTGGGTTTGGACTTGAGACATGATGAGGTCTTATACTGACATGCATATGTCTTTGCCGTATGACATGGGGGGGGGGCAAGCTGTGTAGCTTTATTTTGGCACGTGTTTCCTCAGGTGTGGTACGGGTCTCCCTGGCCGACATGGATCGAGAGACCCGGGAGAACTACACGGTGGTCATCCAGGCCAAGGACATGGGCGGCCAGCTGGGCGGCCTTGCCGGAACCACCCGCGTGGACATCTCGCTCGGTGATGTCAACGACAACCCGCCCGTCTTTGACCAAAGTGAGACACGTCTTGAGCTTTTCCACACATACAATTTTCTCAATGTGAGGGTTAGGGTCGAGTTAGAGTTTCAAAAAAAGCAAAGAAGTGGATTCCACATTAAAGTTGCAAATCAATGTTAGGGTTTAAAAAACTGGGGTCGAGTTTTGAACAAGGGTCAGGGCTACTCTAAGGCAGGATTTCAAAGTGGGTTTTTCAACCAGGGTTTGAAAGTAAGGCTTTAATTTAAGACAGGGTGAGAGTTTCAAAATAACGTACAAGGCGTTTCTCGCCAGTATAAATTTTTTTAACAAAGGTTAGAGTTTCTGAATTTTGTTCGAACTAGCATTATTTATACACTGGTGAAGCGGACCTGAGCGATCTTATTGGTGCAGGACATCAAAGTCATAAAGACATCAATGAAATATAAAAGACATCAATGAGAAATGAAAGACATCAAAATGTAGCGGAACAAATTGTGCGTGGACAGTTTGATGCTGCTACAACTTACTGAGCCTGGGCTAGTATTTTAAATGATTTACACTTAATCAGAGAACAGACTTGTACAAGAAATGCTACAACATCACAATGAAAACATGCAATCGAAGAAAAAAATTGATACTTACAGTTTTCTTGTTGTTTTAAAAAATGTCTTCAGAAGGCTTTTTCTCTTCTGTTATATTTCGTTTGAGTTCCTCTGCATATGTTTTGTAGTGTTTCCAGAACTAGGTCGTCCTCTGGTGTGGAGGTTTGGCTCCCTCTTGTGGTTAGTAAAATGACCGGCCCATCCTGTGCGCAGGGTTGTACCAGATGAGCGTACCCGAGTCCGCCACGGTGGATTCGGAAGTGGGACGCATCCAGGCCGAGGACCGCGATGTGGGAGTCAATGCCGACATGACATACCGCGTCATTGATGGCGACGGCAGGGACACCTTTGAAATCGTCACTGACACCAGCAACAGATTCGCCATCATCACCGTAAAAAAGGTGGGGCTATACTTTTGAGGCGGGGTGTGAAGGCAGGGTTAGGATTTTAAACACTGGGTAGGATTTCACTTTGGGGTGTCAAAAGATAGTTGGCTTTAAATTGGGTTTTGTGCCATGATTAGTGTTTCAGGACTGGGATAGGGTTTTAAACAAAGGGTAGGGTTTCAAGCCTTGCATAGGATTTTAAAGTATGATTTAGAACCTAGATTACAAATTCAAGATTGGGTTTCAAATTGAGGTTAAGCCTCTAAAATAGCCTTGGGGTTTGAATGTAGCATTTAAATCTAGTGGTAGGGTTTCAAATTTGGGTGTCAGGTCAGAGTTAGGATTTGAAATAAGGGTTAGGGTTTCAAGTCAGGGTTCCAAGTCAAGGTTAAGTAGGGTTTTGAACTAAAGTTAGGGTTTCAAGCCTGTGTTACGGTTTGAAGTATTACATGTTTGTCTGGCAGCCACTGGACTTTGAGGCCAAGCGCAGTTACACGCTGAAGGTAGAGGGTGCCAACACGCATGTGGAGCCCGCCTCTTCATTTTCCCGCCATGACACCAACACCTTCCACGACGTCACCATTGTGCACGTAAGCGTGGACGACGTGGATGAGCCGCCCGTGTTCGACGCGCCGGCTTACTTGGTGGACGTGGCCGAGGACGCTGACGTGGGCACACTGGTCAAGACGGTGGCTGCCAGGGACCCGGACAGCGCCAACAACACTGTGAGGTGAGAGGTCACCCCACGGATGTGTTGTCAGGGACATGTGTGCTGCCTCACCTACTTATGGGCAGCTACATAAAAAGAACCTAGTCAGGTGTCCCCAATCGTGGCAAATGAGGAGGATCTAGCATGTGATGAGCAAGACGCAATGCTGGTTAGTTGCCAACAGAGGTCGCCATTACACAACGCTAGCTTGACTGACCACTATGAGCAGTCTCCTTTTTGTCCTCTTCCATGTCCTACTCCAGATTCTTCTCTTTCTTCTCCTCCAACTGCTTGTTCTTATACTTCTCATCTTTCCTTTTTCTTCTTTTCCCTATTATACTTCTCGTCCTTGCCCAACTCTGACTTAGTCTCCTCTTTTCTTCAGCTTCGTGTCCTTGTCCTGTCCTTATCTTGCACCTTGTGGTCCTTCTCTTCAGGTACTCCCTGGACCGTTCCAGTGACCCAGACAAGTTCTTTTACGTGGACATCACGTCTGGTGCTCTCATGACATTGCGTCCGCTGGACCGTGAGCAGATGGGCTGGCACAACATCAGCGTGCTGGCCATGGAGATGAGTAAGTGCGGTGACTCCTTCGGGTTTTACTCAGAATGAAAATGCTGCAATATTGTCCCAACTACTGCCAAGGAGAACTTACCTGATGAAAGATTTTTTTTTTTTTTATTGGTCCCCTCCACAAGTCCGGATGCCTTTATAAAAGGCCAACCTGATACGGACACCTGTTATCAGTACTCACACATCGCTAAATTTAGGGCTCTTAACAAAGATGAGTGGTTCAAGCCAAGGTTGGGTTTTCAGAGTAAGGTTTCAAGCAGACACGATCTAGGTCAGGTTAGGGTTTTAAGTTATGGTTTCAAATCAGTGTGGAGTTTGAATTGTGCTCATGTTGCGCTGGTGGTATTCTGTGTGTCTGTCAGATAATCCTTCAAAGCTGTCTAGCGTGGCCGTGTCCATTCGCGTGCAGGACGTCAACGACAACGCGCCCACGCTCAGCGACTCCCTTGAGGCCTTCGTGTGTGACGGTGCCAAGGCGGGACAGGTAATGCATGTCAACTAACGGCAAACCCGTGCGAGTTTTACGTCACCTGGTGATGATCTTCGCCTTCGTAGTTGATCCAGGCTGTGACGGCCGTGGATCCTGACGAGCCTCCCAGCGGACATCACTTCTCCTACGCATTCGCGCCACACGCCGCCAACAATCCCAACTTCACCCTGAGGGACAACCAAGGTTAATATGACATACACCCAAAAATTTGATTGGAAGAAGTATAGAACGTTTGCCAAATAAATAGTGGTAGAAATGTCACAAATATTAAGGGAAGTAAGTCAAATGATAAATGGATTATAACTACCGTAAGGTGCACCTAAAAACCTCCAATTTTCTCAAAAGCCGACAGTGCGCCTTATAATCAGGTGCGCCTTATATATGGACCAATATTGAGCCACTATGGCAGGCGTGTCCAAAGTCCGGCCCGCAGGCCAAATATATATATATATGGACAAAGTTTTAAAATAGGCCATTCATTTAAGGTGCGTCTTATAATCCGGTACGCCTTATATATGGACAAAGTTTTAAAATGGGCCATTCATTGAAGGTGCGCCTTATAATCTGGTGCGCCTTGTAGTGCGGAAAATACGGTAATAATAACTAATGTGTGAAATAAAATTAAACCCCTACTTATGTCTTCAGACAACACGGCATGGATCCTGACGCGTCGTGGCGGCTGGTCCCAGCGCGAGCAGAGCATCTTCTACCTTCCCATCGTGGTGACGGACGGCGAGGCACCGATAAAGACCAGCACCTCCACATTGAGCGTGCGCGTTTGCGCCTGTGACCACGACGGAAACATCATGACCTGCAACCCCGAAGCTTATAGCCTGCCCGCCAGCCTTAGCAGGGCCGCGCTCATTGCCATCCTTGCCGCCATCTTCGTGCTCCTGGGTAAGTGACACATCATAAGACTCTTGATTAATTAACTTTAATTCACTCACTCACTCACTAACTGAAATACCTAGTTTAAAGATGGCCTAACTAACTAGCCAATACATTGACACACTAACTAAATTGAAAATCTAAAACAAAGTAACCAATCAGCTAACAAATTACTAGCCAACGAGCTAATACTTTAGCCACAATTTAAATAGCTAAAACAAAACTACAAAAGGAGATTAAACAAACTTGTGACTGAAATTTAGGGTCTACCTGATAAACTACTTGGCAGACTCGTGAGTTTGCCATCTAAAAAACGAAAAAGATAGCTAAAAAAAAACAGCGCATTAAAATCCATTAAGCTAGCTTATTAGCTTACACCCTAGCTTCCGTGCTAATTGTGCTAACACCGCTTTTTTTGTGTCTGTGTTTTATCAGTGATGATTCTACTGATGTTGTCACTACGGACACACCGCAAGAAACCGTACCTGAGCGACGACGAGGAGAACGTGCACGAGAACATCGTTCGCTACGACGACGAGGGCGGCGGCGAGGAGGACACGGAAGCCTTTGACATCGCCGCCATGTGGAACCCGCGGGAAGTGCAACCACACGCTTGCGAGCCGCGGCAGGATATGTTTCCGGAAATCCAGAGTTTGTCTCGCTACGTCCCGATGGCTCGCTCCGATGCCGGCGGCGGCGTTCACAGTTACGTGTTGTCCAAGCTTGTGGAGGCCGACGTGGACCCGTGTGCGCCGCCCTACGACTCCCTGCAGACGTACGCCTATGAGGGCGAGGGTTCAATAGCGGAGTCCCTCAGCTCTCTTCAGTCGGGCGGATCCGGCGGAGACCACGAGTACGATTACCTCAACGACTGGGGACCGCGCTTCAAGAAGCTGGCCGAGATGTATGGCGTGCTAGACGCTAACACTTCCCCCATGTGGTAATCGGGAAAGAACTCAAAGCATCACATTTATTGAATTACGCCGAAACGAGCCTGGTCTTCTTCACCCTGCGGTGGCTTCTCGACAACATCTACGAGAGTCGCTCATATGGTGGCCTTCCAGAACCAGACCGCCTTAACGGGCCTGGTTCAGTGGGTTTACAAGGCGTGTGAACAAAATGTCACAAAACTAGAAAATTTCCAGTTGAAGAATGCCGGCTCATCAAAGCACACAGACAGAAAAAAATAAAATAAAAGAAGGTTGAAGACGTCCAATCAGACAAACGGATCACTGCCACCAGCTCAAGTTGTTGGTCTACATATGTATATTGGAGGGTAACTCATTTTAGGAAGTTACAATGTTACGTTTTGAGGAGCTGGCCAAGATGTATGGCGTTCTGGACAAAGAATCGTTCATGAGGTTGGACTGAATCCCAACGGGCCCTTCCCTGGCTAGCATGTCAGAATATCTGGAGTAAACTTCTAAGCACACAAACGAAAGAGGACCACATCAGAAGAATGAATGATTCTCAGCAGACAGACATTGCAGCCCGCCTCATCAGGTCCGGATCAAAATATATTATTTTCTATTTATATTGGGGCTAACTTATTTGAGGACCAAAAGCAGCTGCTCACTGAAAAGAAAAGTGGTCAAGAGGCTGCCCGCCGTCCGCATTAAGTGCCAAATGTACAAAAATAAAAAAAAAAAAATTGGATTTTAAAAGCAAAAGAGCACCTAAAAAAGAGAAAGAAAGAAAAACTGAGGGTAATTTTGGATCTTTTTACTTGAACATGTGGGGTTGCTCATGCTACGCTAAGGTAGTATGCGAATGCCGATACTTTTTTGTATTCTTGCTAATAAAATGCTTAAAAGCTACTTTGTTGTCGTGATTGTACGAGTAGTGCTTTTCATCATCTCGGGAGCCTCGGATGTCAACTTTGGTCAGCGGCTCCATTTCAGCATCACCCGAGGAGTCCCCAGAGCTCCATCAAGGGAGGAAGGGAGGCAGGAAATGGCTTCACATGCGTCCTGTTTTTTGTGGGACATTTTGGCATCGGCTCCAAAATGTCTCAGAGCAGCGTGTCACTTAAAATGGACACCGTTCAAACATAGCATGCAGGCATTAGTGGACACCAACAAAGAAAGACGTCCCGTTTGGTCTTCTAACACCGCAACTTTATTGACAACACGGTGGACAAGTCACACGCAGGCGTTGTCCTTTCCCACTCATTTGGGAGTCCAAGTCCCGATGCACTTGAACTAATCAATCACAAACTAACGACCAATCAGACGAGCCTGAGCCTAGAATAATCAAAGGGTCAACGGAAAGTCCGGATGAGGTCATGAGAGCGTTTGTTCGGGAATGTTTCATCTCCGCGGGAGAAGGTTGTTTGGCGGGTCAAAGGTGAGCCCGGCAGAAGTTCATCCGCAGGAGATGACGGTGAAGCGCTTGGAGATGCACGACATGTTGTGCAGCACGATGGCGAGCAGAAAGAGCAGTACGCACGCCACCAGCACCACCGTGCACACGCCCGACCAGGCTGAGCCCTTGGCCGCCGGCACGCCAACCGGCCGCTCCCCTTCCCCCTCGTCCAGCTCCAAAAGTGCCCCCAGGGGGCGCTCCTCGGGCACGCTCACCACCGCCACGCCCTTCTGCCCACCGCCCGGCAGGAAGCGGCACGCCAGCAGGTCAGGCGCGTGTTCTTCGGGGCCGGCTAGCGGCAGCACGTAGCAGCCGCTGCCGGGCAGGTGGATGAAGACAGGCGTGCGCTCGGAGATACGCGGGATGGCCACCGCGGCCACCGCCTCGGGGTCGTCAGGCAGGTGCGCCACAGACAGGCCGGGCGGCAGCTTAGTCACGCCACGGCACCACGGGCAGCGGAGCTCCTTGTGGCTGCCGCGCATCTGCGACAGGCAGACCGAGCAGCACGTGTGGCGGCAGTCCAGCAGCTTGGGCCGCCGCCGCGGGCTGAAGTAGTTGAAGCAGATCTGGCATTCCAGCAAGGAATCTTGGGAAAGAGTCTCCATGAGTCCATACAATCCCTCGATGATTGCTTCTGATATCAATTCACCCCAAAGGGGGCTTCGGAAAACGTCCTCGTCCTGAATCGACGCTCCGCCGACAAGTTGGATGGTGTCGCGGCGACGTCACGGTCTGCTGGCGGCGACATGCTCGTCCATCTGCGACAAAAAGATATGCCACGTGAGTACATTCAAATTAAGACCCCGACGATAGGATAAGAGAAAACCCCAAATCCGGTTTAAAACTTGAATCCATTTGGGGTTAGGGCTTGAAACCCTACCCCATCCATGAGCGTGACCATCACTCGTTTGCTTTGCGAGGGGAGGTCAGTGCGGCCGCTGAGAGTTGGTCCAAAAGTGCCGACTCACGATTTGGTGGCGAGTGAGCGTGAAAAATGCTGAGTCAGCAATCTGCCCGCTTCAATGGCCGTGAAAATCATTTCAAGAGAAACAATCAGAGACAGACATTTGCAGGGGAAAAAAAATGTGTGTGGGGGGGGGGGGGGTGTCACTCTCCCTCCCTCTCTCTATCTTGTCCTCTTTTTTCATTTTTCTCAAAGGGAGGGAGTGGTGGTAAAGAAGTGTGAAGTGTGCTGACTCGTTTCTTTTCAGCCATCCTTTGATGAATCTGGGGGACTCAAAGACATGAAAGGACAACTAAACCAAACTAATTTTTTACATTTCAAAATATTCATTACAAGCATAACTCCCCAAATAAAATTCCAAGCGTCAACTTTTAGCCCATGAGAAATATGTTGGAACGCAGGTGATTGATGTGGGAGTCTGTGTGGCGTAACCAGGACAACCGTCAATGGAAACGTAGGCCTCTAGGGGCGCTGTTAAGCATCAGGCAAGCAAACAGTGATGTCATTTGATGTACGACTTCAACCTACTTTGTATGTCCTATTTAAAACACACATACATGCACGTGCTACTAGACAAGCTCGTAAATAAATAAACAAATCAAATAAAAACTGTAATGTTATATATAATTATATATATAATATAAACATGTATAAAAATATACATAAAACATTAGTTTTTATTTATTTAGTTATTTTATCTATTTATTTTTGTCCCCAGTCTGAGTAAGAGTAATTTCACCAGAGGCTGGTCATGACGTCATTGTGTGCAGGTGGCACACACACACACATACACACAGACACACACACACGCAAACACACACACATATATTCCCTCAGGGTATCCACATACAATCAGCCAAAAGAAAAGTGCACGAGCTAAAAATAACCACCATGGCTGGCAGCATACACACGCACACACACACACACACACACACACACACACACACACACACACACACACACACACACACACACACACACACACACACACACACACACACACACACACACACACTGTCCAAATGCTGCGAGGAAGCAGCAAAATACCTGCAAGAAGTGAGCGCAGCTCGTTAAATGTGAGCACCCCCAGCTAAAAATGTCAGGCAAATGTCACGCTAACTCTTCCCGGCGCTTGCCGTGACGAACGCATGTTCCTGTTAGCACGCATGTCCACGGCAAACGGCGGCAGGGGCGAGGAGCTCTGACAGGAGGCGCCGCATGCCCTCAAAGATAACAAGGAGCAAAGAAGAATAGCGCAACAATGAAGGTCAATCATTCATGAAAATGAGGCTGATAAACATTAATTGCTTTATTTTACGACGTCGCGTTTGCCAAGTGCATGCGGCTGCTCCATCGGGGTCGCACGCACACATTTATTCTTGTTTTGGGTTGATGGTGGGACTCGCTGTGTGCAGACTGTGCAACAGGAGAAGACGGCCTTTTGAAGGTCACACCATCAAAACGTGTCCGTGTGACGTAAAATCACCTCGTGATTTGAAATCCAGACGATTGCTCTCATGCGGAGATGGATTTACACGGAGACGAGATATTTCATACCTATGTCAGGATGTCAGCAGGAAAAGACGACAAAAGGTCGACACGTTTGATTGGCTGCTGGTCCCGATAACGGACAGGCACAAATCCATCACAGTAAACATGGGATCATCAAGCCGATAAACACTTGTCACTTTAAAAGCGTGCAAAGCCATCAGTGAAGATTTATTGGCGCAATCGAGTCCGCAGATATGTTCACAGAAAGCAGATAAGAAAGAGCGGACCTTGGCTGAACTTGGATCTGCTTCAGGTGCAAAGAGAAATACGTACATTTGAAAAAAGATGGCCAGAGCGTTTATCGTCGGTGGGGTCGCGGCATCCCGGCTGACTTAAGGTCAAGTCACGAATTTTTAAGAACCCGCAGGAAGAACATGCTAACTGCGCACAGGAAGTTTGGAGACTTGATCAACATCCGAAGTGTGAGGCAGTTTTGGTAGCACTCAGCCGCCTCCTCACACGCATGCACGTCTTCATCGTCTGGCTGATTGCTTTTCCTGCAGCGCCATCCCGCCAATTAAAAAACTGAATGATTCCGTGCCGGCGCAGTCGGGAGGCGGGCAGCCCGCGGGCTTTCGATCTCATTAGCGGCGTCATTCGGTCCCGCGGCGGCGGGGCGGCGAGTCTTTTAATAACATTTTCTCTTGCCATGTGCTGGCAAACCAGGTGTGAACTCCGAAGTAGGTCTACGTCACAATCTGATTTGTTTAAAAAGCGGAGAGAGGCGCAGGTGACTTGCAACCTGTTTGCTGGCTTGACCTTTTTTGGATTTGGTGCTGTCACGCAGGAGAAGCAACAGCAGCCCGTCATCAGCTGCTTTCTTCCTGACATCGACATACGTGCGGGAAGACGGCACGCCAGAAAAAATGTTTTCTATTTTTGCATTCCTCCTGCTCCCCATCTGGCAGGTCGCGGCCCTTCTCCTCATTAGTCAAGGTCAATGACGGTCAGAAAAAGAACCGGCGCTGGCTCCATCTGCTTCAGGCGCATGACGAGAAGGAGGGAGGATAGGCAGCCAGATCTCAATCGGCTTCGTTATCTTGATTGTGTTCTGAGTGACACTGAAGCTTGCAGATCAGCTGACGCACTCAAAAAAATCAATCGGCGCCTCGCCCCGATGCAACGCATTGAAAGGTCGTAGGCGTCCCGCTGTGGCGATTTTAACAGCTCCAGTCCATGATCCGAAACTACCTTGAAATCATCCAAAGCTCTAGCAAATTATAGCGTGTTAGCTCGCTGTTTTTTCTATAATCATCAAGCAAAAATCTCCTTGGGCGAGGTCATGACATTCTAGCACGAACCAGGGCTCCCCCTCGAGATGCATTCGTCCCCCTCGGGGCCCTTTGGCCACTTCTGATTGCCTTGCTTGAGATTAGCAAAAGGAAAACAACAAACTCGGGAATGTTTGGCATGTTCTCGCTGACTCACAAACATCTCATTTGGCACTCACGCACACACACTGAGTCCGAGTTGTCGTCAAGAAGCAAAGAGCTGCCAGGGACGTCGTGTTAAACCGCCGTAATCCTGCAGGCAATTACACAGCAAGATTAAGTCGAGACTTCCTCAAAGTGGGAGAACATCCAGCTTGTTATTTCAAAAGAAAGACTTTGTGGGTGCAGGAGGGGAAGGGGGGGGGGGGGTCCCCTCCAAACTCGTCCTGACGTGACCTCCCGTGATTCATTCCAGCTGGGATAAAAAATAAATAAATAAAAATATCAAGCTCCTTGTGAGGGCTGATGACTTTAACTTTGTCGGATCGTCTCACAGTGCTTGGACAATGGAGACGTGCACGCGCAGCACGCGCTATTCATAAGCGCACCGCACAAAGCAAATTTTTGCATGAACGTGAACACACCATTTGCTCCAGACACAATAGCCCAGGACGAAAACAAAAACCCACATGCGCTCACGCCCTCAGGCTAAGAACTAAATCGTGACAGTAGATCGGAACAAAAATCAGAAGGACAGAAATGTTGATGATGAAGCGCAAAAGGAAGCGACTCACCTCGTGCGGCAATGCGAGCGTGCGTGCGTGTGCTTGCGCGTTTGTGGTCCTCGCCGTCGTGTGAACGCGAAGGAAGGCAACAAAACAAGACGAGAGGAACATGAGCAAGGCGCAGAACAGGCGGCCGCCTCTCGTCAGGCGGAAACGCCCTCCCTGCCCGCCTGCCTCCGGCGCGCACGCGCACTCGAGCACGCGCAGGTTGGGCAAGGTTAAGGGTTGAGAGGGCGGGGCTGTGGCGAGAGCGATCGAAGATCATGAGGTTGCATAAGTGTACACACCCACTGATAAGTGTGGCTGTGGTCAGAAAAGAACCAACACCCGCTCCATAGGTCGCGTAGGCCTTTTTGCCAAGGTCTTGCTGTCTTGCAAAAGTTGCCCACTCAGTTTCTTAAGTCTGTCCTTGCTGATTATTCATCTTCATGCAAACAAAACTTGATTCGTCATTTGTTTGCTATGAAACATTTCTGCTGCTTGTTGACTTTGCTGCTAATCAGTCAAGTTATTGATCAACAAAGCGAGGAAAACGACGACTCAAGGTTGCTCTTGTTTATTTATCCGCCGGCGATGGCGATGAATGACAATTAAGATAATGACGCTCGGGATCAATGACATTCAGCGATGCGTGCGGCTACGCTAATTACTTACGACTTTTGCCACAAACTTTAAAGTGGTGCTAATGCTATGCTAATTAGCTGCAACTTGGGTGAGATAAATGGTTTTGTCAAGTAATTACAAGCTAATTCTGTACAGTGAACTCTTGTTTGTTTATTTTAAAATTATTGGAGGGGGGGTTAGCAGTTAGCATGGCACTCCATGGACGAGCATGTTCGTCTTTTCCACGAGTGTTCCCAGTGTCACATTCACACGCTCAAGAGGTTAAATGCTTCATTAGAAAGCTTCAAACTAGTTTGGAAGCCTGTCTTTTTTTCCCCGCCGTCCACACTCATCCCGAAAATGACGTCTAGGACGCACAGCAAGAGTCGATTCCCGAACCTGAACGAGGGCTCGCTCACTTTGACTCTTGTAACCATGACTACAGCTTTGCAATTTCAGCCGTTCCATATGGAGCACGACGGAGCCTTCCCGTCCAAGTGCAATCAAAATCTCCCTCTGCGTCTGGAAGGTGACCTCGGCGCAAACTTGTATAATCGGATTCACCGTGACGGGAGATTGAGTTTATTCGGGTTGCCGAAGGTCCTCTCCGGCCGGGAGATGGACGCCCGGGAGCGAGCAGAATCACTTTACCGGGCCTAGATGGAGATTCCGTAAGCGGGTTAACCTTCGCATGAGCGCCGCGTTGCCAATATCATCTTGGTGGTGGCAATACTTTGAAGCTTATGACGGCGAGAAAGGCCAAGAAGCGCCTCTGCCGGTCGCTCAAAATCATTCAAACCGAATAAAGGTCTATGCACCAACGTGATGATCCAGTTTCAAAATCAGCCCTGAAGGTCAAGAACATGTTTGGACAATTTTTGGATGTCGTCGGCCTGCAAATGTGCCGCTTGGTCGGCGCTAAGCAACAAATCGCTAAGCACTTGGCTCTTCCTGCCGCGCTAATTAATTCTCTCATCTTCTCTCTGTGGGTGATGAATGATTGCCGGCTAATTTGCTTTTCACTTTGGACATTTTGGAGCTCGGCTCAGGGGTGGTCCGTGGTGGTGCGGTGGGGAGGCCGTATTAACATGTCGCAAATGAAGAAGAAATTGAATTTTCTGGCCGGGTATCTCGTTTCCTCTCCTGACCTTGACTTCTGTTCCTACTTTCTATATTTCTTTTCTTTTATCTTTATATCTTCCTTCATGTCACTCCATCCTTTTCTTTCTTAATTTGTTCCTCCCTCCACATTTTCTTCCTTTTGTCCTTCATTACTTGCTTCCTTGAGTTCTTTTTTCCTTCCTACTGCATTTCTTTCCTCGCATTCACATTTCCTGCCCTCCTTCCTCCATGCCTTCTACCTTTTCTTCCCTCCATCATTTCTCTTTTTAAAATAAGTTAACACACACACCTTGACATTTCTGTGTGTGTGTTTTTATTCCCCCAATCTAGTTTGTGCAGCATCCGCAGGTCTAATGACCTTTTTATGAGCCGCATGGTCTCCTCCGGGCTGCATGGCCTTCGACAATTGCTAAAGTGTGACGTTAAGCGTGCACACGGCAGCGTCAGCGGGGCCTCCCGAATACAGCCGGCATGCTGCGAGGAGGGATTAGAGTTGGCAAAAAAAAAAAAAAAAAAAAGAATATGATATCAGCTGAGTGCAGGCGGCAGATCAACTTGTTTGACTTTAGCAGTGCCTTCATGCTCGTGAGTGTGCACATAATCCCAAACCGGGATATTTAATCATCGGAGTGACCTAAGGGTGCATATAAGCAAAGGTTTTCAAGTCATCTGCCCAAAAGAGAGACATCCAACACAAGCTACATTTTGCTATTGACTCGCCCCGCAGCCAAGAAAGCAATTCCTCAACAGCCCCACACGATTTATTCAAAGCGACCACCGCAGCAAAACAGGACTAATCGCCTGATTCAACACGGCGTGAACACTAATGCTTTAAATTCAACATGTGTTATTTATTCAACACGTTTTGCTGCCCTGCGGCCTGACATTGCACATTAGCAGCCAATCATGGAGTTCACAGTCGCCTGCGCGGCTCAATCAAATCACGAGGCGGATATGTGGCACTCCGACATTCATTTGAAAATGGGCATTTTATAATGGCGGATCAATACAGATACAAAAATACAGTTTTCAGTCCGGAATGCACGTGTATGCCAATGCTAGCATGACATTAGCATTAGGCTACAATGCAAACAGAACATTTAGGGGGTAAAAGCAGCTCAATGCTAATTTTAGCCACTTTAGCATATACACAGGCCACATTCACACTCGTGGAAGCATTGCTGAACAGTTAAATGCTTTTTAGTCCCTAAACTAAAAATATTAGCATGTAAGCTAGGTTAGAGTTTTGTTAAAGTCCACAGGGGAAAACAAGCCTAGTTTTCCACTGTTTATTTTTTCCCCCCAGAGACTTATTTCAGTCTTAGCCCTCCTTACAAAAAAAAATCTTTTGGCCTTCTCTTGCAGCGAATTAATCAGGGTCGCTCTGCCTGGCAGTATTGTGCTTTGCTGCCCCCTACCTGTGACCACGTGTTACTGCTCAAATGTTTTTCAGAGTACATCAGAAGTCTTAAATTATTGCAGAAATATATTTTTATTGTGCCAACAAATGTAAAAGACAAAGAAAAACAATGACTCCAAATAATCTGTGTTTATTTAGTGGTTAATAAATAGTAAATTTTGTGACCGTCTATATAAATAAGTGCAAATAATTTAAGTGTACAAAACATCTAAAAGTGACTGATTGGTGCTCTTGTGCAACTCAGCATCGTGTGTCTTTTCTTGGACTTCCTGCAGAGAGAAAATAATATTAAATATTTGAAAATTTGGACTCGGAGAAAGAACAAGGGAGGCACCTTGTGAATGTGACGTCTTGTGCTTGTTCAAGTGCGGTGATCTCGTGCCGTCAGGATTGGCCGAGGCCGTTTTCCATGACTTCTCTGGTGGATCAAAGATTGCACATTCAGTTTGGATTTAGGAAAACATGTTCAACCGGAGTCCAGTTGCCTCGGCACACCTGTTTGCCACCCATGTGTCCAGTAAAGCTGCTCGGCGTGCGCTGGCAAGTTCTCGTCCAGCTCCCGAATGGCGTTGCCGTGGGGACAGTGGCGCAATCGCTCCCCGGCCTCGAGTTGGCGGCGCTGCGCTTCGTCGAGCGTGCAGTTCTTCTCCCAGTTCAGCTTGGAGCCCAGTGGCCTCTTGCGCCTGCCGAGGCGGCTCTTGAGGCCCGCGTGACACGAGCCGTCCGACGAGTCGCCTTCCGTGTCTCGCGTACGCCGCAGAGCCCGTGTGTCGGGGACGGAACCTTTCCTCGGAAACCTCTTGCCGGTGTGAGACTTGCAGGTGTCACAGGTGGACGTCGGGGCCTGGTTGCGCTGCTGGAAGGGGACAGCCTTTCTTTTGAGGCCTGGACCAGGCTTGGCCAAGCATCTGCTGCAAAATCGTTCACTCGTCAGACTAAAGATGTTCTCGTTGAAGGTTCTGGTGATGCAACACTCATGGTCCGAGAGGCTCTGTCGACCAGTCTTGCCTTTGGGCTTGTATTGCTCCTTGGGCTTGCGCACACAAGGTTCCTCCCTGTACTCCAGCTCCAGTTTCCTCCTCCGAGTGGGAACCTCTAAGGTGGTCCGGTTCACAGCTTGGTTCTGCTTTTTGGGAGTGGGCGGCATTCTGCTGTAAACTTTTGCTCTGTCAAAATCTGCCAGCCAGCTGCTGGAGGGAAGATAGGTGGGTAAGGACTCAAATGAGGTGTTCTGGTGCTCCTGGAAGTTTGGTTCTTGTCCAAGTTGTGGGTTGTCTTCCTGTTGAGGACTTCCCAAATCAGGTGGAAGAGGAACTTCTGTTTCCTGCTTCTTCTCAGGAGATCCCTTCTCCATTATATAGCGCACCTCCGCCTCAGAGGCCATCTCATCCTCCAGAGCGGGACCGGTTTCTCCTGCAGGAGCTTCATGTGGAGGCAATTCTTCAGCCGAGTGGCGCCTTCCATCGGATTCTTCCACGGGGGTCATCGAGTCCAAAGTGTCCTCCATTGACCACACTGGTTGATCCAGAACTTGAGATTGGATACTCTGTGAGGCCATCTGTAGATCTTTCTCAACGGGTATATCCTGAAGAGCAGAGCCAGTGAAGGGATCTTGGTGCTCGTTGGACTCCTCCAACTTGAGAATCTTTTCATTGGGACCACCAACCAAGAAGATGTCGGGACAAGCTTGCGTGTTCTCCACAGAAATGCCCGGCCCGTTGTCCGTGGGGAAGCCGTGGGAGACCTCTGCGGTCTCGTGGGAGTGAAGAAGTTGGAGTCCGGTGCAGCACTCAATGGTCAACTCCTCCGTCTGGATGACAAAGCTTCCGTTGGGAGGGGCTCCCACTTCCAGAGCATCATTCTGCACCTCCAAAGTTGGTTGACTGGCGGATCCGCTCGGCGGGTTCGCACCATTGCAGTCTTTGAGGACCTCAGGGCTGCCGGAACCTGGCTTCCCGGTTCTAAGCACACCGGCGAGCGGTTCCGTTTGGACCTCAGCGGTGGTGACTTTTCTAGCCGGTGCGCTGTGCTGGTAGCGGTATCGTCGGGCGTGGTAGGCCATGGTCTGCTGGTAAGGGTTTAGCATGCGCCTGTAGTCGGTCAGGTGGAGGTGCGTTCGGGGCATGACGAAAGCGGGGGGCTCAATGTAAGGATTGGGCTGGTAGTGTGGAATCATCGGCATCCCGTAACCTGGAATAGAGTGCAAACATATGCTCAGAAATGACTTTAAAAAAAATATACATGGCCTATCATCAAGTTGAAGTGCCACGAACAGACCTAAAGGTGGGCAGCCGTAGTAGGGGTTGTATCCGAGCGGCAGGGCCACGGCCAGCGGCCACTGAAGCCCCTGCATGGGCATGTACGGCTGCGAGGGCTGAAAGAAGAACATAGGCTTGTGGTTCTGCTGCTGCTCAGGACGACTTTCCCCTGGAGCCTCGCGGGTCCGTGTGGCTCCGGAAGGAGCTCCCGGTGGAGGTCCGAGTGGAGGTCCGGGTGGCAGGTTTGCATCGCAAGGACCCAAACCGTGGGAAGGGGGCGCGTGAGAAGAGTCAGCCTCCATTGCTGGTGAGACAGACGACGAGAGAATGACGCCATGTTGCAGGAGCACGTGAGGTGAGCTCACTTACCTGTAGGTTCTGCAGGACAAAGCAACTCAGCTCGCATTGTGGCGGTTAGACCCAAAGTGAGGCTGCACACTCCTGATAATGGTTTTGGTATGGCACTGATTGGTCAGGGCGTGGCTGCAGGTGATGAGCGGCCATTTTGATTGATGATGTCCCGCAGCCGGGCGTGCAGGCACTTGAGGCCAGCCGGATCAGGGCCATACTTGAAACATGGTACCAACGTTTTGGATTGGATTGATTTGATTTACCATCCTACAGTAGACTCTTAATTTGAATTAATAATTGTAATTAATTTAATTAATGTAATAATTTAATTAAATCTAAAGTACAGTTTGAATTTTAAGTATATCAGTTCCTTTATAAATAAAACTATGCAGGAGAGAATTCTAGCACCTCAAGCACGGTAAATCGATTTAATGAACTGAAACGGAACTTGATTGGGAAAGCACTTCTTCATGTTTGCACTTGGCCTCAACTACTGAACCAGCACAACTTCTGCCCAAGGCTAAAGTGACAGTTGACCAAAGTTTTGATTTAATGATAACTTTGAAAACTTGGCTGAAAATTGCCTCCGTGCTACACGCCATGATGATTACATTTATTCTTCCTTCTACTCTTTTCTTCTTCTTTTCTGTTTTTGGCAGTTTACCACCTGCTCTATGGGGCATTACCGCCATCTACTGGTCAAAGGTTATGACGAGCGATCCGCCAGTCACACACTAAAGTAGTAGATTGGGGTCAAAAGTTTTGTACTTTTAAAACCAAAACTCGTACTTAAAAAAATAAAACTTGAATCTGAAATCAAAGGTGCTGAACTTAATACTTGAAAAATAAAACAATGTATTCAAAATAAAAATATTTGGGAGTTTTTTCGGGTTGAAACTAGTTTTGCTTCCTCTTGGTCATTTTTTTTAACATAAAATATTTCTTAAATTTCCTTAAGTAAAGCACCTTAAATCTCTTTTGCACTGTCAAATATGGGTTTTGTTTTTGTTTATTTATATATACATTCATAATGTCTCAGTTTTTTTCTTTCCGTCTCCTGGCCAATGGAAACTCTCGATGTGCAACCCGCTGGCCAACCAGCTTAGCCCGTCTTGCCATTTTGAAAAAGTTGGCGGCAGTGGTCGTCCGGAGGAAGAGTTAAGCCACACTACAAAACTGCCAATTTCACACAAAGATGCAGGTAACATATATTATTTTCGTATCGTAATTGTACAACAAAACAGTGTTTTTGCTAATTCCGAGTTATTACAGTTTCACCTAGTTCATACAGTGTTTAGCTATCGACGCTAGGTTAGCTACTCTCGGTTGAACAAATGAGCCTAAATCAACCATTTATATCGTGTGCAAAATACATTGAAAGAAATTATATATACCGCTCAGCAGATGTATGACCAAAGTCTGGTTTATTTGTTGCTTTTTTTTTTTATTACATACATGTCGATGATAATAACATCGTTTGCGGCCTAGTCGTTATTTACAACTGTTCCGAATGTCTGTCCTGTGTTGATGATAATCCTTTGAAAAGCATTTAAATGTGTATAATGTAACCTTCACTTGTATGTTACTAGATGACTGACAACACATTACGAACAATTCATGTTAAACTGTCTTAAAAAATGTCGCTTTGTGTCAATCTGTAATTTTGGTTGCTAACCAATTGCATTAAAATCTTAAGAACGATTAAGTAACATGTATTTCTCTATAGAATAAAGAAAACAACGAGCCAAGGACTTTCCAGCAACTGGTAAGATGAAAACATGTGGTGAACTAACACATTTTACAATTGCAAATTATTGTCATCAAAAGTCACCATTTATGGTACCCAAGACAATGGTGTAAATTAAATCCACACAGGTGTATATTTATTTACTGTTACATATATGTATTTTTTCTTTGTCCTGCGAACAAAATGTCCGTACAGAAATGTGATTCTACTTGGAGCATCTTGAGTCAAGATGATAATTAATTTCTGCTTTTTACGTGTTTGATTAGAGCTCGAGCCTCCTGGCTGGCCCACAACGTGTTCCGGTTAAACCGCGACGAGCCACAGACAAAAATGTTGTTATGGGTAATGTGAGCCCCCTTTAAAAAAAATCAATTGTGAATATTATTGCAATTACTTTACTGATAAGGTGTACATTAATTTCAGAACCCGTAAGACAATATGCTGGTTCATCCTCCAGTGTGGTTCCAAAGTAAGTACACAGTAATCCCCTTTTTCACAGAATTTTGTGTTAAACATTTATGGATGTTCTTCTGTTAAAATTCATTCAAAATCAATTTTGAATTATTTTTAAAGTAGTTGTCAGTGTGATTACAGTAGGTTTGAATTATTGCAGATTCTCAATGCAGAATTTTTTTTAGAGGTCAGGGTAAAGTTTCCTGGTTTGGTAGGGATAAAATAGTTTAGTCATCAGTAAATCTGAGGTTATATTATTCAAGAGAAAAAAAATGAAGCTTCATGGCGGAGGTTTGCCTTCACCTTTTTTGTAACTGATTTGTTTACATTATTTGTTTGAGGTGCAGCCCTCAGTCTTAGCTAGTTTTTGTTGTTGTTGTTTTCTTACCAATCCACTCATGGACCCCCCTCTCCCCTTTTATTTTTTATTATTATTTTTTTATTTATACAAACAGGCAAATCAGTATTGATGACTTTGACATCGGTCGACCACTGGGGAAGGGCAAGTTTGGCAATGTGTACCTCGCCAAGATAAAGAAGCTGGAAAGCATTGTGGCTCTCAAAGTGATGTTCAAGTCCCAGATGGAGAAGGAGGGTGTGGAGCACCAACTCAGAAGGGAGATCGAGATCCAGGCTCACCTCAAGTAAGTGTCTTCTCCTGAATTTGATTTTGTCACATTGACTAAACAGTACAGTGAAATACAATCCCTTCGGATCTGTTAAAGGCTTTTTTTACCAAAATCCATATTTTATGATAGGCATGCGGTGGAAATACTACTGTATTGATAAATATGTGTTTTTTTTCTCCCCTCAGGCATCCCAACATCCTTCGCTTTTACAACTATTTTCATGACCGTAAGAGGGTGTTTTTGGTGTTGGAGTACGCGCCACGTGGCGAGTTATACAAGGAGCTCCAGAGATTAGGACGCTTTGATGATCAGCGCACCGCCACCGTAAGCCATTGTGCTATGAACCGAGCCGCGATCATTTGGTCAGTGGCGATGGTGTCATTCTGAATGATCATCTCATGTGTGGAGGATTTCCATGTATATATATTTTTTTATAATTTGTTTTTATTTCATTTGGACTTTTTAAACTTCACTTGGTTTTAAGTCATTTTTAGAGCAGGTGTGTTGGGTTTGATTACTTGAGTTTAGTTTCAGATTAGTTTTAATTTAAAGGTGTAGTTTTGGGTGGTTTTATTAACACAAATTGTGGCTCCTGTTATGTTTTTCCAAACACACTCGATCTTTTATGAGTTTTTTAAAATAAAGGTATTTGAGAGGATCCATTTCTCAATTTTCTCCCCACATACCACTGATGGACAAATAGGTCGTCTTAAAATCTGTTTATTATATTTGAACGGTGTGCTCTATGGGACCAGGAAAACTTAAATTAACTATATTTCTTTCTTTTTTTTCACAAGTGGTTAAAGTTCTGAAGACATTTCTGTTTTCATTTCCAGTTTATGGAAGAGATCTCCGATGCACTTCTGTACTGTCACTCAAAGAAAGTGATCCATCGTGACATCAAACCAGAGAATCTCCTACTTGGCTATCGTGGAGAGCTGAAAATGGCTGATTTTGGTTGGTCAGTTCATGCACCTTCCCTCAGGTATGCAAAAGCTAATAAATTGTCAAAAGTTTTGAAACCGATTTGTTTTCAAGCCGCAATCGCAAACTTCATGTACCGTATCGACATTTGTGCAGGCGGCGCACGATGTGCGGGACGCTGGATTACCTTCCTCCCGAGATGATCGAAGGCCGCACCCATAGTGAGAAAGTGGACCTGTGGTGCATCGGGATCCTCTGTTATGAGTGTCTTGTGGGGAATCCTCCCTTTGAAACGGCTTCTCATGCTAATACGTACAAAAGAATCACCAAGGTGGGTCATGAACAATCAGCCTTTTGATTAAGTACCTTTTTCCGGCAAAGTTGCAGCCTCAGTCATTCATAACAGAAGATCGAGAATTTCTCTTGACATTAATTGGTGGAGCCAGATTAAGAATCCACCGTAGGCTAATGAACCATCCCGAATCCTTTTCTGTTCTTGTCCAGGTGGATCTAAAGTACCCAAGCATCATTTCAGAAGGTGCACGCGACCTGATCGGCAAGCTGCTTCGCCACTGCCCGTCCGATCGTCTACCGCTACAGCGCGTCATTGATCACCCGTGGGTCCGTGAAAACTCTCGGCGGATCTTACCCCCAGTCTGTCCTACCGAAACCTCATGAGCCCAATCCAAAGCTTCCTTTATGTTTGTGATGGGTGTATATTCTCTGTCCTGCATTTTTTTTTTTTTTTTTTTAGTAAATGTTTTGCTATTATCTTGTATCTTGTACAGAGTGGTGTTTTAATTTACGGGTGCATATCAATAAATGAGTATTGTGGAAATGTTCATTTACGTATTTATTAGTTAAATTCAGTGACGTGCGGTGAGGTTCATGACCGGGGAGGCACTGACGAGCGACTTGTCTTCGGTTTTAAGATGATTATAAAAAAATTCAGCGATTTTGGTTGATGATACAAAACTACTGAAATTAAAAGGAAAATGACTTTATAATAAAAAACAATAAAGGTGCTGAACTTAATACTTGGAAAATAAAACAATGTATTCAAAATAAAAATATTTGAAAGTTTTTTCGAGTTGAAAACAGTTTTGCTTCACTTTGGTCATTTTTTAAAAATTAAATATTTCTTAAAGCTTTAAATAAAGCACCTTAAATCTCTTTTGGTGCTCAACACTGTCAAAAATGGTATATTTGGTTAGTGAATGATTCTAACATTCACTGCCAGCTTTGTTAAAATGAACATTTGACGTCTACAGTCGTCAATAGCGGCGAGTGAGCCAAATGGATCCAATGAAAACATCAGCGTGTCGGTAATAAATAGAAGAGCAAGTGGCAAATGACATTTTATTAGACCATCCCCGAACAGGAATAAGATCAACACAATCTTTTCAGGGCACCTGCCTCAGTGAGCTGCACAAGCATACAAGGCACAAATTATATGACATCAATTTCGTGATTCTTCTTGACAAAAAAAAAAAAAAAGTTTTTTTGTGCAGTGCCATTTACACCTGAATGTTATATTGGGCTGTCCAACAAACAGTGCACATAAATGCAACACAAACTTAGATAGAAATGTCTTAATTCTTCTTGGCTCAAACAACAAGAGGCTTGCCATTTACACCCGGTGCCCTACAAATATTTTTTTAAACATCCTCCTAGATTCATCGAGGGGAACCTGCAGAAGGAGGAGAGACGTCATGTGACTCATAACACACATGCCAAGGACGGGAACTTACAGTTCAACAAGTCACTTGATTCTCATACTGAGGAGGAAGGAGGCAAATGGAAGAGATTGAAAATGGCAGCAAAAAAACATTGGGCACGTGAGGAGGGGAAACCAAACGAACCTTTATCCCAGGGCAAGGACGGCAGTTCTTTATAGTTGTCGTCGTTGCTGTCGTCGTCACGTCGAGGTCTTGGAGGTGTCATCGGCGCCCTCGGCATGCTCAACTCTGTCAATCAAACACCGATTGGCGAGATGGCTCCATGTTGATTCTTTGCTAGCATGAAGCCAAACCAAAGCGGGTTTGGAACGCTGCCCGCTCACCAAGTTTGCCGCCATGTTTTCAAAGCTCAAGTTACTGACCTTGTCGCTGCAGAGCGGACGTAGGCCATCTTCTGGGAATGGCTCCGCTGCCGACATTCCTCTTGCTGGGCTCGGACATGCCGTGCTGGCCTCTCTCTGCAAATGACCACTGACTTTGATCATCACGTTTGCGTTCAGCTACACTCAAATCATACAGCGACAGGTGACGGACCCTGGTAAGTTCTGAACTGCAGCTCGCGGCCGCCGGTCTCTCCGGGTCTGTTGTCATAACCCTGAGCGGTTGACTGCATGGGGTCTTTGTAGTGACTCCATTTGTTCCAGAACCTGACAGGCTGCTTCTGGGGGTCCAAGTGAGACTTGCCGGGAGGAGGATAATTTCTGGGCGGTGCTCGCGATGGCTCGCAGCCTCTTTTGCAGCCATCGTCCTCCTCGGAGGTGGCAGCTTCATCCCGATACACCTTGGCGGTGTGGACTTTGCTGCGAGTGCCACCCTTGGGCAGACTTGCCCCGCAGCAGTTGCACTTGAGCCTCTTGTTGGTCTTGTTGGGAAGCCACACGTGCGCCGCGGGAACTTCCTCTGACGCCCGCTCGGCCTCCGCTACCTTTGTCATTCTCCTTCCCGAGTAGGCTCGCTGGGGGTAGAGATCCACGTCCTCGAGGTCTGTGGAAAACATCTCATCCCGAGAGGAGAGCTCGTCCAGGGATGGGCTGAGAACGCTTACGCGCTCGTGGCCGGAGGGGCGGTGGTTCTGGTAGTAGAGGGAGGACGAGGACGAAAAGCGTGATGCTGCTCCCGTACTGAGAACGCCCTGTAAGGGCAGCTGGAGGATCTTGTAATCGGTCTCGACATCGCTCAAAACTTTGTCGAAACTCTCTTCACCGTCGGGCTTCTCGGACGAGGGAGACAGAGAAGGAGACGGGTCAGCATCGGATTTGGGAGGGCTGCAAACGGATGCAACAAACTCTGACTGGATATTTTCCGCGTCGGACTTATTGTGAGCGAGGAAAGGCTCAGACGTGGTTGAATTCTCGGGATGTGGACTGTCCTCATGAAAGGAAGAGCTATCAAGAGGGGAGGCCACTTCCAGCCCCCCGGGCCAGTACGCCTGAGGGGAGGAGGCATCCAAGCTCATGTGGCTGGTTTCTCCGCCGTACACAGCTGTGGTGGAGTCACTGAACGCCACCGCTTGAGACTCTGAACAGGCCGGCATCACCTGGGTCAGAAGGTGAGCGACGCACTGCTCTTCACCTTTCTTCTCCTCCAGCGGAAGGGACGTCCCGGAGGAGTGCGACGCCATCCCCGAGTCCAGCTCCATCTTCTCCAGGAACTCCACCAGCTTGTTAATGGAGCCGCAGGGTTCGGTCTGGACCTCGGAATTTGCCGTCTGCCGCTGGCCGTGAGCCTGCTGATGCGGCGGCCGTGAGCCGTCGTCATTCCAGGTGGGCGGGTAAAAGCGAGGCTCAAACATGCGGCGGTAATCCATTGGATGCAACGGGGGGTGAGGAACAACGAGGCCCGGGTACGGCATGTACTGAGGACTCATGTAGGGCCGGCCAAAATGAAAACCTGGATTTTAATACAGAACATGACCTTCATTAGAGATACACAGGGTGTCCATCAAGTCACTTTACAATCCTAACCACCAAATTTATTACAAATGGAAATGACAAATACAAAATGAGACGCCCCATTAGCTGCTCAAAAATGCAGATCTATATTATTCACCTGCAAACGCTTCACGGTAGACCAGAAATCCACCACGCCACGCTATCTGTACATTTACTTCTGCAATTTCATACCTGCTTGGAGACCATAGTGGCTGTAAGGGTTCTGCATTGGCCACTGCTGATACAGGTAATAAGGTTGGGATGGAGGTTGCACGTAGAAAAAAGGTCTGGAGTGTTGAATTGTCTGCTGCTCGTTACCACAGGATTGTGATTGCCTGCCTTCATCTGCAAAGAAATCACATTTCTTAACTCAAAACTCCGCCGATCCCGTGACGCCACGGTCTTAATTGCTTTCAAATGTGCAATGGTGCAAATGGAAAAGTGCCAAGCCAGGAGAAAAGTCATTTTTCAGCTCATGTGCTAAAGAGACAAAATAATAAAACCACCTTTGCATTAACTCGCGTGTCAATTACCTTCCATGTCTGCAGTATTTTCTTTAACACTCGGTCGGGTCTTCCTAAATAAAAGCACGACGGCCAGCAAACAAATTCCAACCACAAGCTCTCTTTTTGTGTCCGAATCGTTTGACAACTCGCTAATACGTTGTCGTCAATTGAGTTAAGGCGAAGGCTTGTACGAGTAGGCCAATTATTAATTGCCCAATAACAAGCGGGAAGAAGGAGAAAAAAAAATGTTTGGGGTGTGAATAAACAAATAAATGAATAGATGGAAACGTTTTTAGTTCCACAAATGGGACAGTTAAAAAGTTTAAGGTGAGTTCAGGGGGGAATACTAATGTGATTTTTATATTTTTTTTCTAATTAGATAATTTCACATGCATGCAGCTAGCTTGGACACGCGAATAAATTGATAAAATAGTAAAGAAATAAATGAAATTGATAAATTGGTCTTTAGTGTGATTGAGAAGTTTAAGAAAAGTTTAAAGGAAAAAGATGAAATGATTTGAGTTTTATACGCATGCGCAGTGTGCTTGTTCTCCTTCGGCCTCTACCGCTCTGTGCTTTCGGGCGCTTAGAAATGCGCTGGCAGGTTGTGAGATCGGCTCCACCAAACTCGGTTGGTTACCATCGAAACTCACCTTTTGGACTACGTTTGACACCCCCCGCTGGCAAGAAGCCGTTTCGTCACTCGTTATCGCCCGGAGTCATCATCAAACTAGTGTGAGAAAAGCGTTTTATTTCGTGTTTCGGCGGTCCGGCAGGAAGAGGCAAGCTAGCTAGCTGTTAGCCTAGCCCTGCCGTTGCAATGGCCGCCATCTCTGTCTGGAGTGGCTTCCCTTGTCTTTTTACACACACATTGGAATAAATTGACTCCATTCTGGAAATGTTTGACTTTGATTCACGAGCAGGCGTGGTGATTGATGGTGCGAACACGGCGAGCTAAAACTGCTAACTAGTTGGCGGTGGCGTTGCTAATGTTACTTGAGCCGCGTATGGAACATTACATGGAGGCGGACTGATTTAGAAGTGTGCTCGAGTGGTCTACCCGCGTCTCGGGGATGATTTGTTGGCTCGCCTGCATGAAGAATGTGTTAAGTAACAGGTTAACGTGTTCGTGGAGACAGTGGGGTGGCCAAGACGAGCGAACCCAGCTTAGGCATCGTAAGGTTACATTCAAAACGTGATGGCTTGAAAATTACTCGTCACGAAACCCAATTTTGATGTTTGTCACCATTCACGGCTTGAAATAAAATTGCCTGGTGGAAAGTGGCAGCTTGGTGGACGAGTGGTGAGCACGTTTATATCTCGGTTAAAAGCAAGTAATATTACTGCTGTACTGAGGAGCTGCCTCCACTACAAGTTGTTCTTTACTAACCAGACCTGGCCAAGGTGCAGAAGGAGCAGCACACATGAAATAGAAAGTGTGACATTCATTTAAATTCTATTTAATTTATTATATCGTCTCTGGATGTTTTTTTTCCCCAAGTATATTATTCGGTTATTTTTTGGGGGGCGGGGGCAATAGTCACAGCTTTTAGTTTATAGTAAACGTGATCATAAGAATCTCTTTGTTAGCTTTCAAGTTGCCGGTGACTTTGGATTCGTTCCTGAGTCAAATTGTAAAGGAAATGTTTTCAAGTAACGTTCTCAGCAGTTGAACAAGACAAGCACTGTTGAGATGAAAACAACAACAATCCTCAGGGGTGATTGTTGTCGGCTTTTCCGCCGCACGTGTGACTCATCCCAGCTGCGCTTGTTGTCTCTCGTCTCCCGCAGGCCGCCGCTGATGTAGTCGCGTTGTGACGTCGGTCCCGCTACCTCCGGCCTCCCTCCTGCCCCGAGTGCCTCTTCACTGCCGTTTCACCTCTAACCTCCAGCCCCTGCGCATCATCAAGGCTGAGGATTCCTTTGTCCGGCGCCAACGAGCATCTCAGCTTGCCTTTCGCCTCCTCACCAAGGAGCGGCAGAGCGACTCCGCTCAGAGCGGAGAAGCTTTTGGATTCCCCCTACCTTCCTCGTCCCCAAATCTCCCCCTGGGATCAGTGTTTTTTTTATCTGGTGGACCGGAGCCCGGCTCGGCCGGCCGCACACACTCTTCAAAACTGGGGCGCGATTCGTGTGATGCGACCATGTCGGGTCTGGGCGAGCGCCGGCCGGTCAATGCGGACTATGCCGTCTCCCTGCTGGAGCAGCTCAAGTTCTTCTACGAGCAGAAACTGCTGACGGACGTGGTGCTGCTTGTGGACGACACTGAGTTCCCGTGCCACAAGATGGTGCTGGCCGCGTGCAGCTCCTACTTCAGGTCAGTTTGTGAAGCGGACTGAACGCAAATGCTATAGGACCAAACAGATACTAATGATGGCCAAGTCGGGAGAAGATTCTTCTGATTGTTGACGTGTGCGTGCGCAGGGCGATGTTCATGGGCAGTCTGAGCGAGAGCAAGCAGACGCACGTCCACCTGAGGAACGTGGACGCCACCACGCTGCAGATCATCATCACGTACGCGTACACGGGCCACCTGGCCATCAGCGACAGCACCGTGGAGCCGCTCTACGAGACCGCCTGCTTCCTACAGGTCAGCTGCCCGCTGCCTTGTATCAAATCTGTCGTAAATTTTGCATCTTTGACGTAGTTTTTTTTAAATTAGAGAAATCTTACCAGTCAAGACGATAAAAGAAACAAAAATGCTTTTCTTTGAGAGTAAAGGCCTGCCCACAAGCGCTCCGCTTCAGTCCCTCGCTAATCTTGGTCCTCCTCCACCCAGGTGGAGGACGCCCTGCTGCAGTGTCGCGACTACCTGGTAAAGAAGATCAACCCCGAGAACTGCGTGCGTATGCTGAGCATCGGCGACTTGTTCAGCTGCACTGAGTTGAAGCAGTGCGCCAAGCGCATGGTGGAGCACAAGTTCCCCACCGTGTACCGGCAGGACGCCTTCCTGCAGCTGTCGCATGAGCTGCTGCTGGACGTGCTGAGCAGCGACAACCTCAACGTGGAGAAGGAGGAGACGGTACGCGAGGCGGCCATGCTGTGGTTGGAGTACAACATGGAGGCGCGCTCGCAGCACCTGTCGTCGGTGCTCAGCCAAATCCGCATCGACGCGCTCTCCGAGGTGACCCAGCGGGCCTGGTTCCAGGGCCTGCCGCCCAATGACAAGTCTGTGGTAGTGCAGGGCCTCTATAAGTCCATGCCCAAGTTCTTCAAGCCGCGCCTGGGCATGACCAAGGAGGAGATGCTCATCTTCATGGAGGCGCTGTCAGAGACGCCGGGCGTGAGCGTGATGATGTCGTCGGTGCCCGCCGCCATGGTGTGCTACAGCCCGCAGGCCGAGAAGGTCTACAAGCTGCGCAACCCGCCGCGCAACCTGCAGAAGGTGGGCACGCTAGTCACGCCTGACAACGACGTCTTCATCGCCGGCGGCGAGGTGGTGTTGGAGAATGCCTTCAACCGCGGCGGTGGCCTGCAGGTGGACAGCTTCTTCTGGCTGGACGCCCAGCAGAACGCCTGGGTGCCCAAGACGCCCATGCTGTGCGCCCGCCTCAAGCCCTCGCTGGTCTACTGCGACGGCTACATCTACGCCGTGGGCGGCGACAATGTGAGCGGCGAGCTCAACCGGCGCACAGTGGAGCGCTACGACCGCGAGAAGGACGAGTGGAGCATGGTGAGCCCGCTGCCGCTGGCCTGGAGCTGGAGCACCTGCGTGGCAGCGCATGACTGCATCTACGTGCTCACCCTCGACCTCATGTACTGCTACCTGCCGCGCGCCGACGCCTGGGTGGAGATGGCCGTGCGTAAGACCAGCCGCTGCTACGCCTCGGCCGCCGCCTTCGGGGACCTCATCTTCTACCTGGGTGGCCTGCACGTGGTGGGCGGCTCGGGCAGTGGCGCCCGCCTACCGCCGGGCGCCCATGACGGCTCCTCGCTGGCCGTGGAGATCTACGACGTCAATAAGAACGAGTGGCGCCAGGCCGCCAACATCCCGGCCAAGCGCTACTCGGACCCGTGCGTGCGCGCCGTGGTGCTGCTGGGCGGCCTTTGTGTCTTCATGCGCGAGACCCACATGCACGAGCGGCCCAGGTACGCCATTTACCAGTACGACGTAGAGCTAGACCGCTGGTACCTGCGGCAGCCCGTGTCAGAGCGCGTCCTCTGGGAGCTGGGTGACAACTTCTATTGCGCCGTAGGCAAGCTTTACCCGTCCTGCCTGGAGGAGTCCCCATGGAAGCCGCCCACCTACCTCTTCTCCTCCGACGGCAGCGAGGATTTCGACGTAGACGGTGAGCTGGTATCGCTCCCCCTCGTATAGCTGCGTTGGGTGATGGGGGGGAGCGCGCACAGAACCCTCAAAAGGACGCGGGGACGGCAACTCGGGAACGTCTGCTACAAAAGTAAAGGATGTCGTGCTCTGGCAAACTGTTCCTTCTTGATCTCATAACGCAGCACGCCAGGGGGCATGGTTTGCGCGTGTGCCTCACCGTCCCGAGGTTCGGGGGTTGGAATGTTTTGCTTTGCTGCGTGGACTTTGCATGTTCTCCTGTTCGCGTGAGTTTTTTTTCCACAGGTACTCCGGCTTCCTCGCACATTCCGAAAACATGCATCTCGGCTTCAAATTGCCCAAAGTCTGAATGGGAGTCCCGTTGCTTCGGTGTTTGCCCTTGCCCCTTTCTACCCCCTCCTCTCTCTCTCTCTCTCTCTCTCTCTCTCTCTCTCTCTCTCTCTCTCTCTCTCTCTCTCTCTCTCTCTCTCTCTCTCTCTCTCTCTCTCTCTCTCTCTCTCTCTCTCTCTCTCTCTCTCTCTCTCTCTCTATCCCTCTCCCCCCCCCCCCCTCTCCCCCTCTCCCTCCACTCGTGATAGGACACAGCACATCACAATCTCTTTAAAGATAACTCTGGATCAATCGCTCAAGTGACCAGCCGGCATCTGTCTGGGTTCCTGCCTGGAACGACAGTGTGGGGTGGCAGGGAGGCTGTGGAGGTGTTTTTTTTTTTTTCTTTTCTTCCCCCAGGTTGAGGGCAGCAAGGGCGACTGCAGGTCCAGTTGCTTGCCTGCTGTGCCATCAGCTCGCCTTCCTTCCACACAACCATCGCCTCATGCGATGCTGAGCGTCATTAATGGTACCACACACACCCACCTCCACTATCAGCATTTCTCATTTCCAAGCTGCTGAAGTATATATTATATATAATATGGTAAAATATCTATTTTTCATATGTTTAAAGCACGTGTTATAGTGTGTGGGGGGGGAATAACCAGTTCTATTTTGTATTAGATGTTTTTTTTATTTAATATCAGACATTACTGTAGTGCGACTGTGGCTAGAAATCGGTCCTCTCGTTGTTCCCGGAGGTGGCACCGTGAAGCCGTCTTGCGGGCCTGGGCGCTTGTTGCTATGGGAACCGGCCCTGGCAACCACTAGCGGTAGTCTGGCGGGGTGGGACCTTCAACTCATGAGCACAGGTGCTTCATGGCAGACGTTTTGAGCATGTTTGGCTGCATCATATTCCGTTGGCACTGTTTTTTCAATGAACGTTAATTTATTAAAAAAAGCATACCAAAAAAAAAAAAGTTACTCATTCATTCATGTCCGTCAACGACAAAAGGCCTCTCTTGTTCAGTGCAGCAATATAGTTTTTATTTTACAAGCATCTGTCAGGAAAATAGTCTGTCAATCAGAATAGAAATTATTCTTTTAAATTATAAAATGGAATCTGTAATCAGAGGAATAAGAACAACTTTTCTTACAATGAAATAAGAACACTCAAAGGGGGAGAAAAGATTTCTGAAGGACATGCTAATATATATACCAGTAAAATTTGTCACAAAGCAGAAAGTCAAATTATTTGTTTTCTCAAGCAAGTAATTACAGTTGTTTGCAAACATCGATTTGACCAGTGTCCAGACAAAACATGACGATAGAGATTTGATTTCTGAACCGCTTACACAACAAATAAATAAGAGCAATACAAGTTGAAAATAGCCAGACATAACGAGCAGGTGAAGGTTGTCAGTTTTCATTCAGGAGGTTGAATTACATAAAGATTCTTGTCATAACAATGTGTGTTCTCGTAACAGCATTTTTTTAATTTTTTTTTTTTTTTAAGCACCTTGTCGAACAATTAGTCTCAAACTGTCGTCACCTCCTGACGTAAAATAAATTTAATGAAATATATTTTGTTGTTGAATATCCAAATATTACATGTTACTGATGTGTCCATATAAGCTTATTGAAAGCCCAACTATTTTATAAAAAAATAAAATTAAAATATAGATGTATTCACATCATTAAAAACTGAATTTGATCAACTGTTTGCAACTTGTAAGTCAACAGGCACGGTTTGTTCATCTAAATTTAAAAACTATTTCCCCATTTTGGCTTGATTAAGCAACACAATCTTGCCACCAGACAAGTGAACAAGGCTACCGAGCTTATCAAAACACGCTGCTCCCAAGAAACCTGAACCGTTGCCATGGTAACCAGGCTGGAACCTGTCTTGCAACCAAGACAACCACACAGTTGCCAAAGCCGTTGTAACCTGCAGTCACCAACACTGCCATCTTATTGCCATGGCAACCAGGCTGTCGCTAACTGCATTGTGTAAAGCGTTGATTACGAGGCAACCCGTGTTGTGACCAACTTGTGCAAGTCGAGACTTGCGAGCTGCGGCCTTGCCGACGCCAAAACAACCATTTAGCGAGGATACGACACGAGCGCTGTTAAGGATGAACGATGCTGTTACCAAGGCAACCACAATGTTATGACAGGAGCTGGGCTGTAGTGGCGGTAAACACGGATGGCGTCGAAGCTACAGCATCTGCCGTGCGTCACAGTACTCCAGCGATCCAAAACGGCAGTGGTGCGGACGGCGTGTTCACATCGGTGCCTGTCGGGAGGTCAAATAAGACAGACACGGGCGGCTCAGGATTGGGCCTGGTCAGCGGGAGCATCCGGGTGGGCCGCGGCGGCGGGCTGGGCCAAGGTGGAGAACCAGGACGACATGGCCGACTTGGCGCTGGTTAGAGCTCCGCCTACTGACTGACCTAAGGGCACAAGATGGAGGTCATCAGCCAATCTGAGTGAGTCAAATCTTTTTTCTTTTGAATTCATACAGTTCACTAGCAATTTACCTGCAGCTAAGAAATGCATTCATATTACTCCCATTTTATTTTTTATTAAATAGCACTCCAAAATAATAATAAAATCATTAAATGTAGCTTTTTTTTTTTTTTTTTTTTTGGAAGACACAGAGTGTAGTGTTCTTTGGAATTTCGTCATGTAAATGTTTCTCACCGACGGCCTTCCCGGTCTGGACCACGCTCCTGCTGGTGGTCATCATGGCGTTCCCGATCTTCTTGCCACGCTCGCTGTTGTGCACCGAGCTGCGCGCGCACACAAAGTAGTTGAGATCATGCCACTCAAGTTTGGAAATGGTTTCACATTCATAGCGAATGTGTAACTTTTGACAAAATAGTGGATGTAAAATAGCTCACACTAAAAAAAAAACATTTGGCTTGAGCGACTTTGCCGCTATTGACTTGCGAGTGGGCGGGACTTACTGTGTCAGACGCAGTTTGACGTCGGTGACACTGTATTGTCCCTGGAAAGGATGTCTGCATGGCAGCAAAGCATTGTTTTACATAAATCACTGGCGCCAAAGCAATACTTTTATATCAGAATGAATGACACAGGAGGTGACGTTACCCCGGCGTTACGGCGGCCATGGCGGCGTGCTTGTTGCTGTGCCACAGGCGGTAGTTGTGCGTGACCTTCCAGCTGGCAATGAAGGGGGCGCCGTAATCTGCCAGCAATCTCTCGTTATCTGCCAGAAAAGACGTGCAACCCATAATGCCATTTCTGGTCCATCATTCATGCGGATGCCAAATGTTATGACTCCTCCCACCTTCCTGCAGGCAGGAGGCCAGCAGGGCGTGGAGGTAGAGCGCAAACTGTGCCCGGATCCACTCGTCGCCGCCCTCCCAGCCCGTCCCGTCCAGGAAAACATCATCTCGGTTCTCCATCACGTGCTTCAGCAGGTAGTCGGCAAAGCGCAGGTCGGCCGTGGTCAGGCCCAGAACTTTGCGCAGGTCGCCGTCATGGATGTGGACGGCAGCCTACGGGAAGCTGTTTAAGCCATTTGACCCCGTGACACAAACATTCCTATCCTCGCTCACCTCCTCCACCTCCACCACGGCGTCGCTCAGGTGCCTCTGCTGCCGGAAGAGGATGTTGGTCGCCCCGGCGACGAAACCGCGCACCGCCACGTCCGACAGAAGGTGGTGCTGCTGCAGCGCCATGTACGGGAGACACAGGTAGCCCTGCGGTCGGACGCTTCATTAGGAACACCGCAACAGGAAGAAGAATTTTACTTCCGAGCTTACTTTGGTGAAGATGGCAAGCGGCATGCCGTACTGGTCCTCCTCCAGACCGGATAGTAGTCCCTGCGCGACGCCGCCCTGCCCCCCAAGCGGCTGCATTGTGATGGGCGCGGCCGGTGCCCCACCCTCCGTCCCCTCGTCCAACACGCCGGGGTCCAACGTCTCCCAGTCACTCTCCGACGACTCGGGGGAGGAGCGGGAAGGCGGTTTGAGACGGGGCTTGACGTCACCGTCGCCCCGCAGCTCCGAAGCGGACACGGACTCGAACTCCTCGGCCCCCGAGATGCCCGTCGCTGGGTCGCAGTCGTCCGACACGCTGCTCTTAGGCCGGTAGTGCGACGAGTCCACCAGGCCGTGCTCCATCATGCCTGTGCACGCGCGAGTGAGCACAACGATGAATATTGTAGCTGACGAGGCGGTTTGAGGATAACGCACCTGGGAACAACGACAGGACAGCCATCAGCGTTCCCACGAGTCGGCTGACAGGCGACACGTAGAAGAGGACCTACGGAGGCGACCAGTCGTCAGTCACAGACAAGCAACACAAACAAGTAGTGTGCATGTGTGAGTGACACCTTTTTCTCCAGCAGGATGAGCTTGAAGAGGATGAGAACCTGTGGAGATGGAAGAAGATTACTTTGGACATTTTGTTAGTTGGCTGTCACTTAAGGTGCCCCAAAATGTTCCATTTCTCATTTCATGTTCCTTAGGTGTCCTAAAACCTGAGTCCAAATTGTCCTAATACTTTCGTCGACATTTTGCACGCTCCCCTTCATCTACCTTGTGTCTGAAGTGCAGGATGAGATCTCGCGGTGACAAACCTGCAGAGACACAAAAAAAATTATCAGCGAGGACACACAAAAGAGCAAAGGAGGACATATGCGTCTGAGGAGGCCGTACCGAGGAAGACCTGTGAGCCGTCCAAGGCGGAGCCCCTCAACGAGCCGTTCATGTGCTCGTAAAGCTCCTGCGAGAAAAACCAACGCAGGTGAGTGGCACCCACATGTCGGGAGCGGGAGATGCTTTCTCACCTTCAGGATGGAAATTTGAGAGAAGTCTTTCTCCTCAAAGTAAGCGTGAGTGATGAGCTGGAGTTTGGCTTGGAGAAGACCGAACAGAGGCTGCAAAAACAACAACTTAGATGTAGACAAAGGTTTTTGGGACAATCCATGGTGGACTCTGCTCCTGGAGCACTATTTCAAAGTCTCAAAATTTTCTGTCCTAATTTGACCATTTTCACCAACATGCACTATAGCATTAGCGAGATAGCGTAACGCTAGCGGCGCAGCTCACCACCCGGCTCAGCACGCAGACGCTCTTCTGCACCGTCTCACGGGTTACATCAGCCTGTCGGACCTTCAGCGCCTGAGGATGGGAACGACATCAAAAATACACATGGCGCACTGTCACTGAAATGATGAGTGTCATCTCGTCGCCGTGGCAACCGGGCCTAAAAATGACTGACCTTGGCCTCTATTTGCCGGTAGCAAGACACGCCATAGACGCACTTGGTGTCATCGGCGAGGGGGGGCAGGTGGAAGTAGACCGTGTCTGTAGGACCCCAAAAAAAAAACATCTTACGTGCGAGGGACTTTTTTTTGCTTTTGAGTAAGACGGAAGTGAGAACTAAACGAGTGGTAGTGCCTCGTGCAAAGAAGGTGCACTCGTACCTTCCTGGTAGTTGTGTGCTCCGTCGGGCAGCGCCAGGAACGGGAGGTACTTCCACTCCTCGGGCAGCATGTTGCTATCGTGTCCCTCGTGCGGCATCAGCGGTGGGTACGAAAACTCCACCTGATGTCGGACACAACAAAAAAGAAAACTCAGCCATTCCATGGATTCTCTAAATTAATTAGTTGCGCTTTCATCGCTCAGTTCGCACATTCAATCTCTTCCAAGTGATAAATGGAAGTGCCACTCTATTACAACAGTAATAGAGTAGTAATATGAGTTGTGTGAAGTCATGCAAATGTCTAACTGTATACTCGTATGGCCGAAGACAAAGAAGCCTGTTAGCAGAGTCATATGCTTCCAATCCATTGTGTGCTCTCTTTTGTTATGCCAAAGAGAAAATGGCAACGTGACAGTCAGACAGGTGTTAATTTGCAGAACAGGTTTGCAACCTCAATCAAAGCACAACCAGCAGGTTTGGCTTCCCACCAGCAAAAATGATGACAGCGGACCGGCAAGATTGACTGGCAACAAAACCAAAATATTTACCCTGCTTGGAAATCAAATCATAAGCCAGGCTCGAAACCCTAACCCTGGTTTCATCCAGGCTTAAAACCCGACTTTTAATTTTTGGACTTGTTGAACCCTAATTTAAAACTCTTAAAACTACAACCCAGACCCTAATCCTAGTGTCATGAAATCTTTAAAACCCTGACCATGACTTGAAGCTCTACTTTGATCCACAAACCAGTCTAAAAACCCTACTTTGGGACTATTTTGTGCAACAATAGCAACAGCTGGTTATAGGTGCATGGCGCTGATGCATCAGTATCTTCATCATCATCATCATCCCTGCCTGCTTTCATGTGGTCGTCAATGTTGCAGTTAGCATGTTGTGGTATGCAAAAGCAGAATGACAGACCTGGCAACCCTTCTTGTGATGAAAACCGACCACGACGATGTGGAGTACCGGCCCCCGTGGCTCGTCCACGTCCTGTGGCTCCATCCGCTCCATTCGGGGCTCCCTCTCGTGGGGCGTAAACAGCAGCAAAGGCGCCTCGGTTTAATCCAGTCAGCCCGCAGCTAAGTGAAACACTACAACAAACGCAGTACAGTACGACCGACTTTCACTTCCGCTTAGTCAGAGCACGCAGAGAACAAAACACAGTCAGAGATTTCCTTGACAGGCATTTCCGGCTTCGCCCACTTGACCTCACGGCAGGCATTAAAATGATCACAGGGCACTATTACAATTATTTTATGTGTATCTCGATAGCGTTTTATTTCTTAATTGATTGATTTTGTGTTGAGTAGTCAAATAGTCGTCGCAAACGACGGACTGGGGACCGCCACAGTGTCTGTCGTTGGTGAATTGGTCTTGACTTGGACTCTGTACTCTTTGAAATTGAACAATTACGTCATGTTTTCGGCACAACAAATTGCAGTGTCACGTGGTATACATTGATTGAAGTTTTTTCCGTTTTCTTGCTTTTGTTTAACGTAAATTGAACTAAACACAGACATCATTTTAAATTCATATTGACATCCGAAAAAGAGCATACTTGACGGCGGCCGGGCTCGATTGCTAAGGTCTAGTTTGCGGCTATCATAATCAATTGTTTCTGGCTGGGTGCTTTCATCAAACATGGCGGCAACTCAAGCGACGAATCCTTCCCAGTTGCTCCCGTTGGGTTTGTACATTTTAAGGATTATTTTTAAAATATGCTCAAACTTTATATACCGGGCAAATGAACCTGAATGCTGTAAAAATTATCGAACACAATGTAGTAAGCTTTTACTGATTTGGAAAGCGTTTTCCCTCCTACACGTGCGAGTATCATTTTATTTATGAGCTTTTATTTTAATGTCTTGTTACCCAGGTCTGCTGAATTATGAAGTATGTTTATGATCTTTCAGAGCTTGTGGACAAGTGCATTGGTTCTCGAATCCACATTGTCATGAAGACGGACAAAGAAATCGTCGGGACTCTGCTGGGCTTCGACGACTTTGTCAGTATCCTAAAAAGCAAACTTGTGTATGTTTATTGTGTTGGTTTCCTGGTTGATTGCTTAACTTGTTTTGCTTAAGACATGGTCCTCGAGGATGTGACTGAATTGTAAGTTGTCATTCTTTTCTCCTTTAAGTCTTATGTTGGACTTTAGTTCGTTAATGGTACATTTTCACGTTGTGGTTTAGTGAATTAACGCCAGAGGGTCGCAGGATTACCAAGTTGGACCAGATCCTACTCAATGGCAACAATATCACCATGGTAACTTACTTCCCGGCATGACAAATAAGTTTTTCGTTGATATAAAGGCTGGAACTAAACATTTTTTAATGTTTCCTGTACAGCTCATCCCAGGCGGGGAGGGGCCAGATGTTTAAGAACAGCATTTGTTGGAGTTGTGTTTTATTTCTAAGTTTGTTTTTGTTGTTTCTTCTTGTTTTACCTGTTTTTTTTTTTTTTAGGTAGAAAGGCATTTTTGTAAAAAAAGTTTTGGTTTGGCAATTAATAAAAACTGTGTCATGAAGCACACACAAACACACGGGGCAGTGTTTTATTGAGTATGACCGCATTTAGGACAGTTTAGCTGTGATCAGGATTTTTAAAAAAAAGAGAAGGAAACCAGGCATGGTTTGCCTGTTTCAGTACATGGATGGCTTCTCCTCGCCTTTGGGATTGGTCACCTTCTCCATGTTCTTGTTGATCATGTCATAAAGTTCCATCTGAAGAAAAAGAAAGCGGTGAGAAAATCACCATTTGCAGAAGGACTTATTTGTTGGACTCACGTAAAAGCTGCGCATGTCCAAGATGATCATTCGAATGTCGGAAAAGATGGCCACGTCCTTCTCATGGACCAGCATGCGGTAGTCCATCTTGGAAAGAAAACAAAGATAAGTCCAGCTCTGCAAAAACAAACACTCGTGGAGTTTTACCAAGGACTCACCACGTGAGTATCTTTGGAAGCTTTGGCCACGGAGTCTCCCCTCTCCAGCAAGTACCTAAACAAAATCACAAAGCGGCCATCACAAAAAGCAAGCGGGCACATTTTCACATGTCCAAATCTCGCCACGGACTTGTTGATGCTCGTCTGGAAGCCGTCCACTTTTGTCTTTACCGCAGCGATTCTCTCCAAGATTTTCTCCTGTGAGCCAACAAAATGAGAAATACTGAAAACATGGGGCAACTATTAAAATAATCCCTACTGTGACATCACAGGAGGCTGTCGGGTTCAAATCTGAACAAGCTAAAATGTACCTGAATGGCGACGCCAAAATCGTTTCCATCTTCAATTTTGGGGATGAGATGTTGAATCCAGCATGTGACCTGCACACATCACATTTGACTCAACTTCTAAGCAGATGTGTCGCCGGCCGCTAACTCACAGTGACGATGGTCTCTCGCAGGCCGACGATCTCGGGTTTCAACTTGCCCACCAGTGCCAAGATCATCTCGTGGGACTTGATGAAGCCACATTTGGGCTCTGCGGGAGGGAGCAAGCAGAAAGCTCAAGAGCCATGACATCACAAACAAATCCCCGCCCGACGGAAAACGTAAAGAACACTCGACTTTTCTTCTTCTCTTTGTCTTCATTGGTCTCCATGTCCTGTCATGACATAATAGGAACAATTAACTTTTATTGTCACGCTGCAAAAATGACAGAAGTAGAGTTGTCCCAAACCTCATCGGGAGCGGGTGGGTCAGGGATGGGGATGTCCAGTGGAGCTTTGAGCGTTGACATGTCTGTCACGCTGACATCCTGACAAGAAAGATGTCATCAATTGACTGCTTTGATAGAATACATGTGACTTTTTAGTATTGCTTTGAGGATGGTGTGCGCCGTGCAACATTAAAAATTTGTTTTCTTGAGGATTCTGACCTGAAGAAGGGCATCCATCTGGAGGATTTTGGAGGGAATAACAGTGGAGAAAAGACTGTTGGCCTGGAAGGGATTAAAAAGTCATGTTTCACCTCATCCAGTAAGACGTGGCATAAAAATATACATTGTCTTTTTTTCATATTTGTAAATAAAAGGACCGATTTAGCACATTGCGAGCACACACCTCCTGAAACAAAGCCCGGTGAAAGGTTTCCACCTACAAGAAATGACCAAAGATAAAGATACATAAAAACAGATGAGAAGAACCGCTGACTCACTTTTCATTTTACTTTCGTTTTGCGTCAAGCTTCCATTTCCAGTAAAACAGAATACGTTTTTTAGGACGCGTTAGTGAAGCTAACAGTTTAGAAACTTTATGCAGGCGAATTTATTGACATTTTCTTTGGTTAAAGAAAAGAAAAAAACTGAATCTTACCCTTGTTGCATTTTCGCTGCTTATCGTCAAAGCGGAACTTTTAGGCATAGCAGCCAAGGAACTTTTTTTTTTGTCGACAAAGAAAAACAAAAAGGTGAAAGTCAAGGAGAAGTGCAGCGGCAGGACGGAAAATACTTTAATTGTATTTTATTTCCTCATACGCTTGAATTTACTTTCGATTTGAAGGACCGCCTACCCGTTGCGCCTGACTGATAAAAAAAATTCCGCTTGCACCTTCACTGTAAAAGTAATATTTATTGTTCAATAAAATAAACCCGGTAACATTGATGTATTTTTTAAAAATCTAGTTTATATTTAAATTTTCTCCATTTTGCCAGCAAATGTTACGGTGAAAAACCCAAATCACACCGGAAGTACTCTCAGAAGCGTTTTCAAATTACTTTTACTGTGAAAGAAAGCACAGCGGACCAGAAGTACAGGAGGCAGCAAAACCTCCTCCTTCATGCTGCATTCAAGTCCACTCGCCCGAGTTAAGGTAAAATAAACGTCGCAGTTATTCGTAAATTATTCTCAAATGGTGTCTTTCGAGTACTCGGGGGTTAAATTTAAAAATTTAAAGTCAAGTTAAACTTGGCTTGTGTGTACGCGGTGACTCTTCTTGTCTCACTAAAGCAAAGTTTGAACAAATGGAATGTCGACGTTTGGCTCTTATGTAGCTTCAGTTCAAGTTGTCAACTCGATCAATATTTATTGAAAGTACGGTTTATGTGTGTGTTTATTTATTGACTTGTTGTTGACAACATTTGTAGCTGGAATGTTGCTCTGGTTCGGGACTTCCCCATGACAGGAGCCTGCCAGCCTCAGTGAAACGAGGAAAGACAGTTTTAGCTCAGACATTGACAGACGAAACTTACAGGAAAACTACTACGACTTTATGTGACTGAATTGAAGTTCTGGTGTTCTTGTACATTGTTGTTGATACAGAAGTTTGCAAACTATCTAAAGTGTCTTTCCAGATTGGTCGCGGTGATCAGCAGCAGATGGAGGAGGCGAGGAGGAGTGCCCAGGCCCTCCTTACCTCAGGGCAAAGCCAGAGCGTAAAGACCGAGGTCCAGTTGATGGCCAACTTCCCGCTGCCGCTGTCCCAAAAGTACCCTCACCTCCAGGTGGAGACCATGCTGAAGGAAAATGTGTCTGGCAGCAACAGAGCTCAGGTCAACACTTCTAATTTTGACAATTTTTCTGGTTAATCTTTGCAAATTTCACTCGGATTTCATCCAACATGGTGTGCTCTTCCTCTCAGGTGTTGGAGTCACTGAATAATTTGGTGAAGGCCTTGAACATCCTTGAGAAATATGGCTGCAATCTGACCAGCATCATCAGGCCTAAGTTCTGGCGCATAGTTAAGTACAACAACCCGGTCTTCAGATCCACTGTGGACGCCATCCAGGTGAGTACCGCTTAGGGTGACCCGTTCTTGATCAAATCGGCGCCTAACCACTGAGTTGCCATTCCTCAGGGCGGCCGAGCGGTGCTTCACCTTTACGGCTACACCAAACAGCAGTTGGACGGGCTCAGCTTTCCTGATGACGTCACCGAGCCTGACAGTGAAACTGTCGCCATGGTGACGCTGGAAGTCATGGTCTTGCGTTCGGAGCTGGCCATGCTCATCAAGGTTTGACTCTTCCGAAAGGAGTCTTTGCTGATTCACGACGACTCATTTCCTCATTTGTAGGGCACGCATCCTCATCAGGAAGTCTTCAAAGACCTTGTCCCGGGGTTGGACGTCCACCAGGTCAGTGTACTATTTGGAAAAGGCAAGGTGAAGAAGTACTGATTTATTTTTTCTGCCAGGATGCGCTGGTGACTGACGCCACCGTGATACCGCCGCCAAAGGACAAGTCAGCACACAAGCCGCCGCCTCCCCCTGTGGCGCCCAAGCCCAGACTAGACAGAGTCGGCGGACAAGCTCCGAAAGCGCCACCGCAATCATCATCATGTCAGTTGCCACCACAAACTTTCACTTTGAGCTCAGTGTGACCATTGATGGAGTTTATCGATTAAGAGGGGCTTGAGATATACTGTATAGTGGTGGTCATGTTATGCGGGCTCCCTCTAGTGGCATATGGGTGAACCACTGCTAAAGTCCAGTTGGTATTTAACTTGAGCTTAGAAATTGTGTACGCAGCGGGCCAGTGCAATCTGTGCGGCGGGTCCGCAACACTACTCTGCCCGTCGTGTAATGGCCAGTCCTTTTGCGACGCGTGCGACGACCTCTTCCATCGCCACCCTGCCAGGACCGATCACAAGCGAGACCGAGTACTGAAAGCCACGCAGGGTAGGTTGCGCCAGCGGGGCCCCCGTCGTCCTCACCATCGTCTCTTCACATTTTTCTCTCCCCGGACGTTTTGTCACGTGCAAAGGGATGTGTTCCATCTGTGGCCTGTCGCCCGCCCACGCTCGGTGTGCCCCGTGCGTGCAGATGTTGTGCCGCAAGTGCGATGAACTCTTCCACTCGCACCCCGAGCGCAAAGGACACAGCAGGACAGTGCTGGCGCCCACCAAGAGCAACGGGTATGCCTCGAGATCGATTCCTTAGGGATTATTCCCGGTCTTGAATGTCATTTTTTGCTTCCAGCGCTCCTCGGCCCACGTGGACGTGCATTCACTGCGCCGCCGTCAACAAGCCGCACGACTCGCTCTGCGCTACTTGCAAACGCGGCTCCACGCCCACCAACGCAGGTCAGACGCTCGGAATAGTGAAGTGTTTGAAATAAGCAGTAGAAACATTTTGTCATAAAATGACTTCGGTGCAAAAACAATGATCGTCTGAACGGTGTGTTGCCAGAGTGGCAGTGCAAGAGCTGCACGGTCATCAATCCAGGCAGCAGCATCCTGTGTGAGGTCTGCGAGCGCCCCCGTCTGGCCCCTCGCCCATCGATCACCCCGGTGCTTTCCAGCCCGGCTTCGAGTTCTGGTTCGAACGCCGGAGAACAGGTTGGTAGTCACAGTTTTGAAAAAAAGGGTTGAGTTTGTCGTCAAGAATGTCCTCTGCTGCCAAATGTTCCTTTGTAAGATGTGAACTCCCGCTAAATCGTTTTCTCTTCCTCAGTCTCATTGGATGTGTCAGTCGTGCACCTACGCCAACGCCGCGTCCGCAGAGGCGTGTGAGGTGTGCGGCTCTCCAGGTAAAGCGTTGGACGGAGTTCCGCGTCCTCCCAAGGCCTCGGGCGACATCGGCCGTAAAAGCGCGCCGCCGCAGCCCAAGCCGAGAGCCAGCTTGGACGCCAAAAGGCAGGAACGCATGAAGGAAGACGGGCTGCTCCTCATACGCCAGATCAAAGTAGGAATTGTTCTCTCACGCTAGCCAGCGCTTGCTTGGCACACAGACTTGAATGAATTGCTTTAATATTTGCAACAGGGTATGTGCAGTCATTGCTGATTGTTGCCACATGAAGGCGCCAAAGTAACATTTTTCATAATTGTGTTGATTCTGAGGCAAAACTTTGGCTAGAACGCCACTCTCATTGAACATTGCCCGCTGTGTTTCCCGCAGGAAGCCGAGAAGCGCGGCATCAGCCCCGAGGAAGTGTACGCCGCGCTGCGCTCGTGCGGCGCCGGCGTCAGAGACCTCTGCGATTGGCAGACGTCGGAACTGCCGCACCTGCTGGACGAGATCTGCGCCATGGCCGCCTCGGTGCACACGGGCGTCTCGACCGCAGGCGAAGGCATCAAGCTGTCCAGGGCCGAGGCCAAGCTGGCCTGGCTGACCGCGGGCGGCGACGCCGAGCGAGCCGCCACGCAGCTGCTCAGGGACCGACAAATGAAGGTGCGACCGTCGCTTCACCTACTCGTGGATTGAAACACCTTAAAGTTTTGACTCCAAGCACCACCTCAAATAATCCTCTCCTTCAAGTAGCAATGTGATTTGTGTGACTTGAAGCCTCCAACCTCCAAGCACTCTTGTGGGAGGACAGTATGGCTCTAAATTCTTTCGAATGACCTCCAGCTCGCTGCCACAGAAGAGCCCATCCCCTGCAATACTTAGCTACAAATGTATCTTGGCCCGAATTTGCCATCAGATAACGTCAAATAAATCAACAGTTTTACTGAGGCGTGAGGCTGCAAGGGAGGATTCCCATGTTTAAATCTGTCAAAGTTGTACAGTTTGTGCTTCAAGCGAGCTAGCACATCAATTATTTGAAGCAAGGTCATGCAGATGACTCACATGCTTTGGTCAACACTAAAGAAATACACACAAAAACAGGGTTGCAAAATCTAAATTCCACAGCCACCCGCAGTAGGTGAAAGTTCATCAACTGGTGCAACTAGATCAAAACTCTGGAAATATTTTGACGTTTTTGCGGGTGGACCGCACTTTCACTTCATCGAAGCGATTTGAGTCCAGGTCCGAAAACGCTGGTATTGTCGTGTGTGCGCAGATGAATGAGCTGAACTCTCTGGGCTTTCGAGACGCCCGTCGGTGCGAGGAGGCCCTGCGGCAAAGCGGCGGCGAGGTGAAGGGAGCCCTGTCGGTGCTGCAGCGCCCCCTACTGGACGCCTTCCACAAGCGCATCTGGAGCGAGCAGCCCGAGCCGTCTGTGGACCCCAACCACCCCGACAAAGAGGTGCAGACCGCCAAAATAAAGGCCCGAATGCATCTGAGCTAATGTCGACGCTCCTCGCAGCGGATGTGCCGTCGTCTGCTGGCGCTGTACGAGCTGCCCAGCTGGGGGCGCTGCGAGCTGACACTGTCGCTGCTGCGGGAGCCGGACGTGGCCTACTCGCTGGAGGACGTGGTGCAAGCCGTCAGGGAGTCGCACGACCGCGACTTCATCAGGCGCGTCCTCAACAACGAGTGTCCCTGCTGCCTGAGCATCTTCCCTCGAAGCAAGGTCAGCAAAAAAAAAAAAATTCTAACAACTGCAAACACCATTTGAATGTTTTCCCCATGTAGCAGTTTGTCAAACGAGTTCTTTGCACCCCCACAGATGCAGTCTCTGACGTCATGTCAGTGCTCGGTGTGTCTGGAGTGTTTCACCCAGCACTTCACCATCATGGTGCGTGACAGGCACATCTGGGACATGGTTTGTCCCATCTGTCGCGGGCCCGACATCACCGATCCCGAGGAGCATGACAGCTACTTCTCCACGCTGGACATCCAGGTACGAGCCGCGGACAGGTTGCGAGGGGAGGGGCTGCCATGACCTCACCGGATTTGCGCTTTGCAGTTGCGGGAATGTTTGGAGCCTGACGTCTACGACCTCTTCCACAAGAAGCTCACCGAGCACGTGCTCAGGAAGGACCCCAAGTTTTTGTGGTGCAGCCATGTGAGTGTGCATGCTTATGGTCTTCACATTTTAAGACTGGATAGTGGTCTCGCTTTTGTACCCGGTTGTTTCCAGTCCTGCCGACCCCGCCTATTGTATCTTGCGTATCACTTCTTCTGCGTCGTCTCATGAAAAGCTCAAATGAAGCGCTCATTTTTACATATATCCCTTGTTTTTTGTCACGCAGTGCGTGTCGGGCTTCATTAACGAAGGCGACCAGCTGAAGGTGACGTGTCTGTCCTGCTGCAACAGCTTCTGCGCTAAGTGCAAGAAAGCGGTGAGTGCCGACCCGCGCCCGGAGGTCCGATACGCCGACGGCTTGATTGCATCTGACCGCCTTGACAGTGGGAGCCTCAGCACCAGGATCTGACCTGCGAGCAGTTCCAGCAGTGGAAGCGGGACAACGACCCCGAGTACCAGAGGCTGGGTCTAGCCGGCTACCTGAGGGACAACGGCATAAGTGAGTGACGGCCTGCTGTTCTCACTCACTCGCTGAAGGTTGCAAAAGTGAGCGTGGTCTTGGTTTTTGCAGCCTGCCCCCACTGCCGCTTCCAGTACGCGCTAACCAAAGGCGGCTGCATGCACTTCAGCTGCTCCCAGTGCAGGTACCAGTTCTGCAGCGGATGCAACAACCCATACTACACGGTGGGTACGCCGCTGCTTCGTTTTTTTTTTTTAGGTGGACACGGATGGCATGCTTTTCTTAGTGTCTCTTCTCCTGCTTGAGGATAGCGCGAGAGTCCTTTTTTTCTGTTGCAGACGGGCTGCAGGATGGAGCAGTGCCCTTTCACGAGCCTCCACGCTCATCATCCTCGCGACTGCCTCTTCTACCTGCGGGACTGGGAGGCCACGCAGTTGCAGGCGTTGCTGCAGGTGCGAGCGACCGCGCCGCACATTTCCGCAGCTTCCGTAGCTTTGCTCACGTGTCCCATCTGCTCCCGTTTGTCAGAGGAGCGGCGTGGACTTCAACACGGAACGTTCGGATGAACCGCAAGCAGGTGAGAGTGACCGAGAAGCAATTGTTTGTAAAGAACACAGGGGTCCGGATTAGGCCCACTGCATTTCTGCCCTATAAAGTGTTTGAGTGCGCTCTCCTGCATCACGCAGACACATGCGGCGTAATGGAGCAAAAGGACGAAGGCGGTCAGACTGTGGACTCGCCGTGTGGCGCCCAGACTCAGCCGGGCCAGGCCGGACTCTGCGAGTGAGTGCGACTCATCATTTATCTCCGTGTGAACTCCACAAATTGGGATGTAACATTGTAAATATTTAGCAGGTTTAACATTTACGATTACGATTAAAGAGGTCAAATGACTTCAAAACGCAACACCCCATCCACACTGCAGAATAAAAGTTCAGGGTAATTATTACAGACTTTAAAAATCAAAAGTGACCCAAGGAAGAAGACTAAATTAAGAAAAATTCCTGACAGACAATGCAGCCTTTGTTTTGTTCAGGAAACACTACAGGGAGTACCTGGTCAGTCTGATCAACGCTCACTCGCTGGACCCCGCCCCTCTGTACGACGCCCACGACCTGATCCGAGCCTGCGAACGCTACCGTGTGGACACGCAGAGGGCCGACAACGAGGATGACAACGCCTACTACGCTCGAATGCGCAAGGTGAAATTGAATTCCAATGCGTTCAACGGCTAAGTTAGTTGACTCCTTAACTTTTCTCCCACTACTTGTGCGCATTTAATGTTCTTTTGGGAAAAAGCGCGCACAGGTTGCCAACACCAGTTTGTTTGACTTTGATGCTTTCCTTTAGAAACTGATGGAGGTTCCTCTTGGTGAAAAGGTTCCCAGGAACACAACTCACCAGCATCACAGAAGCTGAGCCGCCAGCTTCCGTCCGCCGTACACGCTTTACGATGTAGAATGAGCTGCATAGCAGCAGTCCAAAAGTGAACAAAATAAAAAGAGAGCAAAACTGATTGTCTATCCCATGGATGTCAAACTCAAGGCCCGGGGGCCAGATCCGGCCCGTCGTGTCATTTTATATGGCCCGCGAAAGCAAGTCATCTAAAATCCGTACCAAAATTTGTAATTTGCAATCAAAAATGAATTTTGCAAGATTTTTTTTATCTTTTTACAGTAATTGAAGATTGATAGATATTGAAAATATTTATGATTTCAAAACTAGTAATCCATAATCTATCCATTTGTTGTGTACGTACTAATATGAGAGGATTAAACATTTAATTAATGTCACTGTCATAACACCCCTCTGAGGGAAGTGGCCCACTATAAAAATGAGTTTGACACCCATGTTCTATGCTGTTCCTCATTACGTACTTGAATGTGCCAAGATGATAAATTTTGTGCTTTATTGATGATCAATAAATATGTACTCTTCAAACACCGGCTCACGGTATGTGACATTTTACAAACCCAATAACATAATCGCCGTCATCATTTTTGATTTTTGGAAAACAAGACAAACACGTACCGTCTCCTCGACAAAAAGAACATCTGCGTGCATTTGTGCTTTTTTGTCTCCCCCTGGTGGCCAGCGCATGGTAGGCTTCCAAGAAGTCACGTGGTTTCAGCGAAACGCCTCCTGCGCTTCTGCGCGTTCGCATGCATCCAGTTTATGCAATACACAATAAGTGCGCGGCCCACAGGAGCGCGCACACTAAACTCGAAACAAGCAGCAAGCTTCTGCGGGGGCCAGCCAGGTAAACGAAACTTAAATCCACTTCCGAATTATCACCGTTGATTTTTTTCGATGCCCTCTTAGCTTGCTAAATTTTATTGGTCTTGTTTGTGCCACCCATATAGCCGATTGTCGAATTGAGAAGATTTCGATAGTTGGCTGACTAGTAACGAAAGTGTTTTTTTGAGGGTTTCGAACGCGGAAGTGGCGTCCTGCGGTTCGGCTGTTGTTTTTTTTTTTTTTCTACATTCATTTGTTTCTGAGCTAATGGTGCGTTATGCATATTTTGTCTGTATCCCCACCGCCCCTCAGAGTGCCTCGGAGTTGCTTGCGTGGGAGTCATGGCCTCCGCGACGCCGCGACCCACCCGCAAACTGCGCTTGTGGATGGTGAAACAGGTGCGCGCATTCGCGTTAGTCGGCTCGGGGCGGGTGGAGGGCGTGCTGCAGAAACTCTTGAAATCGACTTTAAAGAAAGGAAAAAAGCCCCCACCCCCCACCCTTCTTACAATTTCATTAAAACATCTTTTCACAGTTTTTATACTCAGGCCAAAGCGTCACTTGGTATTAAGGACCTTCCCAAAGACACTATTCAGGGGAGGACCACTTTTGATCAAAAGTGCCATGTGTTGGCAGGTGAGCAGTGGTAAATTTCCGGGTCTGAAATGGGAGGATGAGGCCAAAACCATGTTCCGCATCCCCTGGAAACATGCCGGCAAGCAAGACTTTCGTAAGGATCAGGATGCCGCCATCTTCAAGGTATGTGTTAGCAGAAGTACACAAGGAGAGAGAGAAAAAAAAGCAAGGCGCTACAATGTTGTTTGTGGTTAAGGCATGGGCCGAGTTCAAGGGCAGGCTAAGCGATAACAACCCAGCCAGCTGGAAGACGCGTCTGCGCTGCGCCCTCAAAAAGAGCCCCGAGTTTTGTGAGGTTGTGGAGCGAGCCCAGCTGGACATCTCAGAGCCGTACAAAGTCTACCGACTGGTACCACCCGACGAGCAAGGTGAGAAAGGACCGTCCGCTTGTTTTATGGGAGAGTCGATGTAGGGCACAAATGAGAATTCCACGTCTGTGAAGGAGCACTAATTCCAGAGAGAAAATGTGAGAAAAGCGTCCGCAAATGCAAGCGCAGGAGGAACAGCAACAGCAGCGACGACGTCACGGCCGACGAAGACGTCCCTCACGTCAAGCACATGAAGACGGCGGCGGACGACGGCAAAATTGAGCCAGTGTGTGTCAAATCCATCCACAAATTGAAAGCATTCTCGGCATGCTGCACAAGAAAAGGGAGCCTTGTTCTGTTAGCTCGTTAGCATTCCTAGCACTGCTAGCTCGTGTAACTGTTGTTTCGTGGCAACTCAGATCGCCGAAGACATCGGGCTGCAGCCTGAGCATCTCCTGGACAACCACTCAATGGAAGCCCGTGAGTTTGAGCTCGCACCAGCGCTCGGAAGAACCTTGACTGACGACGTTTTTTTTTTGCGCCTTCTCTGCAGCGCTCAGCGAGATCCAACTGGACGTGAGCATCCAGGAGAGTGTCGCGCCTCCAGAGGAAGGTAAGCGTTGAGCGAGCAAGACGACAAACTGTCAAGAAAATTGCAATAAGTGTACGAATGCTTACGCAGACAAGGACTCGCTGCACGTGGTGGTGCACTACTTGGGCCAGAAAGTGCTGACGCGACTCATCCAGGGGGCCGACGTGCGGGTGCTGTACGTGTCGTCCTCCTCGCCTGCGCCGCCCAGACCGGCCCCCGACGCCTGCTTCCCACGCATCCACCTGCCGGAGCCGCCGCCTTCGGTGTCCGCCGGAAGGGTGGAGCTGCTCTCCCTGCTGCCCTTCATGGAGAAGGGCATATTGCTCACGTCCACCCGCCAGGGCGTCTACGGCCGCCGCTTCTGCCGCGGCCGCGTGTTCTGGACGGGGCCTCACGGCAGCTCGCCCGCCTTATCCAAGATGGAGAGGAACTCAGAGTCCGTCCTGCTCTTCAGCAAAGATGCCTTCAAGCGACGTGAGTGGAAATCTTAACACTTCAAACCAGGGGTGTCAAACTAATTTTTTTCACGGGCCGCATTATAGTCATAGCTTCTTTCAGAGGGTCATTATGACTGTCAAGATATTATTAAAAGTGAAGACAATTTGCAGTTCTAGTAATGACACAAATTTGATGCACAATTTGTCTTCGCGGGCCACATAAAATGATGTGGCGGGTCGTATCTGGCCCCCGGGCCTTGAGTTTGACACCTGTGCTTTAAACAGAAATCTTCAGCTTGCCGCAAAACTCATGACTTTGTGTTCTGCTTTTCAGAACTGGACAACTTTTGTGTCAACGGCGGCGATCCGCCACAATGCAGCTTCACTCTCTGCTTTGGCGAAGAACTCAGCTGCAGTGAAGATCCGTCCGAAAAATTCATCACCGTTCAGGTATTCTGAGGTGGCGCTCCTTTCGACTGATGTGTTACTTCATGTTGTTGTTGGTGCCCGATGTCAGGTGACTTTGCCGTGGGCCGAGCAGCAAGTGCGGAGCGCTTGCTCCCCGCTGGAGGCCTTCGGCGTCCTGGAGTCTCCGCTGGAAGAGATCACACTCAACTTGGTGGCTGAGCAGAGCGACGAGGTGGAGGCGGCGGCACCCTGACGGAACATGGCGCCGGCCTCTTCTCCTAATAGCACCAAAGTCACTTTCTTCGATGGGCGGCCGTCCTTCCATCATGTTTGAACCGCCCGCCTGAAAATCTTGAATGGAGCGACGTGGCACACACTACAAACGCTGCAAGTTCAAGTGGCCAAGTTACATGGAATGTCAAGGTCACATCTTCAATGGAACAGAAAAAAACAAAAAAACAACACTCTGCAGTATGAGAGTTTACATTTTTGGAACACACAAAACAGCAGAGGACCAAAGTACACATAAATATTTACACACTTCAACACTATGCACGTACGCAAGAATATAATAATTAGGATGAATTTAAAACACCGCTGACTGTCCTTTGGATTTGCAAGTGTTCTTTTCAAAATGGTATTTCTGGAGTTAATGTTGCACTCGCGTCAGCATGAATTTGATGTGTCACAATTGTATTTATTTCTATGTCCTAGTGGGCCGCCCGAGAACAAACAAAATTTAAATTTTTTTAGGCGAATGTAAGCCGAGGATAAAAACCACGTAGTAAACCATGCATGCTTGAATTCACAAATTCACTTTAATTTTTGTACTTATAACTTAGTCACTGTTTTTGTGTATGAACTATGTTGATGTGATTTTACTGTCTTTTACACAAAAGTAGTGCTATGCTGCTATCTTCTGGCACCTGAATCAACTTCGTTTTTTTTTAATAAACACCAAAGACGTGTTAACTTATTTTTATTAAACATGCTCATTGAAATGTTAGGGTCCTTTTATGTCACGGTTGAAAGATAAATCCCCGAGGGAAAAATGTGGAGTGGAGTCATCTTGGGATGTGTTTATATGTCCTTGAAATCATTCTAACGCTTAGATGGGGGTCACATCACCCTCGTCATTTTTCACCTTGTGTTAGTAAAACAAAAAGACAAACAGTGAAAAGGCTTCAATGGCAGACGTGCCATCGACCCTCCGTGTTAACAAAAAAAATGGTAATATATTAATCAAAGCACTTCTCCTCCACTTCTAGATGTTTCCATTGGCTGGCGAGGCCAGCTCGGCGATCTTGGCGTTCAGCTTCTGATTGGTCCAGTCTCTGGTGATGTCATCCAGGTGGCTGTCGAAATCCACCAGGAGCGAGTGGTCGCCCGACTCCAACATCTGGCTGGCGATGGCGCGGGTCTCCTCCCACTGCCTCAGCATGATCCTGCATGGGAAGAAGATAAACAAAAAACAGATGAATCATGATTTCATATCACAGATTCAGTTTTAGCATTTCGCTATCTGACTTCCTTTTGGTGATTAAGTAAGATTTACTCCTTACGTGTGCTTGTCTTTCAGCGTCCACCTCGAGTCTCTGCGTTCGTACATGACGATGGGAGGGACACGGTAGTCGGGAGACATTTTGCTCCCGTCCAGCTGAAGGGTGACAAACACAACAGATGAGGACACTTCATTATAGTTTGCAGAGACCAAAAAGTTCTCAAGCAACTGACCATGAGCAGAACGGCGCCGTCGAACTGTTCGGCGATCTTGTCGGCGATCTTCAGGGCTCCTTGCGTTGGACTGTAAAAGGTTGGTTGCTTCCGTCACCAATCTTGCTGTCAGAGCGGTGCCGAGGCTTACCTGCAATCTGACACGCAGGCGTTGGCTTGATAGTATCCCACAATCCTTTGCTGGGTCTGCGAGCACCACACGTCCACCTGCAGCATCACCATTTTTAGCACACTTGAGTACATTAGTCAAAAGGTCAGCCGTTCTTACCTGTGTGAGTGCCAGCTGGGTGACGGGCGCAAGGGACAGGTGCGAATGCAGCAGCGGAACGCAGTCAGTCACGCAGACAGCGCCCCCTGCCGAGCTGGAAGACAACAGCACCCCGTTGACGCTGCAACGGGGGAAGAGGCAGGCGTGCAGGTACATCTTGACGTACGCCCGGCATGACAGCTCCACTTCGCCCATGACGACGACGCCGGCTTTCGAGGATACAACTAATCGCGAGCGAGCGACCAAAAGAATAAAAGTAGCGGTGGAGGATGTATTAAAATTTGCATTTACGCTAAACACAAGCACAAAATTTATGAGTCCGTTTAGTGCGCTATAGATAAAAAAATAAAAAATCGTAAGCTGTTGACTAAATAGTTCAACTTGTTACCAATATGCAACTATCCATTGAACAAGATAACGAGCCTTGTTGACAGCTACTCCATCCCGGGCGAAGGGTCTACTATTGCTAATGCTAAAGGGCTTCAATCATTGGCCAGCATAGTGATGTTCTCTTTACCGATTGGAGGAAACGATTACAAATCATTTTTCGTTCTTCTGCGTCGTCACGTTCTGATCTTTCGCACATCATTGGTTAGCATTGTGTGACGTTTTACCACCTGATTGGAGGGAGTCCTTGTCAATCATTTGTCTTCTGTTGGCTCGTCTTCTGAAAACATTTTTTTTTCGTTGAAATATTACAATGTTGTAATAAGTATTCGTTAGTTTTGATACCACCGAGTGGCTCATATAAATGATTTATTTATCTGTTTGTCTATCGCAATGATTGGCCAACATTATGACGTTCCTTTTCATGATTGGGGAAAAATATTTGTCAAATATTTTCCCTTTATTCATTTTCCACTCCTCTTAGCGTTCAAAAAGCTTTTTAGCGAGGTAGAATAACATAAATCAAACTATAATGTGTTTCTAAAAGAAAATAGTTAACACAACCCTCGGCTGTACAGCTAATTTAATCTTTACTTCTTGGTAGGGTCACCAGGTGGCAGTGTTAGTGTGGCTTTGACAAGTGAGCGTTTCTTCCGGTGTTTATTTTCTTAAATGTTAACATCATACTTGAGTTTTACCTTGTGCGATGTTTATTCAACGTTTTAACAACATATTGATGTTTTCCATATTATCCCGGTGAGGACTACATTTCCCGGTTTGCGCGTCGTTACGCAAGGCCTACACTTTTTCCGTAGACACGTTTTCAAAATAAGATCTTGCGCGCAACAATTCATTGCTCAGGCGATGATATCGAACGTCAAATATTACTTTTATTCTGAAATTGGGGTCTTTGCCCGGCGTTATGTGCTTCCTCCAACCTGAGACCCTGGGAGGGATCTCGAGACCCGGGCGGGGAGGGTGATTGCGAGCGCACCGAGGCCCCGGCCCGGTACACACTGACGGCCAAGCGATGAGGCTGCGTTTCACCGGAGCCGTGCTGCTGGCGGCGGCTGCCTATTACGTGTACCTGCCGCTGCCCGCTGGAGTGAGCGAGCCGTGGAAGCTGATGCTGCTGGACGCCCTCTTCCGGGGCTTCATGCGTGTGGTGAGTCCTGACAAGACAGCTGGACGGGGGGGCTGCGATTGGAGGGCGGGGCTGATTATTATTTAACATGGATGAAGATTAATAAATAGATGCTTATGAAACTCTTGCAGCATCTATTTGTCTTCATTTATTGCTTCTCTTATTACACTTGTGTGTAATTTTGATGCTCAGGGAGATAAACTGCAGCATGTGACCTGTATTTGCGTAAGCCTTGTACAACACGCTGGACTTGTTCTGCTTGAATGCAGTTCCACAATCTCTCACGCCCAATTTCTCTCAATTGCTCCTGGATGACCCCGAGGCATCTGTGCTGTGTGCAGGGCGACGTGGCCCAGGTGCTGGGCGTGTGCCACCAGGTGCACCTGCTCAACTGGTTGGTGTCATGGGCCGAGGAGATTGAGGCTCGTTCAAGCCCCGCCGTGGTCGTCAGCGATGGACAGCTCGGGGGCGTACCCGCTCGCATGTTCCAGGCCACGGGTGGACGCAGCCCCAAAAGGGGGGTCATCTACTTTCACGGCGGAGGTTGGGCGCTGGGAACTGCACGTGAGTGCAAGTCATTACATCGAGCTAGATGTATATGTTAATCAAAAGCTAGACATGGCTAGATAGATATTATCAATTAGGGCACGAGTCCAGGTGGACTGTTATATTTGGGGACGTATTTACCGTGGCCTTGCAGCAGAGGTCGCTGTTGCTCCGGGAAAAAAAATTGATGCTAGACATGGCTAGATAGATATTATCAATTAGGGCACGAGTCCAGGTGGACTGTTATATTTGGGGACGTATTTACCGTGGCCTTGCAGCAGAGGTCGCTGTTGCTCCGGGAAAAAAAATTGATGCGTTGAAATAAAATTTACAAATCAGCATTGGTGACCAGAATTAATTCACAATTGGCCCGGAGAATCAGATTAAAATTCCTCAGTATTTTTCATTTTCTCATCGGTTGGTTAGAGCAAAACATCGTGACAAGCAAAACACTATCTTAATTAGCATATGAAATAATCAGGACATTTGGTGAGAATCGTGTATTTTATTAGCCAGGCATCAAATGCACACCACTAAAAATGACACCCTAGATTTGATAGACATCATGTGACAACCTCTCCTCCTTTTCTTCTTTCTTCACAGGGATGCGATCGTATGATCTCATGTGCCGCCAAATGGCGGAACAGCTGGATGCTGTCGTCATGTCTATCGAGTGAGTAACAAATATTCCCCCCCCAAAAACGATTGGGTTTATGGATAAAAATGAAAAACTGGATTTACAAAAAAAATATAAAGTGAGATGTGTTGTACATAAAAGCAAAATTGTAGCTAAATAAATGTTTCAGAAAAAAGTTCTATTCAATAAAAATATGTTGCACTTAAAAATTTAATTTACCGTATCAGAGTGAAAAGAAATTTAAACCACTGCGGCAATTGTTCAGTGATTATTTCAGTTACCATCAGAGGGCGCCCAAGTACCACACTTTAACAATCACACGTATCAGCATTTGTCCAACTCCATGCAAAGTATTTATCACTGCTTTTTTCCTGTTCATGTCCTTCTTTTTTTTTTTTTTTTTAAACAACAACGTTGCCGTAGCTATCGTCTGGCTCCAGAGGCGGTGTTCCCCGACCAGTACCACGACGCGCTGGTGGCATCGCGGGCCTTCCTGTCCCAGGAGGTCGCCGAGCATTACGGCCTGGACCGGGAACGACTGTGCGTGTCGGGAGACAGCTCGGGAGGGAACTTGGCGGCAGCTGTCGCGCAGGAGGTGAATCACACTTTATCATTTCATTGAAAAAAAGGAAAGAAAAATAGCTGAGGCAGCATCGGTTGAGTGATGAGCATGGCTACCTCGGAGTCTGACGGGTGTGTGTCTACAGCTGGGCGCCGACGTGACCCTGACGGCACGCTTCAAGGCCCAGGCGCTGATTTACCCGGTCCTGCAGGCGCTGGACTTCCACACCGCGTCCTACCAGCAGAACCGGGCGGTGCCCATCCTCTTCCGGCCCGTCATGGCCCGCTTCTGGCTGCTTTACCTCGGCGCCGACCCGTCCCTGAAGCCGGCGCTACTGGCCAACAACCACAGCGCCTTGGACCAGCCGGGGATTAGCCCGGCCGCACGATCCCGACTAGACTGGACCGCTCTGCTGCCGGAGGAGCGCAAGAAAGACTTCCGGCCATTAGTGGTGGAGACAGGCTCGCCGGGGCTGGCAGGCCTGGTGCCGGCGCTGTTGGACGTAAGGGCGGCGCCCCTGCTGGCCGAGCAGGAGGCGCTGGCCAAGACGCCCGAGGCGTACGTGCTGACATGCGAGTTCGACGTGCTGCGGGATGACGGGCTGATGTATGCCGAGAGGCTGCGGCGGGCTGGCGTACGCGTGACCAGCGACCACTATGAAGACGGCTTCCACGGCTGCTTGTCCTTCGCGCACCTGCCTGTCATGTCCATCGTGGGCCGCCGCGCCCTCGACAACTACATACGATGGCTGGACCACAATCTCTGAGGCAAAGCCGGATGCTTTTATTGGACCGATTGAGAAAACAAGTTCCACGGCTTGTATGTTGACATTAGCTAGCAGGCTAGCTAATATGTTTCGGGAATCCTTTCATTTTTGTTAAGGGAAGCCAAAGTCAAAACTGTTCGCTAGAAGAAGATGGTTTGTGCACCCCCACTAGTCTAAACATTGCATTCTGATCAATATTGCAATGGTGGAATTAAGCAGCATAATGCAGATGTATTTATTTATCTCAGGGGACGGCCATTTTGTCACTTGGTGTCGACTGAAAATGACATCACGGTTTGCCAACGAAATAGACATAATAATGAAGAAAGATGGTAAAACTGTCTTAGAGTCACAGATGGCACCTGCTGCCTGCAATCCAAAAAAAGACATAAAAACACAAGCCAAAGAAGAGATTGACGCTTTTTATGGTTTGATTTCATCACTGGAAGCTCGCTGCTTTTCATTCCCGCTTTTGGCCAAGTTGGCCTTTTACTTGGAAAATTTCAGAGCAAACAATGAGCATGGGCGTGGGCCCACACGCACACGTAAAACACGTAAAATAGTCCAAACACACACAAAGCACATTGCTAGAGACGCTCGTCACTCGCAAAGCCGGGCGTGGCGGCTTGTGTGACGAGATGGCGCAGAGCTGGATGAAATGCCGTCATCTGCGCATGCGTCTGCGAGGGAACGGCGAGACCCAGCGCAAGAAGACAACTGGCCTTTGAAGTGTCACTCTTCTTTACATTCAAACTTACCCCATCCCAGCTTCCACTTTGTTCCTCACAGACGTGCTCAATGTGGCTCTTTATGGCCCCACCATGAAATAAATTTAGCTGAACACTGTTACATGCTGTTGCTGTTTACTGAGAAGCAAAACAGGTTTCTTTTGGTGCGGGGTGGGAATTGTAACAAAGGGCCTGTACCAAGCTGCAACAACTTCTAATACTCTTTTCAGTGCAGTCATAATTGGGACTTGAACCTCACTTGACATAAAAGTGCAGTTTTCCAACAAGCATAACTTGTTCAAGGGAAATACAGTGATCCCTTGCTGCTTCACGTTTCGTTTATCGCGGCTTCACTACATTGTGGATTTTTTTTCCAAATTAAAAAGACATTTAAAAGTCAATATAAAACTTCTAAATTGAGGAAACATGTGTCTAACCTTTAGGACAATGTAGTATTGCTCCAAATGTTCGTTTATATTCCTTTAGAAGTCCGTTTTCGCGTGTTAGCACGATCGCGAATTAGCATCTTTTCGCTAACTCGTTAGCCTGCCCAGTACTTCTTGTTGGTGACCGTACTTCGCGGATTTCACTTATCGCGGGTGGTTTTTGGAACCAATTATCCGCGATAAATGGGGGATTGCTGTACAATCTTTTCTTGTAAATTTCTTGTAAATCTTATTTTCTTGAAAAAAATTAGGATCATCTTGGGGAAAACAGTCTTGCTTTATTTTCCATCCATCCATCCATCCATCCATCCATCCATCCATCCATCCATCCATCCATCCATCCATCCATCCATCCATCCATCCATCCATCCATCCATCCATCCAAACTCCACACAGGGGAGGGCCGCAGGTGGAATCGAACCTGCACCCTCTGAACTGTGAGAAAAAAAAAAATTACTCCACACTCCCATCGACTATAGAAGTCAAAGATCAATTTGGAGCGGTCTGCCCGTGAATGAGTTAAAATTAAATCATTTTCTTCACGAGTCGATGATTGCTCAAAGTATTGACACACATAAAAAACGACGTTCCAAAACAAATATGTTTTATTGTTCAACTAAGTTCTTGGAAAACTTTGTAAGATAACATCTTCTTTTCATATTTCCTTAAAACTCTCAATTGTCAATTGTCAGGCCCGATACCGGTTGAATCTTTTGATCCTTTTTTTTATCCTTGTTTTGGTATTTGTCACTTTGGCAGTTGCGAGGCAAACGTTCTCACGCTCAGTCCGCGTCGACACTGGCTGACGCTCACGTCAAAACATCGGCACCCGACGATCTTCGGGTTCCGACACCTCGTGCCGTTGTTTCGTCTGAGCGGAAGTACTTTTTCCCGCCATGTGTGCGACACATGCGCGCTAACGAGCGACACATGTGTCCTTCGTCGCGTGAAGACAAGTCTTCAGCCTTGTGGAGAGTTATTGATTTGTTTTCAACGTGATTCTTGTTTCCCGCGCTGCGGTTTGGCCGCTAGCCCTCGGCGCTAACACTCGCCGAGGGCGGCGACGTGGCGTCACTGCCGCTCGGAAACGATATTTTTTTTTATTCTGTCACCCGGCACAATTAACCCACATGTCAGCGGTGCACTTGCTAGCCTTAGGGTTAGGGTCGCCACCTAATGGGGAAGGGACCACAGCTAGCTAGATGGCTAGCTAGATGGCTAGCTGGCTAGTTAGATAGCTAGGTGGCTAGTTAGGTGGCTAGCTAGCTAGGTAGATGGCTAGCTAGACGGCTAGATGGCTAGCAAGCTAGATAGATAGAGAGAGGGATAGAGAGATAAAGAGATGAATCTTTATTTCGAACATCATTTATTTATTTATTTATTTAGATAGATAGATAGATAGATAGATAGATAGATAGATAGATAGATAGATAGATAGATAGATAGATAGATAGAATCTTTATTTCGAACATGATTTAGATAGATAGATAGATAGATAGATAGATAGATAGATAGATAGATAGATAGATAGATAGATAGATAGATAGATAGATAGATAGATAGATAGATAGATAGATAGATAGATAGACCGAGAGTAAGAGAGATTTCAAACATCATCTTTTGCGAACACAGACATTTTGTGGACATTGTGATTGACATTTTATGGAGCTCCAGGTGGTTCACAATTGAGTTACAACCCACCCCTCTTTTTTCTTCTTCTTGGACATTCTACAATTTGATTTACACCTGACACTTCCTCCGCTGAATTATGTTCGGGTATCGTTCTACAAGAATGTGATACGTGTGTGTGTCGTGGTGGTGGTGGTGGTGGGGGGGGGGTTCTCCCTGTTGGAGCTTGTTCCAAACCTGCAGACCAGCAAAAAGAGCAACAAGACATCCAGCTGCGATTTGACTGTTCTCGCTGATTGAAAACAAACACGACTGCGGCTGCCACACATGTGGGCAGAGGGGTGGGGTGGTCTGGCTCAGGGGGGGGTTCTGTATGTAGCCGCCCCCCCTGCCATTAATCAGAGCCTGGATGATGAAGTTGAAGAAAAACACAGGCGCTGGCGGCAGTGGAAACAAGCTGCCAGAATGCGAAAGGAAAGTTGCGGCTGGGAGCAATTCTCTGGGGAGAATGTTATCGCAACCGCTGAGGGCCACATTGTTCACTCTTCCTGACAGGCCCGACGCGTGGGGGGGTCGGGGTGGGCATCGGGCACCAGGACGGGAGGGGAGTAATTACTGGGCCTCTACTTGGCTATTTCCACACTTTTGGTGGCTGCTGGGCAGAAAACTAGACAAATACTTTACGAAAAATGTGTGATGACGTCACTCTGCCATGACAACAAGTCAAGGAGTGACATTGGGTCATTTTATCGCATCAGCACCTTTAATTGTTCACTCATGTTTGCCTGTGAACTTTACTCCACATTCTTCAAATGAAATTAAACAACTCTGACAAGAAGCACAAAAATGTCAATTCGAGAGGGAAAAATCTAGGTTGAGATAAAGCAAATACAAGCGAGGAAAGAAATGTTTGGAAAGTCCCCAAAAATTTGTGACTGGTCAGCTGTCAGCTTGACGTGCCCGCCTGGCCAACCCCATTGTGTGTGCGCGCGTCCGTGCAAGAGAGCGAGATATTGTCGGGAGGGCGTCGACTTTGGCATGTAGACAAGAAAAGAAAATTTATCAGATGATGTTCACATTTGGATTCTTTCTTTGTTTGTGTAGGCAGTCCAGAACCATGTCCAGCCTGTCAGCACGTCAGCTCGCTCGCTGCATGAGAGGCCCAAATGAACTTGTTGTTTATTACACACTCATTTGGGTCTAATAGTATAACACACAGGTGTCAAAGTCAAGGCCCGGGGGCCAGATACGACCCGACACATCATTTTATGAGGCCCGCGAAGACAAATTGTGTATCAAATTTGTGTGTCATTACTAGAATTGCAAATTGTCTTCACTTTTAATAACATCTTTTTTAAAATATTTGACCAGTTTTTACTCGTCTGATTTGAAAACGAGTTATTTGTCAGTTTGTTTTGTAGCTTTTACTGTATATAATATGAGGTGCTCATACATTTATTTGGGTTGACAGTCATAATGGCCCTCCAGAAGCTATGACTACAATGCAGCCCGTGAAAAAAATGAGTTTGACACCCCTGGTATAGAAGTTGGAAGATTTCTACATCATGCCTTTTGTCACTTATTTGTATCATATCTGGCTTTTTATCTGTTTGAGTCAAATGAACATTCTCTGCTTAACGCCCCCTCCATTTTTTTTTTCAATTATTGGAAATCAATTCAGGCATCAAGGGCTTCAAGACAGATTCTGTCACACGGCATTAAAAAGAACGTGACTGAGTGCTGTTATAGTGAAGGTCTAAATGTGCCTTTCCCGAATGTGTTAGCATTAACATTTAGCTGGCGGGTTTTAAAGGCTATGTGGTTGATTTAAGTGGGGTTTTTTTTATATGTTGGTTTTATGCCAATAAACACCTTGAAGTTTATTTTTTCAAGAATCCTCCACAACTCGCCAAATTGCAGCTTATTACCGATGGACTTGGGTTTACTGCCTGGCATGTGGTAGTACAGTAATCCCTCGTTTATCGCGGATAATTGGTTCCAAAAACCACCCACGATAAGTGAAATCCGCGAAGTACGGTCACCAACAAGAAGTACTGGGCAGGCTAACGAGTTAGCGTAAAGATGCTAATTCGCGATCGTGCCTACACGCGAAAACGGACTTCTAAAGGAATGTAAACGAACAGTTGGAGCAATACTACATTTTCCTAAAGGTTAGACACGTTTCCTCAATTTAGAAGTTTTATTTTGACTTTTAAATGTTTTTTTAATTTGGAAAAAAGATGTAGTGAAGCCGCAATAAACGAAACGCGAAGTAGCGAGGGATCATTGTATATACATGTATGTAGATATACACATATACGTGTATGTAGACATATGTTTGAGATTGGTAACTTGTTGAGCACAAAATTGTAAACATATGCTAACGTATGACTTTTTAACCACTTTAAAAAGGACATTAAAGTCAGTCCAGACGTTTTTTGGTGAGTCAGCAGTGAGTGAGGATGACCTCTGCACACATACACACACACACATACACACACACTTGCCCCCAGCAGGCCTCTTAGGCGTAGCACTGGAGTGTAACTTCAGCGTCGAGTGTCTCCCACGGGCTTGCGGGGTTCGCGATGCAGATTGAGGCCAGATGTTTGTGTTCCTCATGTGGCGAGCAGCCAACCAGCGGCATCCATTTATAGGCCACGAGGTTCCCAACGTGCAACAGGACGCCGCCAGGGAGGCCGGCTGCCAGCGATGGGGTGGTGACCGCGGGGGTCAGCGCTCCGTCGGGTGTCTTCAACTTCTGACGCAGACGCTATAAAGTTGTAAAGTGGACACACACGCGGGCTCAGTGGGAGTTGAACTGGGTTACGCCGACGGGGGGTGGAGGGGTGGGATGTTCACTGTTTGACTTTCAACGTCTTCCCGCATCTCTTAAATTTAACCGTGTCCCTGAACACCTCACAGGAAGTCCATTAATTGCACATGCAAAAGAAAAGGAAACTTTTCCTAAGAGCTAGCATGTTAGCTTTGCGTGTGTGAGTGTGTTTACGGTCTATCTCGAGTGTGTCGGCACAGCAGGCCGATAATGAAAGCAACGTGCTAACAGCAGGCAGTGAACGAAAGACATGTACTTTGGACTTTTCATCTTTTTTTTCTTTTGTTTTGTATTCTTTGTACTTGTGCCCCTGACTGACATATCTTGTTTTATGCAGACGCTGAACATGCAAACAGCAGTTTTTCATGTGCTGCGCCTTAGAGCTTGTTAGCGTGTTAGCATGTGAAAACCAAAACTTGGTATCCATGTCTTGTTTGCTTTACCCTCCTCACAAATTAGGAGCCCAGTACTTGAGATTAACACAACATGGACCCTTTGACCTTTTGAAGATTTTCACACGTCAAAGCATTCCAATGTTTTGCAATTTTTTACCTATTCTCTCCCACAATCTAGCAAGTGACTCAGGTGTTCGTTTTTTTTTTTAATTGATTATTAAGATGATTGAAAGGTAAACGTTGATTGGAAACAAGATGAGAAATGTCATCAATCATCTTTTTAATTTTACACAGTTGCGCTATATTGCGGAACGTTGTGTTACACTGTTGCGTTACCTTGAAGGCAACCCGACGACTCACAATGACGTCACGTCCCCATATGACGTCACAATGTAACAACGGAATCCTTGCATGGTTGTAGCATCGCATCGTAATTTCACATAATGTGACCCTTTGAAAAGAAAAAATAAACAACATTGTAAGGAACCTGATCTGCAATTTTAGTACGAGGAAATACATTTAAAATGAAGTTTAAAAATAGTTTGTATAATGCACAAAGGCAACAAGATCCTCCCCCGGTCGGCGCTCCTCCTTGAGGAGGTTCGGCTGCAGCTGCGGAGCCTCCCCCGTCCCGTCCCGTCCGTCCCGTCCCCCAGTGACCTCCTTCTAGTCTACTTTCTCCTCCTCCCCTTCGTCACTCCTCGGCCATTGTTCGTGCTCGCGTGCTGGAAGTCGGTCGGGCGGACCGTGGCCGCGTACCGGGCGGCGCTCTGTCGCCATGACGGGCACCGCTCCGCAGTTCGGAGTCGTGCTGCTGCTGGCCGTCCTGCTGCAGACGGTCCTGGTTGCCGTCACCCTGCTGCACTTCAGCACCTCGCTCAACGCCGTAAGTCGCATGCACGCACTCACTTTGCAACTCACTCACTCCAAAAGCGAGAAGGTAGGTGTGTGCTGACGAAACAGCAAGTCTAGAAACTAATGAGTTCAGTAAACAGCCCACAATCTAAGAAGTGAGAATGTAACTATTTTGATATAGTTACTTATTTTAAATAAATTTAATTGACTAATTTAGTGAAATAATAAGTCGGTGGGTGCGCAAGTGAGTGAGACTACTCAAGAAATGAATTGAGTGCGTAAATAAATGAGTAAATAAACATATTAAATCAGTAGTCGCCGAGTAAGTTTGTCAGTGAGTGAATAAATGCAATTGAGTTAGTGAGTTAATAAGCAAGTAAGTGAGCGCGAGAAGTAAACAAGCAAATGAGTTGTTACCGCGGGATTGAGAACAAAAGTAAAACTCTTAGTGAGCACGTAAACGCAGCAGTGATTGAGTGGCTGAGTTATCAAATGCGGCAGTCAGTCGGTAATTGGGGATTCAGTTAGTTAGTTAGTTAGTTAGTTAGTTAGTTAGTTAGTAAGCGAATAAGTAACTTGTTATCAAATGCGGCAGTCAGTCGGTAATTTGGGATTCAGTTAGTTAGTTAGTTAGTTAGTTAGTTAGTTAGTTAGTTAGTTAGTTAGTTAGTAAGCGAATAAGTAACTTGTTTCTGCTTTTTCTGTATTTTGTAAGTAACCACTTACTGTTCTTTTTCTGCCACCTTTTTATTTTTCCTCGCTACATTTAACAGCAGACTGTTAAAATAGTTTCATTAGTTTTTGTCAACCTCCGCAGATGATGACACCATGTAAGAAATACTCTTTTACATTTACTCGAGTACAGAAGATGAAATTAGTACTTCAACTTTCACCATTTTTAAAGCACAATTTATCGGTACTTTAACTCCAATACAGTGTTTGTACTTTTTCCACCTGTGTTCTTTAGAAAGACAACAATTACTTTAGTTGGAGTGCAAACGTTCTAGAAGTAGTTTGAGTTGTTGTTCTGAGTTCCTGCAAACAATCAGGAAGTATTTTTTTTCCCATTTTTTTATAACTGTGCGTGTGTGTGTACACGCGTGCCTTTTGGATCAAGTCCAAGAAAGTCAAGTTGAATCGTTGAGTCATGTGAAATGCCGAGTAATAGATATTCAGGGGGAGCAAAAATCTCAGCTAATCACTCTTTCACAACCTATTCTGAGATAATGGCTTACTTCTTCCTTATTATGTTTTAAACTAACACAAGTAATAAATTCATTTTTATTCCAAGAGAAGATGCGAGATTCATGATCCAAAAGTCAGATTATCTGTGGCTTTGTCACGCCGACTTGGAGTCTTTCATGAAACAACCTTCCTTCAACCTCTCACGTGCAGATGAAGGAGACCTTCTCCAGGAGCAGCGCATCGTGCCTGCAAGGTTGGGATCTGCAGAGCGTTTCGGCCGTGCCAGACGATCCGTGCCGGCAGGTCACGCAGCAGCTCCACCAACTCATCGAGAAGGTCAGTCTCACGTAAACATCGTTAACGTTCAGAGAGCGAGACCTTCCAATTAATTTGACACACACTTGGTTTTCCCGTCGCGCAAGGACAATGATTCTACTTTTAATATGTTTATAATTGCACTGGTACATCTGCAGCGCATCACAATGAGAGCTGCTTCTAATATTTCCATGGCCTCGTTTGCTCACGAAGCTTCTCGCAAATCCATTTTCAAAAACGTCAAATACGAGCTCTTGCCAATCGAATATCAACGTGATTGTCTTTGTCGAGACGCCCGCGATTCGGAATTACAAAGTGCACATCATCGTCACAATCGTAATTCACGATAGCTTGACGATGCCAAATCCTTTTGAATCCCCGCTCAGATTGTTATCTTAGCATAGCAAGTGTAGGAATGCAATGTTCTCTTTCCTAAACTTTGAAGCGAGACCCAAGCGCTGATAAATCCTTCACAATTCTTGCGCAAAGGTTAGCAAGCCCATTAAAAAAGAAAGACAAAAAAAAACATCTTTTATATAGCATCTGAATCACTGCATTGGCGGCATGGCAGTAAAAAAAAAAAAAAGGTTGAAGATGTTAATCAGAGTCAGCCACACAATGAAGTCATTGAGGTGATCCCCTCGGCTTTAAGCGCCACCGGAATGCGTGCACCTGCACACGCACACACACACACAGAGCTGATTGTGCCGCCACCAAAGCAGGAAGTTGACGTCCCGTAAATGAAGAAATAAAAGACGAGCGACTTGGCAGACACGTGATGCCACGAGCAGTAAAGGTGATAAAATTGTTCGTGTTGATTGTTTTTGTTCAAGGAGAGGAAACACATGTTGAGGGATTCAAAACCGCCTGGAAATTTATTGTGTTAGAACTTTGGATCGAAACCATGTTTGGAAATAATAAATGTATAATTGAGTTGTTTTTTGTGTAAAAAAATCGACTTGACAAAACACTTAAATGTGTCGTAAAAGCAGCGAAAGACTTTGATTTGAAAATTGAATCCAGACTAGTCGTGGACATAGAGTCTTTGTTGCGGTGTGGACTCAATCGCATGTATTATTATTGACGAGCGGGTTGCTGCTTTTATTGATCTAATATTGACTGGCTGTCCGTAAAGTGCCTTCAATTCTGACAAATTGAGGAGTGCTTTCAAAACTTGATCCACTTTGTCAACATAAATCATCTTCCGTACTTAATCATTTGGTATTGCTGAGTCGGTCTGATGCCATTGTGCTGAACCGCCATGCACAATGAGCCTCTTCTTGAAACCTTGTCATTTTTTTCACCCTAAGGGCTGACGAACCCGTTTCGTTTGTCGTCGTTCCCACGGAGCAGAGAGAAAAGGCGTTTCTGTCGTTTGCAAAGTTTCAAACGACATCATTCGAATATTTCGCACCAAGTGCCCCTGGGGAGCTTGATTGGACACGCTTGATGTTTTCATCCTTGTATGACATAAATATCGATTCCAGATGATTTACAAGGCACGGCGTGCTGTTATTTTGTGTTGTGCTTTCTCTTAATTAGCAAAACGTTGAGAGCTGATGTGTGTGTTTGTTTTGTAGTCGCTGTCGCAACGCTACCAGAAGCAGATCTCGTCAGCGGTCAGAGGTGAGGCCGTCTTCCATTACGATTCATAAATATCACTCGTGGTATTTGCAAGAACGTGTAGCAACAATAGCTGCGTGGTATAGCTGCTATTGTTGTCGTTTGACTCCCCGTCGGGTTGCTTCCTGTTCAGATGAAGTTTCGCGGGTTCTGCCCTCGCTGGTGCCAGAGGACGGCGCGTCACCACGGCCTAAAGTCGCCGCTCACGTCACCGGAAGTTTCGCGCCCAAGCTGGAGGCAGGAAGTGGCGGACCTGGTAAGGCGTCGTCGACATTAGAACAGAAATGCAAATCCGACTTTTACAGCAGCAGACAACAATCATGGCATCAAAGGAGTGAAAATGTCAACACGTGCTGTGGGGCCAATGTGTTAACGTTTTGAATTTGGTTCGGGGATTTAAGCAGCCACTCGTTTTCGTCGTAAAGTCAACAGGCAATTAGTGATTGTCTGTCAGCTTTGCGTGTTCGCGCAGAAGCAACGACATGCGCAGCGACGTCTGCCGTGACCTGCAAAATTGTCGTCCAACCTGCTTCACGTGCGACACGAAGAGAGAAACCAAACGACGCACTCGCACGCGAGCGCTTTTCAAACAAGCGCTTCAAATGTGCGAGCCAAATCGTTTTGACTCGTGATTGAATCATTCACGTTTGACTCGCGTTGTGTTATTCATAACCAGTTAACCACAATTTTTGTACCACTAGCCCTAACTGCCTACAGATGTTAAAGCACTACTTTTATGTGAATGAAGCTCGTCAACTTTGATTTCATCTGAAATGAAATGGCCTCACTCCAACTTGTTTCCTCAGAATTTCAGGGAGTACCAAAAACAGCCAATTTTTGGTGACGAACGGACGTTCCACACAAAGAAATTAATAAATGTGTGAGGAATACCGCTATTAAAAACAACAACATATTTGTGCGTCGGCAGTCGCAAATGGTATATTCACTCATCGCAAATTGCTTACTGTTTCATGCTTAGCTAACATAAAAGTATTGCTTTAGCGCCATCTTGCGGCACTTTGCGGCCAAAGCTGTTGAAATAAGAGAAAGGCTTCCATTTAACGTAATGGAATAAAAGTGTTTTGCCGCCCTCTTGTGGCGGTTTCGGCAATTTTACTAAGATTTTTGCTGGTGTCAGGTTATTCTAATCCTAACCTGCCTAATTATGGATACCGTTGATATTTTTTATGACTTTTTGATCCGAATTGGCTTTGGGGGATAAAGGTAACTCATGCAATTATGCCCCTGAAATGAAATTCTTAAATGTAATTAGCATTTGGTTCCTTTTTTTTTTTTTTTTTTTGTGGTTTCTGAACTGAAATGATAATTATGTAGCATTTGTTAGTAACTGATTTGTGTTCAGTCTCCTTCCCAGGGGGAACGGCGGGTGCCCGGCGCGTTCACGGGCAGAAGATTTCGTGGTGGGAGGGCGAGAAGGGGCTGGCCTTCCTGCAGGACGTCCAGCTGGTGGACGGCGAGCTGGTGGTCCCGCGGCCCGGCCTCTACTACATCTACGCCCAGACCTACTTCAGACACAGCCGCCCCGTGGACGAGGATGCCTCGGATGATGGTGGCGAGGACAGAGGAAGGCCTCTGCTGCAGTACATCTACAAGAAGGTAAGGGCGCCCATTCTCCATTTTAAAACTCAACTCTGAATATGCTTTAATAAAGCGGCTCCTCTCTGTTGGCAGCCATCTTCTTAATGTGAGCATTTTAGCAAAGATGCCCTTTGACCTACAGAAGTTGCTACAAATCAAATTTATGCACAACCTTGACAAGCCTTTTCTTGCAGGTGAGCACTTACCCAGTGCCCATCCTGCTGATGAAGACCAGCAGGACCTCCTGCTGGTCCAAGGACTCCCAGTTTTCGCTGCACTCAGCCCACCAGGGGGGGCTTTTCTCTCTCAACCCGGGCGACCGCCTCTTTGTCACAGTGACCAACGCCTCTGCCGTGGACATGGACGAGAAGAGCAGCTTTTTTGGGGCCTTCCTCATCAGCTAGGCCACAAGAGGCCGCTGTTGCACTTCCTCCAGAGGATCCTGTCCATCAGAACTTGGTGGACATCAAACCCAAAGACGTTCTAAGCGAGGGACAAACGCGGGAGCGGCGTCAAGTGATGGCCAGAGGTGAGGCGGCGATGGACACGAGGACGATTTTCTTAAAATTTCCATTGAGTAAAAAATCCAATTCAAAGATCTAAAAATGACTACTTGCTGCTAACAAACATGCGCTTCCCCTTTGTAGCCTTAATCAGTGAGCATGTGATGTCTGACTGTAATTTTTATTTGGCCGCTTGTGACAAAGCAGCAGATTTTTTTTATTTGTTCAACAGGATTCTTTCTAGTGGGGAACAAAATCTGCAACGTCTCAAAAATAGCATGTTTTCAGTGGTCTATGTAAATAAGTAAGCAATTTGCTTTTTTCCCCCCATTTGTTGATGGTTCACAGATGATTGACGCCATAAGACATGAAGAGTAATTCTGTTCCTTATTAGAAACATTTGTGAAAACATTGCGCATCAAAGAAAAGTTTGTTGTCAATTTTTTGCTGCTCATCTGAGTGTATTGAAGATGTTAATAATCCTTTGTGGTTTTTTTGTTGTGTGTTTCATGTGTATCTGCTAAATGTACTGACTCTGATCAACTGCATATGAACAGCCAATCATCCCACAGCACTTTTGCATGTCATTGTTTTTAAATATTATTTTAGATCAACCAAAGATTACTACAGCGTTTATTGTGGTGGTAAATTTGGGCCCTTCGCAAATCCTGTTGTTTGCTGAACAATTGCTTTTAGCGCTGTTTGGTGGTATTATGGTGCTAAAGAAACAATTTGATGTGAGTTGAGGAGCTTGACTTGGATAAAAGTAGCCCTGTGCTTCCATCTTGTGCCGTCTTTAAGCAAATACAAACCGTTTTAGAGGCTCGTTAGATTTGGTTAGACACTAATATGGGACCGTGAGCAACAATGCATTGCTTCTCACTTGTAAATAAAACGTGAGTGTAAATATCTTTTATCTGTAAATATGTGCAATAAAGAGTTTGTGACAATAACAAATTATCACCACTTTTTAAATTTGATTTTTAAATACAAAATTACAACAAAAATATGACAAAAGGTTTTGATTTATGGGATAATTCGTTAAATCCGTTCTAATATACAGGACTGTCTCAGACAATTAGAGTATTGTGATAAAGTTCTTTATTTTCTGTAATGCAATTAAAAAAACAAAAATGACATACATTCTGGATTCATTACAAATCAACTGAAATATTGCAAGCCTTTTATTATTTCAATATAACTGCAATATTCTAATTTTCTGAGACAGTTCTGTAATTAATGATGAGCACTGACTTGTTTAATTCCGATTACGATCTTCAAATTCTAGTTTGTCAGCCAGTCTCGCGAGATTTCGTAAAATCCCGAGATAACGGCCCGGGATTACGGATGTTAAAAGGTACAGCACTTTCCGGCTTTTATTTACACGGACTCAGTTCCAAAAAGAATTTCCTAGCTAACTAATTTTGGCCACGGATGGTACGTTTGCACTGCTTTTCCGAATTGTGCGTTTGTTAATATTTGGGCTAACGTAAGCGGGCACCGCCGTCGCAATCGGCGAATCCTTCGAAATAAGAGCACGACGTTATCGACGCCTTTTGCTACCGTGTGAACTCGCTTAGCTTCAGCCTGTCCATTCGGGTAGCCCGAACGGACTAGCGGGCGTCGTAACCTATTCGGAACCGACGTGTTTGTAAGGTTATGTGCTGACAAGAGGACCCGGCGCCTCGAATAGCAGATGGCGCTTTTTTAAGGCGAGCCACGACGCGGCTATTAGCATTAGCATCGGGCGGAGGCCTACTCAGGAAGCGGGAAGGAGCTTTTATTTTCGAAATCTTCATTATAGCCAACTGCTAGTCTTCCCTACACGGCTTCTCCCTCGAATAAATTACTTATCTTGGTACTTTTGTGACTTTTAGGAATGTAAACTTAACGTTGGTGAGAATATACCAACATTCAAAAAAACTAAATGCTAAAATCGGCTTGGAAATTGAAATCTGGCATCATACCTTACGATTCTCTTAAATTGTGGCTTGAAATCTTACCTATACACCTGGTTTTGAAGCCCTTACCCTAGTTTCAAGCTGACTTGAGACGAGTTGGATCTTCACCTTGGCTTTACAGCTGACTTTTCGACCGTAACTGTGATTTGAAGCGCTACTTTGAATCCCAACTCCTTATTTATCATCCCAACACTGGGCCTGGTGTGAAACAGTAACCCAAACCCTGACTTTGAAACCCAACTTCAAAACCCTAACTCTGAACCCTGATTGTAGTCTTAATATTGCATCACATCTATATAGGGCTTTTCTGGACACTCAAAGATGTTTTACAGTAGCTATACCTGCTAATTTTTTTCTAATATACAATGTGAAATGCCATTGACTGGCAAACATAAATGAGCCTAGATTGCCAGAGTAGAAATGATTAACATGGACTCTCTTGTAGCAATGGCTCACGGTGCCAGTCATGGCAAGCTGCTCCTGCAGCGCCTACATCAGCAGCGGGAAATGGACTTCCTGTGTGATGTCACCATCATGGTCAGAGACGTGGAGTTCCGCGCACATCGTAACATTCTGGCTGCGTTCAGTAAGTACTTTGCCTCCCAAGCTGAGAAGGACCAGGACGTCACCACTTTGGACCCCGATAAAGTCAGTCGCTACGCCTTGGAGAAGCTGCTGGAGTTTGTCTACACGGGACAGATGAACCTCAGCAGGTAGGCTGGCAACATGACATATATCCGTTTTACAAAAGCTTTGAATTTGTACCCCCAATTTTAACTGTACCATCTTCCACAGAAAGAATACCTTTTTCTTTAATACATAAGAGCCTCCTCTTAGAGTAAATGCCCTATAACACTTTCCTTAACACATTCTAATTAAAAATAATGAATCGACCACTAATTGTTAATCAAATGAATCAATATTTGTTACTTTCAGCACCAGACAAGCCGCTGTCCGCCGAGCCGCCATCTTCCTGGGCATGTCCGACGCCACAAAGTATCTGGAAGGAATTTCTCATTTGTCTGAGGCCAGCGAGGCGTCCCAGTCCGAGCTGGACAAAGAGGCGGGCCTGTCTTCGCTCAGTCCTGGATCACCGGGCAGTACTCGCTCCCCCGCCCCTCTGTCGATCGTCTCTATATCCGGTGCGTGTTTGGATGAGGGCCAAGCAGGCCAGGAAGATGAGGAAACCCAGAAAGGCCAGGTAGGCGAGGAAGGCCAGGTGGGCGAGGAAGGCCAGGTGGACGAGGAAGGCCAGGGAGGTGAGGAAGGCCAGGGAGGCGAGGAAGGCCAGGGAGGCGAGGAAGGCCAGCAAGATCTGGAAGGCCAGCAAGATCAGGAAAGCCAAGCCGCCGGCTTGGAAGAGGAAGGAGGAATTGCCAGCCACGAACTGACGGAGCCCAGCGATGCTGTCGCCAACACCACCAAACTGGCAGCCCCAAGGGGGAGGGGACGTGGCCGAGGCAGGGGTCGCGGCAGGGGCAGAGGCCGAGGAAGAGGAAGAGGAGGATTAAGCCTGGTCAAGACCGAAGAAGACTTCCTTGACGATTCCGACACCAGTGTTAAAGATTTCGGGGACACGTCGGCCGACTGGAGCCCCTCGCTAGACGAGCCACTTGCCAAGAGGCCTCGCATAGGGGAGCCCCGGCGCGGACGTGGCCGGGGACGTGGACGTGGCCGAGGGAGGGGCCGAGGGAGGAGCAAAGCGGAGGGCGAGGACGACGATAGCGGCGACGAAGGGACGGAGGACGCAGAGCAGGACGCCTCCAACACCTCGCAAGAGACCGCGCGGACCTGCATTGAGTGCAACAGGACCTTCAAGGACTTGTGCAGCCTGCGGAGGCACGAGCAGATCCACGCCGGCCTCAAGCCCTTCATCTGCATCTTCTGCTCCAAAACGTTCCGACAAGCTACGCAGCTCAAAACTCACCTGCGTACGCACACAGGTGAGTGACATGTTCTTGAAAAGGCCAAATCGCAATGCCCGTTTTGCACTGCACGGTGCTCGAAATGAAGTGTGTCTTGTTTGGCGCAGGCGAGAAGCCCTTCAGCTGCAATGACTGCGAAAAGTGTTTTGCTCAGAAGTGTCAGCTGGTGGCTCACCGCCGCATGCACCACGGCGAGGAGAAGCCCTACACTTGCGAGCGCTGCGGCTTCAAGTTTGCCACCTCATCTAACTACAAAATCCACGTCAGGTGCGGGGGGGCAGACATGCCTCATAGCAGATGAAAACATGAGGACGATTATCAGGATTTTGATGCTCACACATTGCCCTGCCCCTGCAGACTGCACAGCGGCGAAAAACCGTACGTATGCGACGTGTGCGGCCAGGCCTTCGCCCAGTCCAGCACGCTGACCTACCACAAGCGGCGACACACGGGCGAGAAGCCCTACCAGTGCGACCTGTGCGGCATGTCCTTCTCCGTCTCATCCTCGCTCATCGCACACGCGCGCAAGCACACGGGTAAGGAAGCGGCCCGGCCTCGCAGGCGTTTGACCGCCTCGCCCCCTGACCGCCTCCCTGTTTGCGTCCAGGCGAGACGCCCTACAAGTGCTCCCAGCCGCAGTGCGACAGCAGCTTCGTCACCTCGTCCGAACTGAAGAAACACATGCGGCGGCTCCACCCGGGTGAGCCAACCACCTCTCAAATCCTTCCAAGACGCCCAAATGATGCCTACCCTCCACTCACGTCACTCATGCTTGTCTTCTCTGTGTGTACACTCAGACGGCACCAACGGCGTGCAGTGCCTACTGTGTGGGAATCGCTTCGCTAGCGTCAAGAACATGATCAAGCACCAGGAGAAGGCGCACGCCGACGAGGTGCGACAACACAAAGAGAGGGCGCGCGCAGGTGAGTCGACACGCCATTTTACCGGCAGTTTCCCCTTCAAGTTCTTTGTGAGTACTTTTAGCACATTTACGTTTGTAAACACTTTGAAAGCATAAAACATATTTTCAAGCATAATATATGTGTTAACGTAACAGCGCAGCGGTGTGACCTGAACTCGCTATGCTGGCCCAAAAGTGCCACTTGCTTTTTTTTTCTTTTCTCAAATGCTATGTGCTGTGATTACCGCTAGATGGCAACATCGTGTCTGATTTGTTGGGCAGTGGACACAGTTTGCATCTATTTGAAGTTTATTTATATTATTAAAAAAAGCGTGTGGGAGCTTGACCAATATGCATTTCTAACAGGTCAGTTGAATACTTTTTTGCAATCTGATACTATTCTGTCCCAACAGCACTGGTGATTTTTACACACCATTAACCAATTTCAACTGTTGAAACTAGCTTGATACCAAATTTTTGCTTTTGCGTCCTCAGTCGTCCTGCTGGCGTCCAGCCACCCGATCGCCTTTGTGCAGAGCAAACTGAGCAAGGACGGCAAAAGTCTGAGCTCTATCCCCGAAGCCGAGCCTAGCGAGCCGGAACAGGCCACGCCTCAGGCCGGCGGCGTGGCGGACACCGCCGCCCTGAGCGAGACGCTACAAGATCTGAAAGCGGAGCCCAGCCACTTGCCCATCTCCCAAGCCGAGGCGACGACCTTCGAGACCGATCCCGTGTCCACCATCAACTCGGAAACGCTGCACGCGCTGGTGGAGCAGCTGAGGCCGCCGCCCTCGCCGGCGCAGAACCTGGAGCAGATCGTCATCATCCGCACGGTGGACAACATGGAGAACAATGCACCGCCGCAGTGAGTTTTGCGTAGTGTTGTACACGTTCCTTCGATATCCTTACTAGCCAATTTGAGGGTCCATGTACACGTGCGCACTTTGACTTCATGTACATGTACTAGTACACCTCCTCATCACTACCAAGACAAATTTCAGTGCTTGTAAAACCCACGAGGGCAACCGCATAGATCAGGGATGAGAACTTTCAGCTGATCCGCAGATTTCCATGTTTTTGTCCGTCAAAAATATCATTTTCGTGAATCGTGTAAATCCGTTGAATTATTATTTTTTTAATACATATATGGGGGGTGGTATGGAAGCGGCCGGTGTTACAGGTTAACTTGCTCCCATGTTGTCTCTAGTTGCGCTCGTTAGGGTAAAGTGTGTTGTGTTTCATGACTGCAGTTTCATCACAAGCGATATGGAACTTGTCTAGCTTTGCATATTAATAAGAGCGTGGAGAGAACAGAATTTCACAAATGGTTGTCTGTCATATGCGACGCGCGAAGGGTGAGCGGTGGGATATACAAATGTTTACCGCTGAAAATGTGGCACACTTGCACACCGCCCCAGCCAAGGATGGTTTATTGTTATGTTAAGTTTGACATCAGAGCACTCTTTGGACAATGTTGACATTCAAAAGTCCTTGTAGGCATTCGAATACACCCCCGCGCAATGTTCAGTTTGTTTGCACCACCAAGTCAGGGATGATGTCAATGGATGGATTTTGTAATAGTAGTGTAAAGACCATTAAAATGTGATGAATAATTAAAGTTAAAGTCCCCAATGATCATCGTCACACACACATCTGGGTGTGGTGAAATTTGTCCTCTGCATTTAACCCATCCCCATGTGATTTTGATCCATCCCCTGGGGGAGAGGGGAGCAGTGAGCAGCAGCGGTGCCGCCCTCGGGAATCATTTGGTGATCTAACCCCCCAATTCCAACCCTTAATGCTGAGTGCCAAGCAGGGAGGCAATGGGTCCCATTTTTATAGTCTTTGGTATGACCCGGCCGGGGTTTGAACCCACAACCTTCCAGTCTCAGGGCGGACACTCTACTACTAGGCCACTGAGCTGGTTAGAGACAATTATAATAATAATTAGAGACAAATAACTGAAGTCCATAAGTGAATTTTACATGTGTAACACAAATATAATGTAATAAGATAATACAACCTAAATTAGACTCATGCGAGGAAGGTGTCTAACTTGACCAATTGCTCATGATGGAGAACTCCAAATGGAATTCACCTCAACAGATCAGGTATATATCTTTAAATACCGTAATTGCCGGACTATAAACCGCACCGGATTATAAGCCGCACCAGCTAAAATTCAGGGATATTTCAGTTTTTTTTTCTTACATAAACCGCACCGGACTATAAGCCGCACGTGCACACGAGTTTTTTACAAAGAAAGACAGTACATAGAAAGCCTTTTTAACATTTAATAACATACTTGTCCATGTCTTTCTAAACATTGCCTGTGACGCAGCAGTAGTACCGCAGCAACACGGAAGTGTGCACGCGAGTTATTAGCAAAGAAAGACTGGACACAAAGTTTTTTTAAAGCTTTAATAACATACCTTAACATTTCTTTCCAAACACTGCCTGTGACGCGGCAGTAATACCGCAGCAACACGGAAGCAACACAGCAAAGTCACTGAGACGCGGCGGTAACACAGCAGCAACATGGTAGCACAGCACTAACAGGGCTGGTTAAAAAAAACATACCAGTAAAAGTAAAAATAGAGCCGTCTTCATCTTCCTCCTGTGCACTGAAACCATCAAAGTCTTCCTCCTTATGGATTGGAATAGCGTTAGATATCCTTCGCCTCACACTTTCTCAGTCACTCTTTTGTCGTCGGTTTTATGCATTTCTTCGAGTGTGAAGAGGGTCTGTTCATGCTAATCTTATTCATGCACGAAGCGCTAAATTACATTAAACTAGCGAGCGACACGTATAGCTTAAAAGCGGCATCGTATGCATTTCTTTTGTCCCCCATAATGACGGTTTGTGTATAAAAGCTTCCTGTCTTTGTGTGAATGAGGGTGTGTGCGTGATCCGTGAGACGATCACGTCTTCTTTGGCGCATTATCTCTTCGTCTGGCTCACTCTTGCTTCCTGCTAGAGCGCCCCCTGGAGACCGGAGGCCGTAAAAATCCATAAGTACGCTCCAGAGTAGACACAAGATAATGTCATCAACATCGACTGCCTTTGTCTTAAAAGCGGCATCATATGCATTTCTTTTGTCCCCCATGATGACGGTTTGTGTATAAAGGCTTCCTTTCAGTAATGTCCGACTTGATCGCGTTCTGGGTGATGCGTGAAATGTAAACACAAACTAGCACGTCTCCTTCGGCGCATTATCTCTTCTTCGCCTGTCTCGCTCTTGCTTCCTGCTAGAGCGCCCCCTGGAGGCCGGAGAATGCAGATGGTCCAAACAGCGCCACTGCTTTGTGTAATCTCTGAGTGATATGGCAGAGTAAGAGAGAGGGTTTAGAGCACAGGTGTCAAACTCAAGGCCCGGGGGCCAGATACGGCCCGCCACATCATTCTATGTGGCCCGCGAAGACAAATTGTGCATCAAATTCGTGTGTAGACTTGCAAATTGTCTTCACTTTTAATATCTTTTTTTAAATATTTGACCAGTTTTTACTCGTCTGATTTGAAAACAAGTTATTTGTCAGTCTGTTTTGTAGCTTTTACTGTATATAATAGTGTTAAGAGTAAAAGTGATCAAGTCATCACAAAAATCACGGAAAAAAATCTTATATAAGCCGCACCTGACTATAAGCCGCAGGGTCCAAAATTATGAAAAAAAGTCGCGGCCTATAGTCCGGAAGTTACGGTAGTTTGGTGAAGAAGGCAATATGTAACTTTTAATACAGAAAAAAAAGGTCAAATACACAAAGGGCAACAGTAATCCTCCACATTTGGTTCACCCACACATTTTGAATGGTACCATGTCCAGCAAAACGAACGCTCTGTCTGTGGGGCACAAAAGCAGAATATAGTCAAAGTCAGCTTTATTGTAAATTTCTCCACATGCCAAAGACACACAAAGAAACCGAAATTTCGTTCCCCCCTATCCCACGGTGACAAGACATGGCTCACAACAGACAAACAAGTAAACAAGTATAACAAAAGCGTGCTGAATAAATAATGAATAAATAACACAACAATAAATAAATAAGAGGAGCAGAAAAAAAGGAGGAAGTGCGCGTACAGCAGACATTCCCGAAAATAGCGCAACAGTGCCGCACGCTACGCAGAAGGGGGTAGCGAGTTCAGGGCCCTGACAGCCTGGAGAAAGAAACTGTTGGCGAGTCTGGTGGTGCGGGAGCGCAGGCTCCTGTACCTCTTCCCAGAGGACAGAAGGTCAAACAAAGAGTGAGCCGGGTGACTCACATCTCTGGCAATCGAGGTTGCCTTGCGGGCGAGATGGGAGGTGTAAATGTCCTTCAGGGAGGGGAGCGAAGCACCAATAATCTTACCAGCCGTATTCACTATGCACTGCAGGGCCTTCAAGTTCTGTTCAGTGCAGTTACCACCCCAGACAGCGATGCAACTGGTGAGGACGCTCTCAATGGTGCCACGGTAGAATGTAGACAGGACTGCCTGAGGAGCACATGCACGCCTGAGCTTCCGCAGGAAGTACAGGCGGCGCTGAGCTTTCTTTGCCAGTGACGAGGTGTTTGCGGACCAGGAGAGGTCCTCACTGATGTGCACCCCCAGGAACTTGGTGCAGCTCACCCTCTCCACCACAGCACCGTCGATGATCAGCGGCAGGTGTGTTGTGTGACCCTTCCGGAAGTCAACAATGATTTCCTTGGTCTTATTGACGTTCAGCAGGAGGTTGTTGTCCCTGCACCACGTGGTCAGAAGGTCAACTTCCGACCTGTACCGAGTCTCGTCGCCCTTCGTGATGAGACCCACCAGAGTCGTGTCGTCAGCAAACTTCACGATGCGGTTGTCGCTGTAGGTCGCAGTGCAGTCATGCGTCAGCAGGGTGAAGAGCAATGGACTGAGCACGCAGCCCTGGGGGGCCCCCGTGCTCAGCGTGATGCTGGCGGAGATATTGTCGCCAACACGCACCACCTGAGGCCTCTGACAGAGGAAGTCCAGTATCCAGTTGCAGAGGGAGGTACTGAGGCCCAGCTCGTCGAGTTTGCAGATGAGTCGCTGCGGCACAATGGTGTTGAAGGCTGAGCTGAAGTCCACAAACAGCAACCTCACATATGAGTCCTTTCTCTCCAGGTGGGTGAGGGCCGAATGGAGGGCAGAGCAGATGGCATCCTCAGAGGACCGCTTGGCACGGTACGCAAACTGGAAAGGGTCAATGGTGGGGGGGAGAACGGACTTGATGTGCTCCATGACCAGCCGCTCAAAGCACTTCATGATGATGGGCGTCAGTGCCACAGGGCGGTAGTCATTGAAGCAGGACGGTGCAGGTTTCTTCGGCACAGGAACGATGGTGGCAGCCTTGAAACACGAGGGGACGATGGCCTGCTGCAGGGAAACGTTAAAGATGTCCGTGAAGACACCCGACAGCTCCCCAGCGCAGTCCTTCAGCGCTCGACCCGGGATGTTGTCAGGGCCCGCCGCCTTATGGGTGTCAATAGCGGTAAGCGCCCTCCTCACACCGTCGGCAGAGAGGCGCAGGGGCTGCTCGTGTGGGGGGGAGTGGTCTTCAGAGGGCAAGTGCTGTTCTGGGCGTCGAAGCGAGCAAAGAAGCGGTTCAGATCGTTTAGCAGACGGACGTCGCCCTCACAGCTCCTCGGCGCGGGCTTGTAGTCCGTGATGGTCTGAATGCCCCGCCAAAGGCTACGTGCGTCCTTGCTGTCCTTGAAGTGGGTGGAGACCTTGCACGAGAACGCCTTCTTCGCTTCTTTGATGCCTCGGGACAGGTCGGCCCTCGCTGTCCTCAAGCCAGCCTCATCCCCCGCTCTGAAAGCCTTGTCCCTGGCCCTCAACAGTCTGAGGACAGCCCCCGTCAGCCACGGCTTCCAGTTCGCGCGAGTGACGACAGATTTCGAGCAAGTCACATCATCGATGCACTTCGTGATGTAAGAGGTAACAGAGTCAGTATACTCCTCTATGTCCGTTCAATCGTTGTAGGTGGCTGCCTGCTTAAACAAGTGCCAGTCAGTAGTGTCGAAGCAGTCACGAAGTGCATCGGAGGCACCCTCAGGCTACACTCGAACCTGCCTCCGAACCGGCCTGGATGCCTTTACCAATTGTCTGTATGCGGGCAAAAGCAAAACGGTGAGATGGTCAGAAAGCCCCAGATGGGGGAGGGGGGTGGCTTTGAAAGCTCCCTTTTGCGCCGAGTAGACTAGGTCCAGGAAGCTGTCTCCACGTGTCGGAAAAGGAACATGCTGGTGAAGCCTCGGGAAAACAGACTTCAGGTTGGCATGATTGAAGTCTCCAGCGAAGATGGTGAAACCGTCAGGGTGCGCTGTTTGCTGTTCACTGACAGCCTGGTACAGTTCACCAAGCGCCGCGATCCTGTCTCCTTCGATGTTGGAAGGCGGGATGTATACCGCGACTAGCAGAATCGCGGTAAATTCCCTCGGCAGATAAAAAGGACGGCACTTAATGATCACAAATTCCACAAGCGGCGAGCAGTGCTTACATACCACCACAGAGTCCCGGCACCATTCTTCTCGGATGTAGACGCATATTCCACCTCCTCGCGACTTTCCCCCTCGTACAATGGCACGGTCCGCCCGATAGCACGCTAGCCGCTCCAGATGCACTGCAGAGTCCGGAATGTTGTCACTCAACCAGGTCTCGGTGAACACGAGCACACGGCAGTTCCGCACCGTCCGGTTCGTAGACCTCAGCAGGCGAACGTAATCCATTTTGTTGTCCAGCGATCGAACATTCGCCAGAAGAATGGAGGGCACCGCCGGTCGCGCTGGGTTGGCCGCCAGCCTGGCCCGGACGCCTCCGCGCTTGCCCCTCTTCTGCCTCCTCGCGCACCATTTCCGACGGCTCCCAACCGGGGGAGGAATAGCGGGTGAGGTCGGCGACGTTTCAGGACGTAGCAGTCCGAGCGCCTTTAATGTCGACACTTCAAAGTCCAGAACGCCGCAAAACCCACTTCTGCCGATGTCAAGCAGAACCTGTTCCAAGTGAGAACATTAAAACTACAAAAGAAAAACAACAAAAACATCTTATAATCCAAAAGTTTAACAGTAGTCGCCTTCATTTTCCTCTTTTTGGTAATTTGCAAATATCATTCCTTTATACATTTTGTTAAATAGAACTATATTTCTGCTTTCTTCCAGCCCATTCCACGCAGTTCCTCTATAGGATGATATATTTGACAAATCGTCTGCAAAATAAAATATTGTATCAAGTATGTACATACTTCCTAATATATAATTAAATATTTTATCAGTGTCTGATTAATCTCTGTATGTGCAGATGAAATATTCTGAACAATATAGTAGTTAATTTAGGAATATATTGAACTTATTCTTACCTTCCTAAGACCCTTGAACCCCCCCTGCCAAATGGAAGTAATTTCGTAAAAGTCAATTAAATGACCTTTGATTCGAGATTCGTGGCCTTTGACCGTGGTGGCCAAGAATGCATTTACCACTGACAGTATTTGGTATAGGACACACAAAACACATAGGAGAAGGCGCACGCCGATAATACAAATACAAACTATAATTCTGAACGGGACCGAAGTAACATACTTCGCTCTCGAAGAGCTTCCCAGGCCCAAGGTGGTCCCGAAGGTCCTGAGTGTAAAGCTTATATGGGCCTATTTTGCTCCACAATACATTTGTCAGGAAGCTCCCATTCCATATGTCATATATTACTTAAAGTAAATTATATTAACAGGAATTCATTATTCATTGTGATGAATTAAAGGGTTTACTTACAGCTCTGGAGGGTTGGTGTGGGTTTAGGTATTGTAGGCCTCTGTACAGAGGCTACCCTCTCGTTCACCGGGGTGAACCCCAATGTGCAGGCACCCAACCGGGGGGGCAATAAGTATGCCCACACCTGCTCGACACCTCTCACCGTGGGCATCTCCAGAGTGGAAGAGAGTCCAGCCCCTCTTGAGAGGGCTTGTAGCAGAGCCCAAACTATGTGCGGAGGCAAGTCCGACTATGTCTAGTCGGAACTTTTCTGCCTCACACACCAACTTGGGCTCTTTTCCAGCCAGAGAGGAGACATTCCATGTCCCAAGAGCCAGCTTCTGCAGCCGGGGATCGGACCGCCAAGGTCCCTGCCTTTGGCTCGCTTTGCACCCGACCCCTTTGGCCCCTCCTACAGGTGGTGAGCCCATGGGATGAGGACCCACGTTTTCTCTTCGGGCTGTGCCCGGCTGGGCCCCATGGGCGAAGGCCTGGCCACCAGGTGCTTGCCTTCGAGCCCCACCTCCAGGCCTGGCTCCAGAAGGGGGCCCCCGATGACCCACGTCCGGGCGAGGGAAAACTAGGTCCATATATTTTAATCATCATAAGGGGTCTTCTGAGCCGTGCTTTGTCTGGCCCCTCACCTAGGACCCTTTTGCCATGGGTGACCCTACCAGGGGCAAGAAGCCCTAGATAACATGGCTCATAGGGGCACGCAAACCCCTCCTCCACGATAAGACAATAAAAATAAAATTGTCATTAATATGAATTAATTATCAAGAAAGCAACTGTGAGTAAGTTGTAAACTGGCTGTATACCAGTTAATGTTGGGTGGATCTTGGACTTCAGGTTCATGCTTGGCCCTATAATGCCTCAGCATTGAGGAGGTGCTCGTATTGAATAGGAAAGTTCGGTATAACAAACGTGACATTTAACCTGCAGAAAATAATATGAATAGTAAGAGTCACTTTGAAATTAATTTGAATTCAGATATATAAAGTGTAAACAACAAGGTAATTAAAACAACATATGAGATCAAAATGGTCCCACACAGCAGAAACCTTTCTTTTGACTTGGGGCCGCTCCATAATTTCGGATAACTTCGACGATGAACCGCAAAATATCAGATATTGTTTTAGCAAATCCATCCCGTTGACAATGCGCGTCCTTTAACAGAGCTTTGGCGCGGACCCACCACTAGTAATTAGCATACCTCATTAGCAAATTCTCTTCCTTGATCCGTTAAAATTCTCTTGGGTGGCCCAAACTTATAAAAATAATCTAGCACACAATTAGTCACCTCAATAGCCTTTTTCGTTTTGAGCGGATAGGCCTCCGTCCCCTTAGTGAAATAGTCCACCATTACACAAATGTATGGTGGCCATTTTGGGTGGGCTTCATCTTCCCAATGAGGTCCATCCCCACCAACTCAAATGGCTCTGTGACCTACAATGCAATAGTGTGTTATTGGTGACACTTATATAATAGTCCTATAAAATTAATATTTTTTGATCCATTTTATTACTGCACACTTCTATGGGAATGTAGGATTTCTTATCCTTAAGGCAAGTCTGCTTGGCCTGGCATTCAGGGCATTCCAAAAATCTAGAGATGAAGGTCATTCTTTAGTTGACTGCCTGAAATTAAATTTGAAAAATGCAATAATTTACCCATTTGCGAATATCTAGCTGCATTCCAGGCCAATAAAAATGCTTGCTGATGGCATCGTGGGTCCTTTCCATATCACAGTGACCCTCATGACTGGTTACATGCAAATCGTGGAAGATATCGCTGGCCTCAGCAGATGTTTTAACAACTTTGGCCGAGTGCGTGAGACCCTTGTGGCGTCTGCATATTGCTTAGGCAGGCCAATATGACGTAGCTTCCATTTTGTTGCTCTGGTCGGTGGCTATTGCTGCTGGCGACGATGCCACGCCATGCAGTCCGATCCTGGAACCACAAATCCTACCACAGTAGGGTCGTGTTAGGCCTGGATCAGGGGGCTGCTAGCATCTTTTGGTTCGTTTCCTAACATAACCCCCACCACCACAACGCGCTGGCGCCTGTTTTAATTTCAGTGCTATACATTTATACACGGATTCCTCCGGGTATGATACCTGGACTGCTTCTGCAAACACTACATCAGGCGTGTCCAAAGTCCGGCCCGCGGGCCAAATGTTTATATCTTATATATGGGCAAAGTTTTAAAATGGGCCATTCATTGAAGGTGCGCCTTATAATCCGGTGCGCCTTATAGTGCGAAAAAGACGGTAAGTGTGTGTTTCGTTCAACTTTTCAATTGAGAATTTGAACAGTTTTGCAGTCAGGCAAGTTCCATATCGCTTGTGACGAATCTGCAGTCACAAAACACAAGACTGCGCGACACGCTTTACCCGAACGAGCGCAACTGGAGACTGGGAACAAGATAACATGAGCAAGTTAACCTGTAACACCGGGCAACGTTAGCCTCGGCGACTCACGAGCATTTGCCCGTCACGACGCCATCTTTTGGCACATCTCAAGGCAAAATTAGTTAAGCTGTGAGTATGGAAATCGGTTGGCCCCTGTTAACCTAACTCACTGGCAGCAGTGATGCGACAACATCCGCCTTATTTTCGGCAGTATTTTGGCGCTAATTTTCCACTTATTAACTTAACTTACCTGGAGAACTAGTGTTTTTACACCGCCACAATGTGAATTTGCGATTGGGTTTTCATCTCTTGTAGACGAGTTATTTAGGTAGATAGATCTAGGGCAGGGGTCACCAACCTTTCGGAAACTGAGAGCTACTTCCTGGGTACTGATTAAGGCAAAGGGCTACCAGTTTGACATAGACTTCTGAAATAACGGAATTTGCAGTGTGATTTTAACAAGAATAGCAAAAATACAGTCAAACCTTGGTTTTTGACCACAATCCGTTTCAGAAGGCGGTTCGAGAAGCGAATCGGTCGAATTCCGAATCTATTTTTCCCATTACAAATAATAGAATTTTTTAAAATCCATTTCAAGACAAAAAAAAAAAACCCGCCTTTTATAAGCACTTTTTCATTTGCGCATATTTGTCCGATCGCGCAACTGCAGCACACCGCCGAACGCCCAACCGTAGCGCGTCGCCCACTGCGCAACTGCACCGCGCCGGTCGCATTATTGTGACAGAGCCGCCGGTAGAATTTAGAAAATATTCTTAAAGTCCTGATGTACTTTCCAAAATTTAAGTGGACCTCGGTGCGCAGGGAGCTTAATTTGGTCCGATCGCGCAACCGTAGCGCGCCGGGCGCTCACTGTTGCATTGCTTTATGAGCGTCTTTGTGTTTTAGGATGGCTTTACTGCTCCCACTTGCTTTCTTTGGAGGCATGATTAGGGGTTAATACAATCCTCAAAGTAATGAAAATACAATAACAACGGAGTCAGTCGGCATCCGGGCCGCGCGGTCGCGTTTTCTCAGGTCCTCCCGGCTCCTTTCGCGAGGTTCGACCTCCGAATTCTGTCGGACAACCGAAGCAAAAAAATCTCTAATTTTTTGTTAGAATTCCGATTTGTTCATGAACCAGGACGTTCGAAAACCGAGGTTTGATTGTAAAATAAATAGATGCAGCTCACTGACAAGTGCCGCTATTTGAGCTAATTTTGGAACAGTCCTGCGGGCGACTCATGCGGTCATCACGGGCGACCTGGTGCCCGCGGGCACCGTGTTGGTGACCCCTGATCTAGGGCCTACTCGGCAAAAGTTTTCGCCAGCATGTGGATCGTGCCAGGGAATTAGACAAGCCGAACAGGAACAAGAACTCAGATGGGCATGGCTCGAGAGCAGCGTCATCGTACAATTCGGAACACAGTCCGTAACCACGTGCTTGACGGAACATATCCGTAAAGTAGATGTCCCGGGGAAGGTTTTGAGTATTTTCTATCAAGATATGATCACCTATGGGGGTCGCGGCACGAGGAACATTAAGGAGCACATCGAAACAAAAAAACACAAAGATACTTTCTTATTGTTAAAGAATAAATCTTCAATATATATCAATCTTCAGTCAATATATATACAGACCCCCGGTGGGCCCCCCAGACCCCCGGCTACTTTTCAGTGTTTTTTCACATTTGCCATTCTCATCCCCGATAGATTCTTTTTACTTGTATGGAGAATAAAAACTCGGTCGCTATTATTTCTACATGTTTTGCTGTTGAGGACAAAAAGTGTACTAGTACAGAGACCGCACAGGTTTTGTGTGGTGCAGGAAAAGGCACCATCTTACACTGAAGTCAGCCGCACTCCCGTTAAAACTTTGAAGACATGATGTGATGTTGTAGTGCTTCTTCACCTTTTGTAGATGCCCAATGTGTTTTTTTTTTTTCTCCTGTTTGCTTTTGATGGATGTGTTGACATATGTACAGAAATACTCATGACACTTGTGACTGGATGAAATCTTTTACCGCACAATAAAAAAGCGATTCAACACAACTTGTTTGGACAAGTCTTTTTTTTTTTTTTATTTAGCTCCCAACTCGACTCCGACTTGGACTTAAAAGATAAGAGGAACAGCACAAGACGAGCGAACTTAGCGCAGCATGGTAAATAAGGGTTTACTTGTTCTGTGGAAGCAAATTCAAGCCCTAAACTATCCGATCTCAATTTGTTTATTTGTTGACTTAAATGTTAGCTAGTCAACCTTAATATTGGTTGCACTAAGACAACTGGCGTCATGACTATTCTTCAGTTACAAATATGCCAAATATGTCATTACCCCAGCTTCAATTCTAAAATTAGTTATATTACAATAAGACATTTTAAATGTGCTATATAAAACCCTATTCCTACATATATATGGAGCGTGGCATCATTGAATAAAAAACATCCTGTTTTTTTAAATTGTCCTTTTTTTTTATAAAAGTGTTTTTTTTTAAAAAAAAAAGGTTTTCGACAGGAATAAACTATTGAAAGTAATTGTGATTAAAATCCAAAAGAATCAACATGACTTTGCTTTATGTTTTAGACTAGCTCTATAAATATTGCGACAATAAGAACAAAGTCACTTTTAAAGACGCACTACTGTTGTGGCAGCAGCCGAGTGGCTATCACAGTCAAGGATGCTCTTATTTCCATTAGTCTGTAAACGCACCACGGCCGTCAGAGCGTCACTTCAATTAGCCACACATGCTCAGTGGTTGGGAAACTGCTTCAGCTCACCTCCAAAAGTCATTGGGGCTTGCTTCCAGCTCACGTGTGAGCAGAAACTGCTCGTATGTGCGAATGCCTGTTTGGCGACCAGTCCAGAATGTAGCTTGCTTGTCGTCAAAAGTCTCATCCTCGTCATTTGTTCTTTTTCCAGCTCTTGGGCCAGAGGTTCCGTTGGATGACTCGCCTTTACTCTCAGAGAAGGTCCTTTTTCTTTGTTCTTCATTCATCTACTCTTGCCGCCTTCATCATGACAGACAGTGAAATATTCCGAAAAGTCAAAAACTTTGTGAACATTCAATCGCACTGACATCTTAAGATTTCATCGCTGTTCTCCTGTTAATGTCACGTTATATGACTCCATTCGGTGACGATGTCACAGGAGCTCCATCTCGGTTGCAGCACCACGATCTGTTTGGTCCTCGCCTGGTGAACAAGTAGATAGCGCCCACTGCAGCCACGGATCCGATCGTTCCAAGCACGCCCAACGTGATGCCGGCCGCGTTGGGGTGCACTGTAACAGAACGGGTGAGATGTTTTGGTAGGTTCCGTTTTCAGAAGCTCAGAGGAACCATGTTTTTGTGGATGCTGCAAGGTATCTCGGCAGAAACTCACCGTCCTCCGTCCCCGTCACGGTCAGCAGGATGTCCTGAACGCGCGTCTGTGTGTTGTTGCCGAGCGTGCACGTGTATGTGCCGCTCTGGTTAGCGCTCAGGTGGTACAGGTTGAGGGCACCCGCCTCGGACACGTCGTTCACGTGCTCCTTCCAGTTGCTGACGATATGGAGTTTGTGTCCGGCGGACCTATTGGCGATGACGTTGCTGCGGTTGAACGTCCATTCGAGGCTGCTCGGGTGAGAGACGGGCGCACACTCGATGCTCGTTTCTGCGACGGAAACGTCCAGAGCTGGAAGGAGGCATTTAAAGTCTGTCAGCATGTGCGGTGGGCAATTGAAAGGCCCCCCCACCGGCTGAGTGTCTCACTTGTTTTCCTCCACGTGATTCTTTGGCTGCTGTTGCTGGTGCTGACATCACAGATGTATTCCAGGTCGGGGTGGGCGTCGCCCGCCAACGCCAGCGAGCCATTGATGTTGTAAAGCTGCGTCTGCGTCTCTTGCTGGACCTGGCTGCTGTTGCGGAGAGCGTCAGGCAGCGCCGGCTCTGTGGACCAGCGCAGTTCGGGTTGAGGGAAGATTCCGCCCGAGCTGCAGATCAGCTGATCTTCATCGTTGGGACGGAAGCGGATTGAGGTGACCGCAGCTGCAATGGGATGCCATGATAGGACAACGTCCACTCGCTTCCATTCCATTCATTGAACGACCTCTGATGTACTGGCTTGTGGACTCACCTTCCACGTTGAGCTTGATGAAGGACCTCCACTGTCCCGTGAGTGTTCCCACATAGCACATGTAGGTGCCTTCATCTGCAACCAGCACATTGGTGAGCAGCAGAGAAGCGTTCCCTTTGGGGATGTTCTCCTTGAACAGAGAAGTGCGGCCCCTGAAGTGCTGGTCCTGCCCCTTGAGCTGGTCTTGCTCGTAGTAGAAGGAATGAACCTGGAGTTTGCTTGGTAACCATCGCTCCCAGTGGACGACCACGTCATCTCCGATGGGAAAGTTGGCCTCCAAAAGGCAGGTCGTCTTCCAGCGACACCAGACGTCACGGTTGCCTGCAAAACGTCCGTGCAATCAGGTCAGCAGTGCAATGTCACACCATTGAGAGATCAAATTTCTTCGAATAACATGCCCGTGTCGAGCACCTGAGCTGGAACTCAGTGTCAGCTGAGTAAGTTTTACTCATCACATATGATACTCGCGCGCAGATGCTCCGTGAGGGAAGCCCCCCACACCCCATAACAGCTGTTTCCGTCCCACCACTTGTTCTCAAACGCCTTACTCCCAACACTCCCATGTCGCTCTCTAAGTACTTCGAGCATGAGCAACATTCAAATAGCTTTGTGTTATTGACATTCATTTCAATATCTGATTCTAAATAAAATGCCACTAATAGGCATTGATTGTTTTGCTCGTAAAGTATCAAATCCGCATTGAATAACAAATGCTCAAGCACGGCACAATGAGAGAAAAAAGGTTTCCATGTTTTATTAACTTTGAAAGTAAATCAAATAGCGTAAAAATGAAACTGAAAATAGCTTTGAGGCCAGCTCGATAATGACAACCTCATATGGCAAGATTACTGGACCGGGTATTCCCAGGAGCTCTACCATCCAAGGACTAACCTTAACCCTGTTTATCTTCCAAGGTCGAGCATTCTCAGGGTAGTATGGCCGTAATGAAAGATCCTTGGAAGATGATTGACATTCATTTACAAATGAGACCATAGTACAGCAATGGTAGGGAAAAACAAAGGCACTTGTACTCGTAAGATACTTACTAAGAATTTGATACTTGGGGCGTCAGGGAAGTGACCTCAAGTAAAAGTACTTGCGCACTCAATTTAAAAGCGAAAGTATGTATTAAATATGGATTACTCTTTTTGTTTACTTGGCACAATGAGAGAAAAAAAGGTTTCCAGGTTTTATTAACTTTGAAAGTAAATCAAATAGCGTAAAAATGAAGCTGAAAATAGCTTCGAGGCCAGCTCGATAATGACAACCTCATATGGTCTGAGACAACAGGTCAAAAACCAAGCCATAAAAAAATGCTACATTGAATCGTATGATATTTTTCTTATCATGAATTTCATCGGTTTCCCTATTAATTAAACGAGTGAGACTTATCACATTATAACCTCATATTGAACTTTTTTTTCTGGTGTGGCATAAAATACGAGATATTCGTACATCATCAAAAAAGTATATATTTGTCTCGTCCCACCTTACCTCCAATGACCAGACGCCATAGGACAGTGACCACCAAAAAGCCCACCGCAGCAGTGCCGCTGCTCTTCATCTTTGCGCTTTTCTCATTGTTGCCGAGTACCCGGACTGGTCCACCAGCATTCCCCGTGGCTGGATAAGAGCTCTAAAAATACGAGCGTTTCATTCTTCTGCCACACCCCCGCTCTCATGACATGAATACCTCAGTTTGCGTTCACACTCATGTTGACTTTGTTTTACAGCAGAATTGCCAGTGCGCATTTTATACTTTGAAGCCACTGGGCTGTCCAAAAATGAGAGATACACAAAACTCAAAACTGCTCAGCACCGTGCCTGGTGGGGCTGTCCTCGAGAGCCCTCCTGGTGTCTCCCTCCTAATTAAGCGTCGTTAGGGATACGCAATCTCACAAAACTGAACACGCTCCTCAGATTTTTGGCAATATTTTTACTGTCCTTTCAAAATCAGTCAAATTGCAAAAGTGAGTACACCCCTACGTGATAAGTCACAGCCCCCCCCTGCCTCTCCACACACACAGTTGCGCAACAGGGTTCAGTTCTGAAGACATGCTCGCCCACCTTTCCCCTCAATTTCCTCGGAATATCACGCCATGGCGCGCTTTCCCCAAGCAGATGTTTACATATGCAGTTCCCTCGCTGGGGGGTTATAACATCAGCGGTCAAGAGTTGAAGAATCTGTTGCTGAATGTCCATGTTGACGCTCTGAACGTGATCACGCTTTGGGAATTTGCAGGCGGGACGCTGGCAAATCATTCTAGTCATGCTACATTCCACATCTGGATTGCATTTTGTCTCTCCCTCTCTCTTGGGAGCTCTACACCCAAATTCATCAATTTGTTTCTGACCCAAAGCTACCAAGGAAGTTAGTCCACTTCTTCCAGTCTCTGTGTTGCAACCTGCTGATGACATTCCAAACCAAATGGCCAATGCCATCGGCATGTTGCGGTGGGACTGGAAGAGTCACAGAAAGGCACAGTTGTGACATTTTGAGTCATCATACAGCAATTGTGAGTTTGGCCTTCAGCCAGCTGGTCCGAAACATTGCACAAGTGCATACAAAGGTTTGCAGAAGGTCTAGGGAAGTTCACCTGTAAAGGTTCTAGTGCAGGGGGGTCAAACTCATTTTTTTCACGGGCCGCATTGTAATCATAGCTTCTTTCGGAGGGCCATTATGACTGTCAACCCAAATAAACGTATGAGCACCTTATATTATATTCAGTAAAAGCTACAAAACAAATTGACAAATAACTCGTTTTCAAATCAAAGTCAAAGTCAAAGTCAGCTTTATTGTCAATTTCTCCACATGCCAAAGACACACAAAGAAACCAAAATTTCGTTCCCCCCTATCCCACGGTGACAAGACATGGCTCACAACAGACAAACAAGTAACAAGTATAACAAAAGCGTGCTGAATAAATAATGAATAAATAACACAACAATAAATAAATAAATAAGAGGAGCAGAAAAAAAAGGAGCAAGTGCGCGTACAGCAGACATTCACGAAAATAGCGCAACAGTGCCACACGCTACGCAGAAGGGGGTAGCGAGTTCAGGGCCCTAACAGCCTGGGGAAAGAAGCTGTTGGCAAGTCTGGTGGTGCGGGACAAGTAAAAACTGGTCAAATATTTAAAAAAATATACGTATATTATTAAAAGTGAAAACAATTTACAATTCCAGTAATGACACGAATTAGAAGCACAACTTCTTTTCGCGGGCCACATAAAATGATGTTGCGGGTCCCCGCAGGAGTTTGACACCTGTGTTCTAGTGCGTGTCCAGTTCAATATGCAACTTTAGTAGACATCACTTCATACAAAGTGTCTTTAGTCACCTAAATGTTGAACAGAGGCTGTGATTTACCGAAGTCAAATTCCTTGTTTGGCACGCTCAAACATGGCGAATAAAAAACTCTTGAATCTTGAATCTTGAATCTTTACAATAGAAACATAGTTCAGTGTGTGGAGGGGTGGGGTCGGGGGTCCCGAGGGTCCAGTCTGTCCGTTGTTGCCTCTGGTAGGAAGTTGGTTGCTCTTCTCACTTTCACCCTCGACGCCTGAAAATCCAAAGGATATTAGTACATTCAATATTATTTTATGCAACTAAATTTAGTCCCAATAGGTATCTAATTGAAAGAAATAGTCATATGAAATAGATCAAAATTATTTTGTACTCATCATTGATGGAAAAACCGACACATATTTTACAATAAAGATGAAAACAGCAACTTATTTTTCCAGTGTCTTTTCAGGGTTGTCATTGCTGGACAACGCAATAGCGCTACCTAGTGCTCTTAAGTGAGTATTTTTATCCTCTACTCGTGTACCTTTAACCGAGCTCAGCTCGGTCTCCTCCTCAGGGTCACGTGATGAAGATTTTGCTGCTTTTCCTAAGACACACACACATTGTGAGCATCACACATAGATGCACACGCACATGCTCGAGGGTTGCCGTGGCCTCACCTCGCATTTTCGGGTAAACCAACATGGCTACCAGGACCGTCAAAACCACTGCCAGGCCTGTCAACACCACTACCAGGCCGACGAGCCACCAGTATGACGTCTGCAGCGAGGTGCTCCGATTGCCTGCACAAAGACACACACACACTCACACACATGAGTTCAGGCAGACCGGACATGATGTTGATGTTAGCGCCGCCTTGCGTTCACCAGTGGGCGAGTTGATGGCGACGTCGGAGCAGACTGCCAAACAAGGCCATTACCTTTCTTTCAAATAGACCTTGAACAAATCTTAAGCAGTTAATTTCAGTCTAGTAAATGATTATTGAAATACAGTAAAATATAAAAGTGCAGGTTTTTTAAAAAAGGTTTTAGACAGGAATAAACTATTGGAAGTGATGCTGATTAAAATCCAAAAGAATCAACATGACTTTGACATCAACATGACGCCCAAAGTGTCTCACTTGTTTTCCTCCACGTGATTCTTTGGCTGCTGACGGTGTTGCTGATATCACAGATGTATTTCAGGTCGGGGTCGGCGTCACCCGCCAACGCCAGCGAGCCATTGATGTTGTAAAGCTGCGTCTGCGTCTCTTGCTGGACCTGGCTGCTGTTGCGGAGGGCGTCAGGCAGCGCCGGCTCTGTGGACCAGCACAATTCGGGTTGAGGGAAGATTCCGCCCGAGCTACAGATCAGCTGATCCTCATCGTCGAGACTGAAGTGGATTGAAGTGACCGCAGCTGCAAAGGGACGCCATGATAGGATAACGTCCACTCGCTTCCATTCCATTCATTGAACGACCTCTGATCAGGTGGCTTGTGGACTCACCGACCACGTTGAGCTTGATGAAGGACTTCCACTGTCTCGTGAGTGTTCCCACATAGCACATGTAGGTGGCTTCATCTGCAACCAGCACATTGGTGAGCAGCAGAGAAGCGTTCCCTTTGGGGATGTTCTCCTTGAACAGAGACGTGCGGCCCCTGAAGTGCTGGTCCTGCTCCTGCAGCTGGTCTTTCTCGTAGTAGAAGGAATGAACGTGGAGTTTGCTTGGTAACCATCGCTCCCAGTGGATGACCACGTCATCTCCGATGGGAAAGTTGGCCTCCAAAAGGCAGGGCGTCTTCCAGCGACACCAGACGTTACGGTTGCCTGCAAAAGGTCCGCGCAATCAGGTCAGCAATGCAATGTCACACCAAATTCCTTGTGATGACATGCCCGTGTCAAGCACCTGAGCTAGAAATCAGTGACAGCTGAGTAAGTAAACATAATTTTCACGCAGATGCTCCATGAGGGAAGCCCACCCCACAACAGTTGTTTCCGTTCCACCACTTGTTCTCAAACGCCTTACTCCCAACACTCCCATGTCGCTCTCTAAGTACTTCCAACATGAACAACATTCAAATAGCTTTGTGTTATTGACATTCATTTCAATATCTGATTCTAAATGAAATGCCACTGATTAGGCATTGATTGTTTTGCTCGTAAAGTATCAAACCCACATTGAATAACAAGTGCTCAAGTTATGTTTCTTATAACAACAAATGTGTCATATTTACAAGCGCATAAACGTAAATCTTAGTCAAGATTACAGGACCCGGTATTCCCAGGAGGTCTACCATCCAAGGACTAACCCTGCTTATCTTCCAAGGTCGAGCATTCTCAGGGTAGTATGACTGTCAGAAAAAATCCTTGGAGGATGATTGGCATTCATTTACAAATGAGACCATAGTACAGCAATGGTAGGGAAAAGCAAAGGCACTTGTACTCGTAAGGTACTTACTAAGAATTAGATATTTTGAGTGTCAGGGAAGTGACCTCAAGTAAAAGTATTTGTGCACTCAATTTAAAAGCAAAAGTATGTATTAAATATGGATTACTCTTTTTGTTTACTTGGCACAATGAGAGAAAAAAAAGGTTTCCAGGTTTTATTAACTATGAAAGTTAATCAAATCGCGTAAAAATGAAACTGAAAATAGCTTTGAGGTCAGCTCGATAATGACAACCTCATATGGTCTGAGACAACAGGTCAAAAACCAAGCCAAAAAAAAATGCTACATTGAATCGTATGATATTTTTCATCAATTTCCCTATAACGGGTAATTAAACGAGTGAGACTTACCACATTATAACGCCATGTTGAACTTTTTTTCTGGTGTGGCATAAAATACAAGCTATACGTACATCATAAAAAAGTATATGTTTGTCTCGTTCCACTTTACCTCCAATGACCAGACGCCATAGGACAGTGAGTACGAGGAAGCCCACCGCAGCAGCCCCGCTCCTCTTCATCGCGCTTCATCGGGTGCAGAGTACCCGAACTGGTCCACCAGCGTTCCCCGTAGCTGGATCAGAGCTCTAAAAATACGAGCGTATTAGTCTTCTGCAATACACCCGCTCACATTACATGTCTATATTTGTCTTGTCCCAACTTACCTCCAATGACCAGACGCCATAGGACAGTGACCACCAAAAAGCCCACCGCAGCAGTGCCGCTGCTCTTCATCATGGCGCTTTTCTCACCGGCAGGATCCTGCACTGGCAAGATCTCTCAAAATACAAGAGCCAAAGTCTTCCGCCACACCCCGGCGTTGTCACACTCACGCGGACATTGTTTTACAGCAGCATTGCCAATCCGCATGGTAAACTTTGAAGTCAGTGGGCGGTTCAAAAATGAGAGATGCACAAAACTCAAAACTGCTCAGCACCGTGCCTGGTGGGGCGGTTCTCGAGAGCGCCCCTGGTGTCGCCCTCCTAATTAAGCGTCGTTAGGGATACGCAATCTCACAAAACTGAACACGCTCCTCAGATTTTTGGCAATATTTTTACTGTCCTTTCAAAATCAGTCAACACGCAGCCATTAATTTTCAAATTGCAAAAGTGAGTACACCCCTATGTGATAAGTCACAGCCCCCCTCTCAACACCATCATCATCGGCAGTCACTCGTATGACGGTCCTCCTTCCTGGTCTTTGTGGGTCTTCAGGTGGGTAAAGAGGCCGATCCTGGACCCGATAACTCTGGTGCAGTGCGGACAGGGGAATGTAATGGTGGTGGGTGTGGGTTGAGCCAGCTTGGTGGAGGCTCTCTCCTTTCTGCGTCTGCGTTTTTCTTGAGCAGCATGGTGGAAGTCAACGTTATATTGAGCGGCGCTGTCACGGACAAGGTATCTCCACGTCGTCCTGTCTGTGGCCTTGCCTTCCCAGGTTTTAAGGTTTATGTGACACTTCGTCATGTTTGCTTTTATGTTGTCCTTGAACCTCTTCTTCTGACCTCCCGGGGCCCGCTTTCCTTCAGCGAGCTGGGAATAAAGGACTTGTTTTGGGAGGCGAGAGTCAGGCATGCGGATTATAGGGCCAGTCTGTCTGAGTTGGTTTTGGGCAATGATGGCAGTGATGGTAGGCAAGCCAGCGTTCTCCAGGACGCTGGTGTTGGTGCGTCTGAGGATTTTCCGGAGGCATCTCTGATGGTAGGTCTCCAGTGCCCTTAAGTGCCTGCTGTATGTGGTCCAGGCTTCTGACCCATACAGAAGGGTGGGGGAGACCACAGCTTTGTAGACCAGGATTTTGGTCTTTGCTTGGAGGTCACGATTCTTGAAGACTCGCTTCCGTAGCCTTGAGAAAGCCCCACTGGCACAGTTGAGGCGATGGTCAATTTCATCATCACTGGTGGCTTTAGATGACAGGAGGCTGCCGAGATAGGGGAAGTGGTCAACCTTTTCCAGTCGGATGTTGTCAATAGAGATGTTTGGGGCAGGCAAACTGCAGTTTGGTAGTGGTTGGTGGCGGATTTGGGTCTTTTTTATATTAATGGCTAGACAAAGCTGTTTGTATGCCTTCGCGAAGGCAGACAGAATACTCTGTAGGTCTTCTTCCGACAGGGCTACAAGGGCATTGTCGTCCGCATACTGCATCTCCATGATGGGATATGGTGGTGGTTTGACCTTTAGCCCTGAATCGGTTGATGTTGAGAAGTTGACCGTCAGTTCCGTACATGATTTTGACTCCGTGGGGCAGATGCTTGCTTGTGCGGCGGAGGATAGCAGCGATAAAGAGGGAAAATAGTGTCGGAGCGATAACGCATCCCTGTTTGACACCTGTGTCAACCCTGAAGGGTTCCGTCTCGTCTCCACTGCCGCTGAGCACTGTGGCTGACATGTTATCATGCAGTAGTCTCAGTACTCTGATGTATTTGTCTGGGCAGCCAATCTTGGATAGAACCAGCCAAAGGGCCTGACGGCTAACTGAATCGAAGGCCTTGGTGAGGTCTATGAAGGCCATGTATAGTGGTTGATTTTGTTCCCGGCATTTTTCTTGCAGTTGTCGAGCAATGAAAACCATAACTGTGGTGCCTCTACTTGGGCGAAATCCACTCGGAGACTCAGGAAGGATGCTTTCTGACAGGTGGGTGAGTCTGTTGGCCAGAACCCGAGCGAGGGCTTTCCCTACGGTGAAGACGAGAGAAATACCACGGTAATTCCCGCAGTCTGCCTTGTCTCCTTTCTTGAATACGGAGACGATTAAGGCATCTCTGAGCTGCGCAGGGATTTCCTCTTCTCCCCAGATCTTAAGAAGCAGGGCATGGATGTGCTTGAGAAGGTCAGGTCCGCCTTTCTTCAAGACCTCTGCTGGAATTTCATCGGGCCCAGCAGCCTTGTTGTTCCTCATCTTCCTAATGGCATCCTGCAACTCGTTCAGGCTGGGTGGCTCTCCCATGCTTTCAGCTGTGGGCTGTTGTGGTAGTTGATCAAGAGCCTCCATCTCAGGTATAGTGTCCCTGTTTAAGAGGTCCTCGTAGTGTTCTTTCCACCTGTTTGTAATTGCCTCCTTGTCCTTCAGCAGCAGGCCATCCTTAGAGCGAAGGGGGGTTAGGCAGTGGTGGCTAGGACCATACACCGCTCTTGTGGCATCAAAGAAGCCTCTCGTGTCTCCGGAGTCAGCAAGCTGCTCGATCTCCAGAGCCTTCTTTGTCCACCATTGGTTCTTCAGTTTCCTCACCTGTGTTTGGACGGCTGCCTTCGCTTTGGCATGGGCTACTCTTTTCACCTTGCAGTGGATGTCATTTTGCTAGGTGATGAAAGCTTGCCGCTTGTTGTTAATTAACTACTGGATCTCAGTGTCATTCTCATCAAACCAGTCTTGATGCGTCCGCTTTTTGTGACCGAGGATTTTTTTGCAGGTGTTCATTATGGTCGTCGAAAGTGTGCTCCAGTGTGTTTCAATATCCTCTGGGTAGTGGTTGGGCAGCGCTGCACTAAGAGCCTCCTGCAGCTGTTGTTAGGAGGCGGTGTCATTCAGCGACTCGATGTTAATTCTTGGCCGGTACTGTTTTTTCTGCATCCGTTTTTTCCGCATTAGGCGGATGGACATGACGGAGCGAATGAGGCGATGGTCGGTCCGGCAGTCGTCTGCACTGGTCATTGCTCTGGTGTTTAAGACATCGCGGCGGTCTTTAGAGCGGACAACGACATAGTCGATGAGATGCCACAGTTTGGAGCGAGGATGCATCCAAGATGTTTTGAACTTGTTTTTTGGACGGAAAAGTGTGTTGGTCATGACCAGGTTGTGTTCTGAGCACTTGGTTGGTAGTAATGTGCCATTAGAGTTTGTGTTTCCAACCCCTTCTCTCCCCAGCGTACCCCTCCATAGGTGGTGGTTTCGTCCCACTCTGGCTTTGAAGTCTCCACGCAGGATTAGCTTATACTCCTTGGGGACTTCCGATAGGACTTTGTCTAGGTCAGCGTAGAAGGCCTCCTTCACTTCGTCCTGTGCATCAAGTGTTGGTGCATAGACACTAATGACCGTGGCCATCTGATTGTTGACAAGCATCAGGCGTATGGTCATTAGGAGCTTGTTAATGCCCACAGGGAGTTCATGGAGGTGGTTGATGAGGCGGTTCTTGATAGCAAAACCCACACCGTGGATTCTTGGCTCAGTTGCAGGCTTTCCTTTCCAAAAGAAAGTATATCCACCTTTTTCCTCCTTCAGCTGCCCTTCATCTGCCAGTCGGGTCTCGGAGAGTGCTGCGATGTCGATCTGGAACTTCCTTCGCTCTCTGGAGATGATGGCAATTCACCTTTCAGGTCGATCGCTGGCTTGGTTGTCCGTTAGGTTCCGCACGTTCCAGGCTCCAATGTGTACATGTTCTTGTTTCTGACCGCGTGGTGGTGATCCCTCTGGATGCGGTATACCAAACAGGATTTTGTGAGGCAGGCTATGTTTAGGGTACTGTTGGATTCTGTCCACAATTTAGGGAGCGCGTTATCTGCGCCTCACAGCAAAAGCCTTTGCCAATCACCTGTTATCCCATTTACTCACTGCGTGCTCGTTTGATTTCTTCAGATTTAGGAAAATGCAAAGACACTGAAGAAATTAGACTTAGACAGATTGGTTGAGTTCAATCACAATTCTTGTTCAAAAAGGAAAGTACAATACAGCGCTGGGCCCTTCAAGAGCGGAAAGTCTCCATTCAGAAAAGGCAACGTCCAAGGTTGTTAGATCAGTTTTATATTCAGTAGCAAATTGTGGGCCGAGATTGATGGGCGATGAGTCTTCGGGGTGGGGCAAGTTCGAAGGAGAGTCTGCTTCCATGGGAGTGGTGCTGGTTATGGGCGATTCGGTGTGTAGGTGGGGGGCTGTTGGTGTGTGTGTGTGGAGGGGGGGGGTTGGGGGGTTGTTGTCTTCCATCCCGTCTTTCAGCCTTGGCGATCATCTTTGGCTGAGTTCTCGGGTGGGGGCTGTTGTCTTCCCTCCCGTCTTTCGGCCTTGGCGATCATCTTTGGCCGAGTCCTTGGGTGGCTCCTTCTGGCACCTGCTGGTTTTATCTCCACGTGACCTTCTTGTGAACATTCTTCTCCAATCTTGGACATACACTGTCGTACCTCATTCAACCGTATCTTTTCTTTGTTAGGCAAACTATTTCCCTCTGTGCAGAGCGTTCGGTAGTAATCAAAAACTGGCGTCTAGCATTAGTCAAAACATAAGATACAATCAAGTACTGAACGGTCAAGACGACTCTGGCCGTGTCCATGATTCAGAGAAAAAACATCAGGCATACATTCCACAGTTCCTTAAGGGTCATTAAGCTATTTAGGCAATATATCAAAAGTCATTTGTTATTTCAAAGTCCTCAGAAATATATCAGATCATAAAGTTATAAAAACCTTTCTCATCACCACTTATCAAAAATGTGTAGTTATGTCTTCTTTATTGATTTGGTGTGTAGGTATAATTATATGCTTAAAATGTTTCTTTTATTTATTTAATATGTGAGTATACTTGTCTGCTTATGTACTTTATTCAATGAGGTTTGAGCATATCTGTTTTTGTAGCTAGGCAGGACTTTTTGTATTTTGACCCCATTTCCTGCAGTACCTTTTCTAACCCCCTCCTCTAATGGGGTGAGCAGAGTGGATCCTGAATAGGGCTGCTCAGTCATGGGTGCAGCTGCCGAGAAGCTCTTCTGCCTCAGTCCAAGAACTTAACGACTGAATCTAACACCCACCGCCTGTGTGCTAGGTTGTGGCTAGGGGCTGCCAGACCTCACTGTCCTGCCCCCGTTACCACTTCCTGATCGCCACAGGACTTTGTTGTCCAGGATGTAAAATGGAATAGGTTCCCTTCAGGAGGACGCCTGCGCGTGACGTCTTTTAGCGTGGGGAGACTGATGTGCCTGCAGCCACCACAGGGTCCTTGGCAGAAAGGGGCCAGGATCCAATGGCATGGAGTCCATGACAATTGAAAACCACCCTCTGTTGCAGCCTTCATCCGCCTTCAGTGCCGTTGTGACTCACAGTGTCATCCTCCGCCACTCTCACCGGTGAGGTCTTTGGATCGCACTTTGTCTGGAACCTCTCCTTCGACCTCACCGCCATGGTTGAACCTACCAGGAGCCGAGACTCCAGACGGCATCGCTCTCCGGTTCATCGGAACACGCAAGGCTCTCCACCACGGTAAAGTGGTGATCCATGGAGAGCACCCACCCACCCCCACACACCCACACATAGTTGCGCAACAGGGTTTAGTTCTGGAGACATGCTCACCCACCTTTCTTCTCAATTTCCTCGGAATATCGCGCCATGGCATGCTTTCCCCCAGACAAGTGCATTCAAAGGTTTGCAACAGGTCTAGGGGAGTTCACCTGTAAAGGTTCTAGTGCGTGTCCGGTTCAATATGCAACTTTAGTAATAATAATAATAATAATAATAATAAATATAATAATAATAATAATAAAATTTGTATAGCGCTTTTCAAAAACCCAAAGACGCTTACAGGGAACAATGCAAAGACACACAGGAGGGGAGGGGGACGGGGAAAAGACTTTGGGATATAATTAAGAAGAGGAAACCAGTTATGGGAAGGGGAGGTCATAGGCTTGAGAGAAGAGGTACGTTTTTAGACGGGACTTAAATATGGGGAGTGTGGGTGAGTCACAGACAGACTGAGGGAGAGAGTTCCAGAGTCGGGGTGATGGGCAGGAGAACGCTCCGTCACCGAAGGATTTGAGTTTAGATTTTGGGACTGTCAGACGTGAAGTATTGGAGGGAATGGTTGGGGCAGTAGGGGACAAGGAGGTCGGATAGGTAAGTGGGAGCCAGGTGGTGAAGGGCTTTGAAGGTGAGGAGGAGTATCTTGAAGATGATACACTCCTTAATGGGGAGCCAGTGAAGAGAGTGGAGAACAGGAGTGATGTGTTCACAGGACCGGGTGTGGATAAGGAGGCGGGCAGCAGAGTTTTGGACTAGTTGAAATCTGTGGAGTGAGTGAGCAGTGATTCCAGTGAGAAGGGAGTTGCAGTAGTCAAGCCGGGATGAGATGAAGGCGTGGATGAGGGATTCAGCGGCAGGGAGAGAGAGGCAGTGCTGGATTTTGGCGATGCGTCGGAGGTGGAAGTAGGAGGTCTTAACAACTGAGCTAGCATGAGGATGGAAGGACAGCGTAGGGTCAAAAATAACGCCAAGGTTGCGTGCCAGAGGGGAGGGAGTGATGTTTGAGGAGTCAATGGTGAGTGTGATGGATCCAGTTTTATTAAGGGAGGATTTAGTGCCTATGAGGAGGAGCTCTGTTTTGTCACTGTTAAGTTTGAGAAAGTTGTGGGTCAGCCATGTTTTTATTGTAGAGATGCAGGTTTCAAAGTGGGTGAGGGGAGGGTTTTGGGTTGGTGTGGTGCGTATATAGATCTCCGTGTCATCGGCGTAGCAGTGGAAGTCTAGATTGAGTTTGCGGATGACATTACAGAGGTAACAGATGAATAGGAGGGAGCTGTTAGGGTTTTTCAGATTATCCTTATCGTATGATTATGTTGGAATGCAACCGGTAATAAATAACCTACCTTGTCCCATCCTCTACAAGGTCGTAAAACATCCCCTGATATGTTTTGAAGAGCACAAGGGCTTCCTATTCAGCCTGCTCTTCCCCCCACTCTGTTTCTCTTAATAAATATGTCCTTGCAGTTGGGAGATTTCAGACCTCCATTCAAACATCGCTGCACGCACAGCGACGAATGGACTCTCCACCTGCAGGTGTCTAAAAGGACTTACTTGTCTCCCGTGTGGTTCTTGCAAAATAAGTTGGAGTGAGCAAATCTCTAACATTTTGGTGCCGAAACCCGGGACCCCTCATACCCGCTATCTGTCTGACGAAGAAGGCCGTGCTGCATTGTCGACAAGCCAGCGTCCACTAGGAGGACCTGGAGGAGAAAGTCCTGGGAAGAGAATTCTTCGCTGGGCCAGCATCTTAGGTCTGCCTTCGTCTGACAGAGGTGGATTGACGGGACCGGGCAGTGCAACGAACCAGGGGACAAGTAAGTTAAAGGCCTGAAGTTGTGTGATTGTGTTGTTGTGAAACGCGTAAAAAGCCACAGGTGCACGAGAGATACGGCTTTGGTTTGTCCGAGCTATGAGATACGGCTTTGGTTTGTCCGAGCTATGAGATACGGCTTTGGTTTATCCGAGCTATGAGATACGGCTTTGGTTTGTCCGAGCTATGAGATACGGCTTTGGTTTGTCCGAGCTATGAGATACGGCTTTGGTTTGTCCGAGCTATGAGATGCGGCTTTGGTTTGTCCGAGCTATGAGATACGGCTTTGGTTTGTCCGAGCTATGAGGCCTAAAAAAAAAGCGCTGGAGTTTGTGTGATTGAGTGTGTGACTGGTAGGATAAATTGACTAAATAGCAGTTCTACCGTTTATCCACGGCAATAAAACAGGCTAGTAATCTGTTGAAAGGTCAATTTAAACCTGCATTGAGGATCCTCAAAGACAAAAAAAAAAATTGAAAAAAAAATTGTAAAACCTTAAACTACTAAAATTAAGATGGGAAATAAGAACGGTAAATCTCTTGCTCTGCTCTTCTTTGAGATGAGAAGTTCATGGCAAGTAGATTTCTTAAATTTGTGCAATAGATGCTGAAGTGGAAGAAAATGTATGGAGTACAAGGAAATTTGAAATGTGGAAGAAGTGGTAGAAGTGCTAGAGTGTGGTTGAAATCTTGACAAAGAGATGAGAACGAATTCAAGAGACAAAAGCTAGAAAGATGAAAACTGATGCGGTCACAAGTGTTTGTCAGACCAGGAGACAATAAGGCCCCTGTGAGCAGGTGCAAGGCCGCAGCTCAAGCCGCGGCTCAAGCAAGGGGCAAGAGGAGTTTCCGGTCCTTTTTTTTGTGGCTTCGTCTCGTAAGAAAAGAAACATAAAGTAACGCACAAAGTGTTGCGTGCAGATATGGCTATATCAGCAAAACAGTTTAAGCAATATTCCGAGAGATAAAAAGAGAAAGTGACGTTCTTTAAGGAAGATCAGAAGGTTCATGACACGTCGTTTGACGTGTTGTTTTCACGATCTGTTCTGGTGGACGCTGAGATGTCAGCAGTATCTTGTTTGACACAACCGTCATCTCGCCCCTGACCCAGCCGTACGTAATCCTTCTGTTCTGTTGTACAAGATGAGAATAAGCAAGGCAAAGCAGCAAGCATACTGAACAGTAACATTATGAATAAGTACTCATTAGAGAACGCATGATAACATATATATATATACAATTTTTCTAACAGTGATTTTGAGCAGGTTGAATGCTAAAAAGAAAACGTAGCTTTTGGATTGATAATTAACTAGAGAAAAAACTGGAGAACCAGTAACACATGTAGAAGATGTGTGAACTGAGAAATTAAGAAGCGTTTTGGAAAGAAAGTCAAATTAAAAGATGATGAAATCATATGTAGTAATACAACACTTTACTACATATGGATTCTCTAAATCATACAATTGAGTAAAATAAAACATACGCTTTGATTCGTATTCAAATTTCTAAGATTCTTGTGATAAACAATGAGAAAACGATTGAAAAGTAACTAAAGAAACTACAAGAAATTGAAAATGTCTAATCATTTGCTAGCTGAGTCACTCCCCATTCGGGGAGGGCATCCATTTACTTGCTAAGCTAGTTGTCGAAACAGTCCAATTGCCACGAAAAGTAGCTATATGCACGTGTGCAGTACACAAGAGGTAACAAGCTTGCAGACAGAACCACAAAGCTGCAGCGCAAAAGACACTTCAAATTTTATATACACAAGAAGCAGATTAAATCACTGAAACATTTTTAAAGATGTGCAGCGACAAAGTCCATAGAGTGAAATTCAATTATGGACGAAAAAGGGGGCAAGATTAGAGAATGGCATCTATAAATGACCTACCCTACCAAAGAACCTATGCAAATATTTTTACAGTCCTTTCAGAATCAGTCAACACGCAGCCATTAATTTTCATATTGCAAAAGTGAGTACACCCCTACGTGATAAGTCACAGCCCTCCCCCCCTCCCCACACACCCACACACACAGTTGCGTAACAGGGTTCAGTTCTGGAGACATGCTCGCCCACCTTTCCCTTCAATTTCCTCGGAATATCGCGCCATGGCGCGCTTTCCCCCAGACAAGTGCATTCAAAGGTTTGCAGAAGGTCTAGGGAAGTTCACCTGTAAAGGTTCTAGTGCGTCTCCGGTTCAATATGCAACTTTAGTAGACATCACTTCATACAAAATGTCTTTACAATAGAAACATAGTTCAGTGTGTGGAGGGGTGGGGTCGGGGGTCCCGAGGGTCCAGTCTGTCCGTTGTTGCCTCTGGCAGGAAGGTGGTTGCTCTTCTCACTTTCACGCCTGAAAATCCAAGGGATAATGCAATGTTATTTTATGCAACTAAATTTAGTCCCAATAGATATCTAATTGAAAGAAATAGTCATGTAAAATAGATCAAAATGATTTTGTACTCGATGGCAAGTACATTTATTTGTATTTTCTTAATTGATATCAATTTTACTTTAATATATTTACAGAAATGTTTAATTGGAATACTATATTGCACTCATTTGAATTACTTGTTCCTCAAACATCTGAAATGCTTCTTTGATTTTTTTGTACTAATTTAAATTCGATGGTCATTGATGGAAAAACGAGACATATTTTACAATAAAGATGAAAACAGCAACTTATTTTTCCCGTGTCTTTTCAGGGTTGTCATTGGTGGACAACACAATGGCGCCACCTAGTGCTCATAAGTGAGTTTTTTATCCTCTACTCTTGTACCTTTGACCGAGTTCAGCTCGGTCTCCTCCTCAGGGTCACGTGATGAAGATTTTGTTGCTTTTCCTAAGACACACACACACACACACATTGTGAGCATCACACATAGACGCATACACACATGCTCGAGGGTTGCCGTGGCCTCACCTCGCCTCTTCAGGTAAACCAACATGGCTACCAGTCCCAGGACTGTCAACGCCAGTTCCAGGACTATCAACGCCACTACCAGGCCGACGATCCACCAGTATGACGTCTGCAGCGAGGTGCTCCGATTGGCTGCACAAAGACACACACACACATGAGTTCAGGCAGACCGGACATGATGTTGTGTTAGCGCCGCCTTGCGTTCACCAGTGGGCGAGTTGATGGCGACGTCGGAGCAGGCTGCCAAACAAGCCCATTACCTTTCCTTCAAATGGACCTTGAACAAATCTTAAGCAGTTAATTGCAGTCTAGTAAATGATTATTGAAATACAGTCCAGGCTTTCATTTCCTTGAAGCGCTTTCAACGTTACATTTTGTCTGTGATGTGTAACAGACTTTGTACCAGTCAGCGCCTTGCGCCAACTGAGTGTTTCCCAACATATTTTTATCCACCTCATACTTTTTCATTGGAGAAAAGCTTGAGGCACACCACCAACAAAAATCTGTCAAGTATATTAGTGTGTTACAATAAAAGACATTTTAAATGTCCTATATATGAGAGTGGGATCATTGAATAAAAAAACGTCCTGTTTTTATTTTTTTTTATATAAATCACACATAGATGCATACACACATGCTCGAGGGTTGCCGTGGCCTCACCTCGCATCTTCTGGTAAAACAACATGGCTGCCTGTAAATGGACAATCAAACCCAGTATCAGGCCGACGACGATGCTCCAGTATAACGTCTGCAGCGCGGTGCTCCGATTGGCTGCACAAAGACACACACACACACACACGAGTTCAGGCAGACCGGACATGATGTTGATGTTAGCGCCGCCTTGCGTTCACCAGTGGGCGAGTTGATGGCGACGTCGGAGCAGGCTGCCAAACAAGGCCATTACCTTTCTTTCAAATAGACCTTGAACAAATCTTAAGCAGTTAATTGCAGTCTAGTAAATGATTATTGAAATACAGTCCAGGCTTTCATTTCCTTGAAGCACTTTCAACGTTACATTTTATCTGATGTGTAACAGACTTTGAACCAGTCAGCGCCATGCTCCAACTGAGTGTTTCCTAACATGTTTTTATCCACCGCATACTTTTTCATTGGAGAAAAGCTTGAGGCACACCACCAACAAAAATCTGTCAAGTATATTCGTATATTACAATAAAAGACATTTTAAATGTCCTATATATGCCTATAAATAGAGAGTGGGATCATTGAATAAAAAAACGTCCTGTTTTTACTTTTTTTTTATATAAAAGTGCAGGTTTTTTAAAAAAGGTTTTAGACAGGAATAAACTATTGAAAGTGATGGTGATTAAAATTCAAAAGAATCAACATGACTTTGACATCAACATGACGCCCAAAGTGTCTCACTTGTTTTCCTCCACGTGATTCTTTGGCTGCTGATGGTGTTGCTGATTTCACAGATGTATTCCAGGTCGGGGTGGGCGTCGCCTGCCAACGCCAGCGAGCCATTGATGTTGTAAAGCTGCGTCTGCGTCTCTTGCTGGACCTGGCTGCTGTTGCGGAGGGCGTCAGGCAGCGCCGGCTCTGTGGACCAGCGCAGTTCGGGTTGAGGGAAGATTCCGCCCGAGCTGCAGATCAGCTGATCCTCATCGTCGAGACAGAAGTGGCTTGAAGTCACCGCAGCTGCAAAGGGATGCCATGATAGGATAACGTCCACTCGCTTCCATTCCATTCATTGAATGACCTCTGATCAGGTGACTTGTGGACTCACCTTCCACGTTGAGCTTGATGAAAGACCTCCACTGTCCCGTGAGTGTTCCCACATAGCACATGTAGGTGCCTTCATCTGCAACCAGCACATTGGTGAGCAGCAGAGAAGCGTTCCCTTTGGGGATGTTCTCCTTGAACAGAGACGTGCGGCCCCTGAAGTGCTGGTCCTGCCCCTGCAGCTGGTCTTTCTCGTAGTAGAAGGAATGAACCTGGAGTTTGCTTGGTAACCATCGCTCCCAGTGGATGACCACGTCATCTCCGATGGGAAAGTTGGCCTCCAAAAGGCAGGGCGTCTTCCAGCGACACCAGACTGACTTCGGGTTGCCTGCAAAAGGTCCGCGCAATCAGGTCAGCAAAGCAATGTCACACCAAATTCCTTGTGATGACATGCCCGTGTCAAGCACCTGAGCTGGAACTCAGTGACGGCTAAGTAAGCAAACATAATATTCACGCAGATGCTCCGTGAGGGAAGCCCCCCCCAACCCAAAGCAGCTGTTTCCGTTCCACCACTTGTTCTTAAACGCCTTACTCCCAACACTCCCATGTCGCTCTCTAAGTACTTCCAGCATGAGCAACATTTGAATAGCTTTGTGTTATTGACATTCATTTCAATATCTGATTCTAAATGAAAGGCCACTGAATAGGCATTGATTGTTTTGCTCGTAAAGTACCAAATCCACATTGAATAACAAGTGCTCAAGTTATGTTTCTTATAACAACAAATGTGTCATATTTACAAGTGCATAAACGTAAATCTCAATTTAAAAGCGAAAGTATGTATTAAATATGTATTACTCGGTTTGTTTACTTGGCACAATGAGAGAAAAAAAGGTTTCCAGGTTTTATTAACTTTGAAAGTAAATCAAATAGCGTAAAAATGAAACTGAAAATAGCTTTGAGGTCAGCTCGATAATGACAACCTCATAAGGTCTGAGACAACAGGTCAAAAACCAAGCCAAAAACAATGCTACATTGAATCGTATGATATTTTTCTTATCATGAATTTCCTCAATTTCCCTATAACGAGTAATTAAACGAGTGAGACTTACCACATTATAACGCCATGTTGAACTTTTTTTCTGGTGTGGCATAAAATACAAGCTATACATACGTACATCATAAAAAAGTATATGTTTGTCTCGTTCCACTTTACCTCCAATGACCAGACGCCATAGGACAGTGACCACCAAAAATCCCACCGCAGCAGTGCCGCTACTCTTCATCATCACGCTTTTCTCATTGCTGCCGAGTACCCAAACTGGTCCACCAGCATTCCCCGTGGCTGGATAACAGCTCTCAAAATACGAAGGTCAAAGTCTTCTGCCACCCCCAACACTCAAGTTTGCGTTCACACTCACGCGGACTTTGTTTTACAGCAGCATTGCCAATCACAAAACTATAAACTGCTCATGGTAAACTTTGAAGTCAGTGGGAGGTCCAAAAATGAGAGATACACAAAACTCAAAACTGCTCAGCAGCGTGCCTGGTGGGGCGGTCCTCGAGAGCCCCCCTGGTGTCCCCCTCCTAATTAAGCGTCGTTAGGGATACGCAATCTCAAAAAACTGAACACGCTCCTCAGATTTTTGGCTATATTTTTACTGTCCTTTCAAAATCAGTCAACACGCAGCCATTAATTTTCAAATTGCAAAAGTGAGTACCGTAATTTCCGGTGTATAAGCCGCACCAGCTAAAATTCGGGGATATTTTAGGTTTTTTTCTTACATAAGCCGCACCGGACTATAAGCCGCACGTGCACACGAGTTTTTTACAAAGAAAGACAGTACACAGAAAGCCTTTTTGAAGTTTGAATAACATGCTTTAACATGTCTTTCTAAACATTGCCTGTGACGCGGCAGTAATACCGCAGCAACACGGAAGTAACACAGCACTAATAGGGTTTGATTAAATAAAACATACCGGTAAAAGTCACTGAGACGCGGCGGTAACACAGCAGCAACACGGTAGCACAGCACTAACAGGGCTGGTTAAAATAAAAGTAAAAAAAAGAGCTTCATTGTCTTCATCTTCCTCCTGTGCACTGAAACCGTCGAAGTCTTCCTCCTCAATTTCCGATTGGAATAGCATTAGATATCCTTCGCCACACACTTTCTCAGTATCTCTTTCGTCGTCGTTTTTATCCATTTCTTCTAGCATTTTCCATGATGAGGGTCTGTTCATGCTAATCTTATTCATGCACGAAGCGCTAAATTACATTATGCTAAATTACATTGTACTAGTGAGTGACACGTATAGCTCCAGAGTAGACGGGACCACGAAATAAAGAAAAGGGTGCCGCAACACAATGTCATCAACATCGACTGCCTTTAGCTTAAAAGCGGCATCATATGCATTTCTTTTGTCCCCCATAATGACGGTTTGTGTATAAAAGCTTCCTGTCTTTGTGTGAATGCGGGTGTGTGCATGATGCCCGAGACGATCACGTCTTCTTAGGCGCATTAAAAATCCATAAGTACGCCGCGCCGCCGTTTAAGGTTCAAAGTAACCTTCTGATTAAAATGCATTAAAAGTTCACATTCATTACAACTTGTTTTGGTGAGCAAAATGTCAGAAGAATTGAATTTAAATGCTGATTGATTGGGTTTATTTAAGCAGGCAGCCACCTACAACGATTGGACGGACATAGAGGAGTATACTGACTCTGTTACCTCTTACATCACAAAGTGCATCGATGATGTGACTTGCTCAAAATCCGTCGTCACTCGCGCGAACTGGAAGCCGTGGCTGACGGGGGCTGTCCTCAGACTGTTGAGGGCCAGGGACAAGGCTTTCAGAGCGGGGGATGAGGCTGGCTTGAGGACAGCGAGGGCCGACCTGTCCCGAGGCATCAAAGAAGCGAAGAAGGCGTTCTCGTGCAAGGTCTCCACCCACTTCAAGGACAGCAAGGACGCACGTAGCCTTTGGCGGGGCATTCAGACCATCACGGACTACAAGCCCGCGCCGAGGAGCTGTGAGGGCGACGTCCGTCTGCTGAACGATCTGAACCGCTTCTTTGCTCGCTTCGACGCCCAGAACAGCACTTGCCCACTGAAGTCCACTCCCCCCCCACACGAGCAGCCCCTGCGCCTCTCTGCCGACCGTGTGAGGAGGGCGCTTGCCGCTATTGACACCCGTAAGGCGGCGGGCCCTGGCAACATCCCGGGTCGAGCGCTGAAGGACTGTGCTGGGGAGCTGTCGGGTGTCTTCACGGACATCTTTAACGTTTCCCTGCAGCAGGCCATCGTCCCCTCGTGTTTCAAGGCTGCCACCATCGTTCCTGTGCCAAAGAAACCTGCACCGTCCTGCTTCAATGACTACCGCCCTGTGGCACTGACGCCCATCATCATGAAGTGCTTTGAGCGGCTGGTCATGGAGCACATCAAGTCCGTTCTCCCCCCCATCATTGACCCTTTCCAGTTTGCGTATCGTGCCAAGCGGTCCTCTGAGGATGCCATCTGCTCTGCCCTCCACTCGGCCCTCACCCACCTGGAGAGAAAGGACTCATATGTGAGGTTGCTGTTTGTGGACTTCAGCTCTGCCTTCAACACCATTGTGCCGCAGCGACTCGTCTGCAAACTCGACGAGCTGGGCCTCAGTACCTCCCTCTGCAACTGGATACTGGACTTCCTCTGTCAGAGGCCTCAGGTGGTGCGTGTTGGCGACAAAATCTCCGCCAGCATCACGCTGAGCACGGGAGCCCCCCAGGGCTGCGTGCTCAGTCCATTGCTCTTCACCCTGCTGACGCATGACTGCACTGCAACCTACAGCGACAACCGCATAGTGAAGTTTGCTGACGACACGACTCTGGTGGGTCTCATCACGAAGGGTGACGAGACTCGGTACAGGTCGGAAGTTGACCTTCTGACCACGTGGTGCAGGGACAACAACCTCCTGCTGAACGTCAATAAGACCAAGGAAATGATTGTTGACTTCCGGAAGGGTCACACAACACACCTGCCGCTGATCATCGACGGTGCTGTGGTGGAGAGGGTGAGCTGCACCAAGTTCCTGGGGGTGCACATCAGTGAGGACCTCTCCTGGTCCGAAAACACCTCGTCACTGGCAAAGAAAGCTCAGCGCCGCTTGTACTTCCTGCGGAAGCTCAGGCGTGCATGTGCTCCTCAGGCAGTCCTGTCTACATTTTACCGTGGCACCATTGAGAGCGTCCTCACCAGTTGCATCGCTGTCTGGGGTGGTAACTGCACTGAACAGAACTTGAAGGCCCTGCAGCGCATAGTGAATACGGCTGGTAAGATTATTGGTGCTTCGCTACCCTCCCTGAAGGACATTTACACCTCCCATGTCGCCCGCAAGGCAACCTCGATTGCCAGAGATGTGAGTCACCCGGCTCACTCTTTGTTTGACCTTCTGCCCTCTGGGAAGAGGTACAGGAGCCTGCGCTCCCGCACCACCAGACTCGCCAACAGCTTCTTTCTCCAGGCTGTTAGGGCCCTGAACTCGCTACCCCCTTCTGCGTAGCGTGCGGCACTGTTGCGCTATTTTCGGGAATGTCTGCTGTACGCGCACTTGCTCCTTTTTTTTCCTGCTCCTCCTATTTATTTATTTATTTATTGTTGTGTTATTTATTCATTATTTATTCAGCACGCTTTTGTTATACTTGTTTACTTGTTTGTCTGTTGTGAGCCATGTCTTGTCACCGTGGGATAGGGGGGAACGAAATTTCGGTTTCTTTGTGTGTCTTTGGCATGTGGAGAAATTGACAATAAAGCTGACTTTGACTTTGACTTTGACTTTTAATACAATGCAGATGGTCCAAACAGCGCCACTGCTTTGTGTAATCTCTGAGTGATATGGCAGAGTAAGAGAGAGGGTTTAGAGCACAGGTGTCAAACTCAAGGCCCGGGGGCCAGATACGGCCCGCCACATAATTCTATGTGGCCCGCAAAGACAAATTGTGCATCAAATTTGTGTGTAGAATTGCAAATTGTCTTCATTTTTAATATCTTTTTTTAAAATATTTGACCAGTTTTTACTCGTCTGATTTGAAAACGAGTTATTTGTCAGTTTGTTTTGTAGATTTTACTGTGTATAATAGTGTTAAGAGTAAAAGTGATAAAGTCGTCACAAAAATCACGAAAAAAAATCTCGTATAAGCCGCACCTGACTATAAGATGCAGGGTCCAAAATTATGGAAAAAAGTCGCGGCTTATAGTCCGGAAATTACGGTAGTTTGGTGAAGAAGGCAATACGTAACTTTTAATACAGAAAAAAATGGTCAAATACACAAAGGGCAACAATAATCCTCCACATTTGGTTCACCCACACATTTAGAATGGTACCATGTCCATCAAAACGAACGCTCTATCTGTGGGGCACAAAAGCAGAATATACATTCGAGCAAAATGTAACGCTCATCTGGATGTTGTCAGGTCTTACCCAATCGATTACTTCTTCCAAATCTTCCGCCCCACACACTCTACATATATGAATGAATCTATATTTTGAACATGATTTAAAGAATAAAAACAATAAAAAAAAAATATATATATATATATATATATATATATATATATATTACTGTTCGAAAAGGAGTAGGAAGAAACCTAAGCTTATCATGTCCTACCCCATCCATCACTTAGTTCCAAGTGAGAACATTAAAACTACAAAAGAAAAGCAACAAAAACATCTTATAATCCAAAAGTTTAACAGTAGTCGCCTACATTTTCCTCTTTTTGGTAATTTGCAAATATCATTCCTTTATACATTTTGTTAAATAGAACTATATTTCTGCTTTCTTCCAGCCCATTCCACGCAGTTACTCTATAGGATGATATATTTGACAAATCGTCTGCAAAATAAAATATTGTATCAAGTATGTACATACTTCCTAATATCTAATTAAATATTTTATCAGTGTCTTTGATTAATCTCTTTATGTGCAGATGAAATATTCTGAACAATATAGTTAATTTAGGAATACATTGAACTTATTCTTACCTTCCTAAGACCCTTGAACCTCCCCTGCCAAATGGAAGTAATTTCATAAAAGTCAATTAAATGACCTTTGATTCGAGATTCGTGGCCTTTGACCGTGGTGGCCAAGAATGCATTTACCACCGACAGTATTTGGTATAGGACACACAAAACACATAGGAGAAGGCGCACGCCGATAATACAAATACAAACTATAATTCTGAATGGGACCAAAGTAACATACTTCGCTCTCGAAGAGCTTCCCAGGCCCAAGGTGGTCCCGAAGGTCCTGAGTGTAAAGCTTATATGGGCCTATTTTGCTCCACAATACATTTGTCAGGAAGCTCCCATTCCATATGTCATATATTACTTAAAGTAAATTATATTAACAGGAATTTATTATTCATTGTGATGAATTAAAGGGTTTACTTACAGCTCTGGAGGGTTGGTGTGGGTTTAGGTATTGTAGGCCTCTGTACAGAGGCTACCCTCTCGTTCACCGGGGTGAACCCCAATGTGCAGGCACCCAACCGGGGGGGCAATAAGTATGCCCACACCTGCTCGACGCCTCTCACCGTGGGCATCTCCAGAGTGGAAGAGAGTCCAGCCCCTCTTGAGAGGGCTTGTAGCAGAGCCCAAACTGTGTGGAGGCAAGTCCGACTATGTCTAGTCGAAACTTTTCTGCCTCACACACCAACTTGGGCTCTTTTCCAACCAGAGAGGAGACATTCCATGTCCCAAGAGCCAGCTTCTGCAGCCGGGGATCGGACCGCCAAGGTCCCTGCCTTTGGCTCGCTTTGCACCCGACCCCTTTGGCCCCTCCTACAGGTAGTGAGCCCATGAGATGAGGACCCACGTTTTCTCTTCGGGCTGTGCCCGGCTGGGCCCCATGGGCGAAGGCCTGGCCACCAGGTGCTTGCCTTCGAGCCCCACCTCCAGGCCTGGCTCCAGAAGGGGGCCCCCGATGACCCACGTCCGGGCGAGGGGAAAATTAGGTCCATATATTTTAATCATCATAAGGGGTCTTCTGAGCCGTGCTTTGTCTGGCCCCTCACCTAGGACCCTTTTGCCATGGGTGACCCTACCAGGGGCAAGAACCCCCAGATAACATGGCTCCTAGGATCATAGGGGCACGCAAACCCCTCCTCCACGATAAGGTGACAACTCACGGAGTACAATGCATACCAAGATGTGCCAGGAACTGCATGAACATCTTTCAAGAGCCCTAATAAAATACAATAAAATTGTCATTAATATGAATTAATTATCAAGAAAGCAACTGTGAGTAAGTTGTAAACTGGCTGTATACCTGAGTTAATGTTGGGTGGATCTTGGACTTCAGGTTCATGCTTGGCCCTATAATGCCTCAGCATTGAGGAGGTGCTCGTATTGAATAGGAAAGTTCGGTATAACAAACGTGACATTTAACCTGCAGAAAATAATATGAATAGTAAGAGTCACTTTGAAATTAATTTGAATTCAGATATATAAAGTGTAAACAACAAGGTAATTAAAACAAATACCTTATTTTCCGATATGAGATCAAAATGGTCCCACACAGCAGAAACCTTTCTTTTGACTTGGGGCCGCTCCATAATTTCGGATAACTTCGACGATGAACCGCAAAATATCAGATATTGTTTTAGCAAATCCATCCCGTTGACAATGCGCGTCCTTTAACAGAGCTTTGGCGCGGACCCACCACTAGTAATTAGCATACCTCATTAGCAAATTCTCTTCCTTGATCCGTTAAAATTGTCTTGGGTGGCCCAAACTTATAAAAATAATCTAGCACACAATTAGTCACCTCAATAGCCTTTTTCGTTTTGAGCGGATAGGCCTCCGTCCCCTTAGTGAAATAGTCCACCATTACACAAATGTAATGGTGGCCATTTTGGGTGGGCTTCATCTTCCCAATGAGGTCCATCCCCACCAACTCAAATGGCTCTGTGACCTACAATGCAATAGTGTGTTATTGGTGACACTTATATAATAGTCCTATAAAATTAATATTTTTTTATCCATTTTATTACTGCACACTTCTATGGGAATGTAGGATTTCTTATCCTTAAGGCAATTCTGCTTGGCCTGGCATTCAGGGCATTCCAAAAATCTAGAGATGAAGGTCATTCTTTAGTTGACTGCCTGAAATTAAATTTGAAAAATGCAATAATTTACCCATTTGCGAATATCTAGCTGCATTCCAGGCCAATAAAAATGCTTGCTGATGGCATCGTGGGTCCTTTCCATATCACAGTGACCCTCATGACTGGTTACATGCAAATCGTGGAAGATATCGCTGGCCTCAGCAGATGTTTTAACAACTTTGGCCGAGTGCGTGAGACCCTTGTGGCGTCTGCATATTGCTTAGGCAGGCCAATATGACGTAGCTTCCATTTTGTTGCTCTGGTCGGTGGCTATTGCTGCTGGCGACGATGCCACGCCATGCAGTCCGATCCTGGAACCACAAATCCTACCACAGTAGGGTCGTGTTAGGCCTGGATCAGGGGGCTGCTAGCATCTTTTGGTTCGTTTCCTAACATAACCCCCACCACCACAACGCGCTGGCGCCTGTTTTAATTTCAGTGCTATACATTTATACACGGATTCCTCCGGGTATGATACCTGGACTGCTTCTGCAAACACTACATCAGGCGTGTCCAAAGTCCGGCCCGCGGGCCAAATGTTTATATCTTATATATGGGCAAAGTTTTAAAATGGGCCATTCATTGAAGGTGCGCCTTATAATCCGGTGCGCCTTATAGTGCGAAAAAGACGGTAAGTGTGTGTTTTGTTCAACTTTTCAATTGAGAATTTGAACAGTTTTGCAGTCAGGCAAGTTCCATATCGCTTGTGACGAATCTGCAGTCACAAAACACAAGACTGCGCGACACGCTTTACCCGAACGAGCGCAACTGGAGACGGGGAACAAGATAACATGAGCAAGTTAACCTGTAACACCGGGCAACGTTAGCCTCGGCGACTCACGAGCATTTGCCCGTCACGACGCCATCTTTTGGCACATCTCAAGGCAAAATTAGTTAAGCTGTGAGTATGGAAATCGGTTGGCCCCTGTTAACCTAACTCACTGGCAGCAGTGATGCGACAACATCCGCCTTATTTTCGGCAGTATTTTGGCGCTAATTTTCCACTTATTAACTTAACTTACCTGGAGAACTAGTGTTTTTACACCGCCACAATGTGAATTTGCGATTGGGTTTTCATCTCTTGTAGACGAGTTATTTAGGTAGATAGATCTAGGGCAGGGGTCACCAACCTTTCGGAAACTGAGAGCTACTTCCTGGGTACTGATTAAGGCAAAGGGCTACCAGTTTGACATAGACTTCTGAAATAACGGAATTTGCAGTGTGATTTTAACAAGAATAGCAAAAATACAGTCAAACCTTGGTTTTTGACCACAATCCGTTTCAGAAGGCGGTTCGAGAAGCGAATCGGTCGAATTCCGAATCTATTTTTCCCATTACAAATAATAGAATTTTTTAAAATCCATTTCAAGACAAAAAAAAAAAACCCCGCCTTTTATAAGCACTTTTTCATTTGCGCATATTTGTCCGATCGCGCAACTGCAGCGCACCGCCGAACGCCCAACCGTAGCGCGTCGCCCACCGCGCAACTGCACCGCGCCGGTCGCATTATTGTGACAGAGCCGCCGGTAGAATTTAGAAAATATTCTTAAAGTCCTGATGTACTTTCCAAAATTTAAGTGGACCTCGGTGCGCAGGGAGCTTAATTTGGTCCGATCGCGCAACCGTAGCGCGCCGGGCGCTCACTGTTGCATTGCTTTATGAGCGTCTTTGTGTTTTAGGATGGCTTTACTGCTCCCACTTGCTTTCTTTGGAGGCATGATTAGGGGTTAATACAATCCTCAAAGTAATGAAAATACAATAACAACGGAGTCAGTCGGCATCCGGGCCGCGCGGTCGCGTTTTCTCAGGTCCTCCCGGCTCCTTTCGCGAGGTTCGACCTCCGAATTCTGTTGGACAACCGAAGCAAAAAAATCTCTAATTTTTTGTTAGAATTCCGATTTGTTCATGAACCAGGACGTTCGAAAACCGAGGTTTGATTGTAAAATAAATAGATGCAGCTCACTGACAAGTGCCGCTATTTGAGCTAATTTTGGAACAGTCCTGCGGGCGACTCATGCGGTCATCACGGGCGACCTGGTGCCCGCGGGCACCGTGTTGGTGACCCCTGATCTAGGGCCTACTCGGCAAAAGTTTTCGCCAGCATGTGGATCGTGCCAGGGAATTAGACAAGCCGAACAGGAACAAGAACTCAGATGGGCATGGCTCGAGAGCAGCGTCATCGTACAATTCGGAACACAGTCCGTAACCACGTGCTTGACGGAACATATCCGTAAAGTAGATGTCCCGGGGAAGGTTTTGAGTATTTTCTATCAAGATATGATCAGCTATGGGGGTCGCGGCACGAGGAACATTAAGGAGCACATCGAAACAAAAAAACACAAAGATACTTTCTTACTTTTACAAGCATGTGGGTTTAGAAAGTAACATGTAAGCTAATGTTACACTATTGTTAAAGAATAAATCTTCAATATATATCAATCTTCAGTCAATATATATACAGACCCTCGGTGGGCCCCTCAGACCCCCGGCTACTTTTCAGTGTTTTTTCACATTTGCCATTCTCATCCCCAATAGATTCTTTTTACCTGTATGGGGAATAAAAACTCGGTCGCTATTATTTCTATATGTCTTGCTGTTGAGGACAAAAAGTGTACTAGTACAGAGAGCGCACAGATTTTGTGTGGTGCAGGAAAAGGCAATATCTTACAATGAAGTCAGCCGCACTCCCGTTAAAACTTTGACGACATGATGTGATGTTGTAGTGCTTCTTCACCTTTTGTAGATGCCCAATGTGGGGTTTTTTTTCTTCTCCTGTTTGCTTTTGATGGATGTGTTGACATATGTACAGAAATACCCATGACACTTGTGACTGGATGAAATCTTTTACCGCACAATAAAAAAAGCGATTCAACACAACTTGTTTGGACAAGTCTTTTTTTTTTTTTATTTAGCTCCCAACTCGACTCCTACTTGGACTTAAAGATAAGAGGAACAATTATGTTGATAGCACAAGACGAGCGAACTTTGCGCAGCATGGTAAATAAGGGTGTACTTGTTCTGTGGAAGCAAATTCAAGCCCTAAACTATCCGATCTCAATTTGTTTATTTGTTGACTTAAATGTTAGCTAGTCAACTTTAATATTGGTTGCACTAAGACAACTGGCGTCATGACTATTCTTCAGTTACAAATATGCCTTCACACTTAATATCTCTTCACCCCCCCGCTTCATTCTCATTTTTTATTGGATTTTCCAGTACTTCAGTTTATTTCAGTACAATAATCAGAATTTTTACAAATGTAAATGTAATATTACCTGTCAGCAGGCTGCCAAACAAGGCCATTACCTTTCTTTCAAATGGACCTTTAACAAATCTTAAGCAGTTAATTGCTTTCCAGTAAATGATTATTGAAATAAAGTCCAGGCTTTCATTTCTTTGAAGGCAACAAATGAGTCAGCAGGGCTTTAACGTCACATTTTATCTGTGATGTGTAACAGACTTCGTACCAGTCAGCGCCTTGCTCCAGCTGAGTTGTTACATGTTTTTATCCACCGCATACTTTTTCATTGGAGAAAAGCTTGAGGCACACCACCAACAAAAATCTGTCATTACCCCCAGCTTTAATTATAAAATTAGTTATATTACAATAAGACATTTTAAATGTGCTATATAAAACCCTATTCCTATATATCAATGGAGAGTGGCATCATTGAATAAAATAAAAAAACATTCCAGGTGTTTTAAATTGTACTTTTTTTTGTATAAAAGTGCGTTGTTTTTTTTTAAAAAGGTTTTAGACAGGAATAAACTATTGAAAGTGATTGTGATTAAAATCCAAAAGAATCAACATGACTTTGCTTTATGTTTTAGACTAGCTCTATAAATATTGCGACAATAAGAACAAAGTCACTTTTAAAGACGCACTACTGTTGTGGCAGCAGCCGAGTGGCTATCACAGTCAAGGATGCTCTTATTTCCATTAGTCTGCAAACGCACCACGGCCGTCAGAGCGTCACCTCAATTAGCCACACATGCTCAGTGGTTGGGAAACTGCTTCAGCTCACCTCCAAAAGTCATTGGGGCTTGCTTCCTGCTCACACGTGAGCAGAAACTGCTCATATGTGCAAGTGCTTGTTTAGCGACCAGTCCAGAATGTAGCTTGCTTGTCGTCAAAAGTCTCATCCTCGTCATTTGTTCTTTTTCCAGCTCTTGGGCCAGAGGTTCCGTTGGATGACTAGCCTTTACTCTCAGAGAAGGTCCTTTTTCTTTGTTCTTCATTCATCTACTCAAGCCGCCTTCATCATGACAGACAGTGAAATATTCCGAAAAGTCAAAAACTTTGTGAACGTTCAATCGCACTGACATCTAAGATTTCATCGCTGTTCTCCTGTTAATGTCACGACTTCATTTGGTGACGATGTCACAGGAGCTCCATCTCGGTTGTAGCACCACGATCTGTTTGGTCTTCACCTGGTGAACAAGTAGATAGCGCCCACTGCAGCCACGGATCCGATCGTTCCAAGCACGCCCAAAATGATGCCGGCCGTGTTGGGGTGCACTGTAACAGAACAGGTGAGATGTTTTGGTAGGTTCCGTTTTCAGAAGCTCAGAGGAACCATGTTTTTGTGGATGCTGCAAGGTATCTCGGCAGGAACTCACCGTCCTCCGTCACGGTCAGCAGGATGTCTTGAACGCCCGTCTGTGTGTTGTTGCTGAGCGTGCACGTGTATGTGCCGCTCTGCTTAGCGCTCAGGTGGTACAGGTTGAGGGTGCCCGCCTCGGACACACCCTTCACGTGCTCCTTCCAATCGCCGATGATATGGAGTTTGTGTCCGGCGAGCCTGCTGGCGATGACGTTCCTGCGGTTGAACGTCCATTCAAGGCTGCTCGGGTGAGAGACGGGCGCACACTCGATGCTCGTTGCTGCGACGGAAATGTCCAGAACTGGAAGGAGGCATTTAAAGTTTGTCAGCATGTGCGGTGGGCAATTGAAATGCCCCCCCCCCCCCCCAACCGGGTGAGTGTCTCACTTGTTTTCCTCCACGTGATTCTTCGGCCGCTGTTGGTGGTGCTGACATCACAGATGTATTCCAGGTCGGGGTGGGCGTCGCCCGCCAACGCCAGCGAGCCATTGATGTTGTAAAGCTGCGTCTGCGTCTCTTGCTGGACCTGGCTGCTGTTGCGGAGGGCGTCAGGCAGCGCCGGCTCTGTGGACCAGCGGAGTTCGGGTTGCGGGAAGATTCCGCCCGAGCTGCAGATCAGCTGATCCTCATCGTCGGGACGGAAGCGGATTGAGGTGACCGCAGCTGCAATGGGATGCCATGATAGGACAACGTCCACTCGCTTCCATTCCATTCATTGAACGACCTCTGATGTACTTCAGGTGGCTTGTCGACTCACCTTCCACGTTGAGCTTGATGAAGTACCTCCGCTGTCTCGTGAGTGTTCTCACATAGCACATGTAGGTGCCTTCATCTGCAACCAGCACGTCCGTGATCAGCAGAGAAGCGTTCCCTTTGGGGATGTTCTCCTTGAACAGCGATGTGCGGCCCCTGAAGTGCTGGTCCTGCTCCTGCAGCTGGTCTTTTCCGTAGTCAAAGTTATGAACTAGGAGTTTGCTTGGTAACCACCGCTCCCAGTCGATGACCACGTCACCGCTGATGGGAAAGTTAGCCTCCAAAAGGCAGGGCGTCTTCCAGCGACACCAGACGTCACGGTTGCCTGCAAAAGGTCCGCGCAATCAGGTCAGCAATGCAATGTCACACCAAATTCCTTCTGATGACATGCTCGTGTCGAGCACCTGAGCTGGAACTCAGTGACGGCTAAGTAAGCAAGTAAGCCCCCCCCCCCCAGCAGCTTTTTCCGTTCCACCACTTGTTCTCAAACGCCTTAGTCCCAACACTCTCATGTCGCTCTCTAAGTACTTTCAGCATGAGCAACATTCAAATAGCTTTGTGTTATTGACATTCATTTCAATATCTGATTCTAAATGAAAGGCCACTGAATAGGCATTGATTGTTTTGCTCGTAAAGTATCAAACCCACATTGAATAACAAGTGCTCAAGTTATGTTTCTTATAACAACAAATGTGTCATATTTACAAGTGCATAAACGTAAATTTTAGTCAAGATTACAGGACCCGGTATTCCCAGGAGGTCTACCATCCAAGGACTAACCTTAACCCGGCTTATCTTCCAAGGTCGAGCATTCTCAGGGTAGTATGGCCGTAAGAAAAGATCCTCGGAAGATGATTGGCATTCATTTACAAATGAGACCATAGTGCAGCAATGGTAGGGAAAAACAAAGGCACTTGTACTCGTAAGGTACTTACTAAGAATTAGATATTTCAGGGAAGTGACCTCAAGTAAAAGTACTTGTGTACTCAATTTAACGTCCACTCGCTTCCATTCCATTCATTGAACGACCTCTGATGTACTGGCTTGTGGACTCACCTTCCACGTTGAGCTTGATGAAGGACCTCCACTGTCCCGTGAGTGTTCCCACATAGCACATGTAGGTGCCTTCATCTGCAACCCGCACGTCCGTGATCAGCAGAGAAGCGTTCCCTTTGGGGATGTTCTCCTTGAACAGCGACGTGCGGCCCCTGAAGTGCTGGTCCTGCTCCTGCAGCTGGTCTTTCTCATAGTAGAAGGAATGAACCTGGAGTTTGCTTGGTAACCATCGCTCCCAGTGGATGACCACGTCATCTCCGATGGGAAAGTTGGCCTCCAAAAGGCAGGGCGTCTTCCAGCGACACCAGACGTTACGGTTGCCTGCAAAACATCCACGCAATCAGGTCAGCAATGCAGTTTCACACCATTGAGAGATCAAATTCCTTCTGATGACATGCCCGTGTCGAGCACCTGAGCTGGAAAGTATGTTTGTCTCGTTCCACCTTACCTCCAATGACCAGACGCCATAGGACAGTGACCACCAAAAAGCCCACCGCAGCAGTGCCGCTGCTCTTCATCTTTGCGCTTTTCTCATTGTATCCGAGTGTCCACCAGCATTCCCCGTGGCTGGATAAGATCTCTTAAATAGGCGTGTCAAAGTCTTCTGCCACACCCCCGCTCAAAGGTTGCATTGTCGAACTCACGCGGACATTGTTTTACAGTAGAATTGCCAGTCCGCGTATTGAACTTTGAAATCACTGGGCGGTCCTAAAACGAGAGATACACAAAACTCAGCTTCAATTATAAAATGAGTTATATTACAATAAGACATTTAAAATGTGCTATATAAAACCCTATTCCTATATATTAATGGAGAGTGGCATCATTGAATAAAAAAAAACATTCTAGGTGTTTTAAATTGTACTTTTTTTTGTATAAAAGTGCGTTGTTGTTTTGTTAAAAAGGTTTTAGACAGGAATAAACTATTGAAAGTGATTGTGATTAAAATCCAAAAGAATAGACATGACTTTGCTTTATGTTTTAGACTAGCTCTATAAATATTGCGACAATAAGAACAAAGTCACTTTTAAAGACGCACTACTGTTGTGGCAGCAGCCGAGTGGCTTATCACAGTCAAGGATGCTCTTATTTCCATTAGTCTGTAAACGCACCACGGCCGTCAGAGCGTCACTTCAATTAGCCACACATGCTCAGTGGTTGGGAAACACTGCTCCAGCTCACCTCCAAAAGTCATTGGGGCTTGCTTCCAGCTCACGGGTGAGCAGAAACTGCTCGTATGTGCGAATGCCTGTTTGGCGACCAGTCCAGAATGTAGCTTGCTTGTCGTCAAAAGTCTCATCCTCGTCATTTGTTCTTTTTCCAGCTCTTGGGCCAAAGGTTCCGTTGGATGACTAGCCTTTACTCTCAGAGAAGGTCCTTTTTCTTTGTTCTTCATTCATCTACTCTTGCCGCCTTCATCATGACTGACAGTGAAATATTCCGAAAAGTCAAAAACTTTTTGGACGTTCTATCGCACTGACGTGCAGGTTATCATCGCTGTTCTCCTGCAAAAGTCACATTATAGGACTCCGTCACGAGTGCAGCACCGCGATTTGGTCTTCAAGTAAATGGCTCCAGCCACGATCGCTCCAACCACGATCGCTCCAACCACGCCCCCTGCGATTTTGGCCGTGTCGTTGTGCACTGTAACAGAACGGGTGAGATGGTTTGTTATTCACAATGGCATCTCACTATTTCTCAGCAGCAACAAAGTTGACCTAAGAACAAAATGTGAAACTCATGTAGGTTCCGTTTTCAGAAGCTCAGAGGAACCATGTTTTTGTGGATGCTGCAAGGTATATCGGCAGGAGCTCACCGTCCTCCGTCACGGTCAGCAGGATGTCTTGAACGCGCGTCTGTGTGTTGTTGCTGAGCGTGCACGTGTATGTGCCGCTCTGCTTAGCGCTCAGGTGGTACAGGTTGAGGGCGCCCGCCTCGGACACGCCCTTCACGTGCTCCTTCCAGTCGCTGACCATATGGAGTTTGTGTCCGGCGGACCTATTGGCGATGACGTTGCTGCGGTTGAACGTCCATTCGAGGCTGCTCGGGTGAGAGACGGGCGCACACTCGATGCTCGTTTCTGCGACGGAAATGTCCAGAACTGGAAGGAGGCATTTAAAGTTTGTCAGCATGTGCGGTGGGCAATTGAAAGGCCCCCCCACCGGGTGAGTGTCTCACTTGTTTTCCTCCACGTGATTCTTCGGCTGCTGTTGGTGGTGCTGACATCACAGATGTATTCCAGGTCGGGGTGGGCGTCGCCCGCCAACGCCAGCGAGCCGTTGATGTTGTAAAGCTGCGTCTGCGTCTCTTGCTGGACCTGGCTGCTGTTGCGGAGGGTGTCAGGCAGCGCCGGCTCTGTGGACCAGCGGAGTTCGGGTTGCGGGAAGATTCCGCCCGAGCTGCAGATCAGTTGATCCTCATCGTCGGGACGGAAGCGGATTGAGGTGACCGTAGCTGCAATGGGATGCCATGATAGGATAACGTCCACTCGCTTCCATTCATTGAATGACCTCTGATCAGGTGGCTTGTGGACTCACCTACCACGTTGAGCTTGATGAAGGACCTCCACTGTCCCGTGAGTGTTCCCACATAGCACATGTAGGTGCCTTCATCTGCAACCAGCACATTGGTGAGCAGCAGAGAAGCGTTCCCTTTGGGGATGTTCTCCTTGAACAGCGAGGTGCGGCCCCTGAAGTGCTGGTCCTGCTCCTGCAGCTGGTCTTTCTCGTAGTAGAAGGAATGAACCTGGAGTTTGCTTGGTGACTCCCGCTTCCAGTGGATGACCACGTCATCTCCAATGGGAAAGTTGGCCTCCAAAAGGCAGGGCGTCTTCCAGCGACACCAGACGTTACGGTTGCCTGCAAAAGGTCCGCGCAATCAGGTCAGCAATGCAATGTCACACCAAATTCCTTCTGATGACATGCCCGTGTCGAGCACCTGAGCTGGAACTCAGTGACGGCTAAGTAAGCAAACATAATATTCACCAAGATGCTCCGTGAGGGAAGCCCCCCTCCCCCCCACCCCACAGCAGCTGTTTCCGTTCCACCACTTGTTCTCAAACGCCTTACTCCCAACACTCCCATTGTTAGGGTTTTCCAGGTTATCTTTATCGTAGGATTATGTTGGAGTGCAACAGGTAATAAATACCTTACCTTGTCCTCCTTATCACAAGGTCATAAAACATCCCCTGACATGTTTAGACTAGAGGGCAAGGGCTTTAGCCAGCCTACCCATACCCCCACTCTGTTCCTCCTAATAAATATGCCCTTGCAGGAAGGAGACTTTTCAGATTTCATTCCTGTAGCGAGTGATCTCTCCACCTGCAGGTGTCTAAAAGAACTTGCCTTGTCTCTGTGTGGTTCTTGCAAAATAAGTTGGAGTGAGCAAATCTCTAACATTTTGGTGCCGAAACCCGGGACCCTCATACCCATCATCTGGCTGACGGAGGACGACGCGCTGTACACCGTCGACGGGCCAGCGTCCACTAGCCGGACCTGGTAAAGAAAGACCTGGGAAGGAAATTCTTCGCTGGGCCAGCATCTTAGGTCTGCCTTCGTCTGACGGAGGTGGATTGACGGGACCCGGCAGTGCAACGAACCAGGGGACAAGTAAGTTAAAGGCTTGAAATTGTGTTGTGTTGTTAAACGCGTAACACATAGAGGTGCACGGGAGATAGCTTGGGTTCAAGTCCCAGTGGAAGAAACAGGCTAAGAAAGGCAGAGCTTCTTTTTCGTTCATCGAAGAAGTGTGTAGACTCTTCTTTGTCTGTTTTTCCGAGCTGAGGGATCTGGCTTGGGTTAAAGTCCCAGTGGAAGGAACGTGCTAAGAAACACGGAGCTTCTTTTTTGTTAATCAAAGAAGGGCGTAGATTTTTCTTTGTATGTTTTTCCAAGCCAAAGAATAGCTTGGGTTCAAGTCCCAGTGGAAGAAACGGGCTAAGAAAAACAGAGCTTCTTTTTCTTAATTGAAGAAGGGCGTAGATTTTTTCTTTTGTCCGTTTTTCCAAAGCTGTTTGGGAGGGTTTTACACCCATCCCTGGATAGGCCTAAAAAAGCGCTGGAGTTTGTGTGATTGAGTGTGTGACTGGTAGGATAAATTGACTAAGAAGCAGTTCTAGCATTGATCCACGGCAATAATACAGGCTAGTAATGTGTTGAAAGGTCAATTTAAACCTGCATTGAGGATCCTCAAAGACATAATTAAATAAATAAGTAATAAATAAGTAATAATAATAATAATATTTTTGAGAAAATAAATTGTATAACCTAAAATTACTAGAATTAAGATGGGAAATAAAAACGGTAAATCTCTACCTCTTGACGGAGATGAGAAGTACATGGCGAGTAGATTTCTTAATTGTATGCAATATATGCCAAAGTGGAAGAAAAAGTATGGAGTAAAAGGGAAGTTGAGAGTTGAAGTGTGGAAGATAGTAGTTGATGTTTTAGAAGAGAGTGTGGATAAACAGAAAAATGGACTGAAAAAGAAAAGAAAAGAAAGAGAATTGGATTGTGCTAAAGTGTGGTTGAAAGCTTCACAAGAGAGAAAAGAACAAATCCAAAAGACAAAAGATAGAAAGATGAAAGGTGATGAGGCTGAGACTATGTTTGTCAGGCCGGAAGACAATGAGGCCGGAGTGCGCAGGCGCACTGCCGCGGCCACGGCTCCCGCCGACGCTGAAGGCGCAGCTCGAGCAGAGGAGCAAGAGGGGCCTTCCGCTCGTACACAAAACTTGTATCCAAGCTTAACAAACCTGCAGCCCCCCCCCATATAACAGCAAAAGAAGTCAGGGTCACATTACTAGAAGTCCTGTACAAACAAGAAGTTTGACCACTGCTGCTAAATTTTCTCAAAATGTAGACAATGTTGATACAGGCGCCAAACCCTATTGTAGGGGAAGGCCAACCCCCACATACATATGTTTTCCGGCCATGGACTCTGGAAGAGGCAAGAAAAGCAGTTGAAGGGGTTACCCCTGTTGCTGAAGACCCAGATATATGGGCAGAGGACATGGCTGGAATTATACATTCCTATAGACTGAATGGACATGAGGCAGGAGAAGCTGCAATGTCCTCCTTGGGAAAAGACTGGGCAAAGGTAATTATACAGGTAGAAATAATCAAGGGCCTTTTCCCTATCCCGTTGAGGGAAATCAATTGGGAGGGGAGTATGCAGCACAATGGAATGGTCTTGTGCAAAGAGTGCGAACTATATTTCAAAGACGAGCGAATTATGGTCATTTGGCAGGAATAAAACAGAAGCCTGGCGAAGATACTGATGATTTTCGTTTGAGATTTGAAAAAGAATTCAGGGTGCATAGTGGCATCCCATTCAATGATACAGCTGAGAGTGCTTATCAACAACAGCTTAAAAATGCGCTCCTCACTAATTTCCGCCCTGAAATAGGCAACTGGGTGAGGAAACATTTGGTGCAAGTGTGACAACAACTATGCAATGGGCCAGACATGCTGAAAAAGTGATCAAAAAAGGCAAAAGTTCTGATGTATTTCATCTAGATAATGATGATGATGAACTAGATGAAGATACAACAGTCTTCTTCCAAGGGTCCCAGCTAGGCAGAGGGAGAGGTAGAGGCCAACAAGGTCACAGGGCGCCATATAAATCAAAACCCCCATCAGATACAAACTGTTGGAACTGTGGGAAACGAGGACACTTTGCAAGGGAGTGTCGTTCTCCAAAACAATATCAATCAAAGGGTGCAGGGAGGGGCAGAGGAAAGGCCAAATTCTCAGCATGACTAGACCCCCCCCCCCTTTGACCCCTGGTGCTCCTATAGAGGAAGAAATAGTAGATGTCCATACAGCATGGGACATTCTGAGTACATTAAAAGAAAAACCATATGTTACTCTAAACATTGGAGGCAGTGATGTTGAGTTTTTGTGTGATACTGGGGCTTGTAAAACCGTGATAAAAACTAATGTCCCAAATCTAAAGGCCTCCCAAAATACTATTTGGGTGAAATCTGCTGATGGGCAGGTACACAAGGAGAGTATCTCTAATCCAGTTGAAGTGAGAGATAAGGAAACTGGAAGCATGGCTTCAGTTTTGATTGTCCTATCCCCAAAATGTCCCATAAACCTGCTGGGACGAGATCTGATGACTCGGTTGGGAATTGCAATAATTCCAGTAAAGGGTGGCATGCGAGCATGTAGAGTGAGAGATGTGGACTCATATGCTGCACAAGCAGGTGAACAGATTTGCTGCTCCTATGCCATCCCTCCTGAACGAAATCCTAAACTCCCAAGCAGATTGCTGAGTGAAGCTCGAAAACAATTGTCCCAACCTGAATCAGAAATGACTTGTAATGAATTACATGTCACCATGAATATTCTCACTGATCCACAAGATGACTATATTGGAAGTTTTCTCAGCGACACAGAAGTAACTTTAACAATCACTGCTCTGTACACTGATCGCAGGTCATTTGCAGCTGCTGCTGTGCTCCTGCCCGCTACTCAGAAAGACGGATACAAATTGTCGGCTGTACCCCACATCTCATTGTTTAAACCTCACAGTATAACGTGGGCAGATGTGGGTTCCCGAATTAAACTTGCTGGATCTGTGACTGATTATGAGGACAAAGGTGATGGGTGGAGCTACAGTACCAGTTGTGACGTGTGGAAGCAAACAGTGTGTGAAGTAGCTGTAGGCAGAGCAGGCGCTTGTGCGCTTCCCTGACTAGTTGACATTTATTTGAATGAAAAGGAGGAGGGGGAATTGGCTGGGCTTCCTGAAAAACTGTGGACCAAGGGCCCATCTGATGTAGGACTTTTAAAATCCATTTCCCCAGTACAGATCAAACCAAGATCAGAGTGGCGTCCAAGAGTTAAACAATATCCTTTAAAACAGGAGGCAATGAACGGGATTGCCCCTGTTATAAATGATCTTTTGACAGGAGGAATCATTAGGGAGTGCTCGGATTCTCCTTGCAACACTCCCATTTTTCCAGTCCAAAAAAACTACGGCCCACGGGCCACATCCGGCCCACGGGACCGTTTAATCCGGCCCGCCAACCCTAAATAAATTGTATTATTAAACTTTTTTTTTTGGGTCATTTTGCCTGCAATGACTGCGTTTCCCCAATAGATGCGGAACCACTCGCCTGCGCATTTACTACCAGAAGCCGTGTCAGAAAGCTCGGTGCACACTCACAAGTGCGTGTACGTACTCAGTAGTACGGAAATGGCGCAATCTCGCTCTATTTGTCTCAGTGCCGAATTTAGAGCGTGGGCTGTGACGACAGCATTCTTGTAATTTGCGCGCCGAGCTTTCGGATACAGTTTTACGCTAAAGCCACCCACAAACCTTCCCCTGGAATCCTTCCATTAAAATGAGTCGCCCAAGGAAAAGCAAGGTGGACACTGAGTGCCGAGTGTTTAAAAAGAGTGGCCAATTTGGCTCGACGTACGCGACGTGACGTTCAGCCACATAAACATCAACCCGTCACAGATCTAGGTAAACGGACCAACACCTCGGATCTCTCCTAAGAATTGCCACAACAAATTTTACTCTAGACTATGACACACTAGCAAAAAAAGGGAGACCACTGAAAATGAAAGGGAGGCTTTCAAGTTTGTTGTAAAAAAAAATGCATTTTGAATATGATCTGTACAAATAGCAGGGATTGAAACTAGCGACCATTCTCATTTTCAAACAATGCAGGATGCTCAAGGACATTGATGCACCACCTGTTTGTGACTAATCTTAACCTGTAAAGTTCTTAAGGCTTACTTTAAGGAAGTGTTTCCCGTTTCCTCACCTCTGTTACCAGGTGTTTGTGAGTTAAAACTCTGCTCTGATTTTCAGATACCCCTCACCGTGTTGCCGTTTTGATTACTTTATTTGGATGTATGCTTTCACCGATTCTTCAAGATGATATATTTGGTCAGAATGTTTGCCGTTTGATGTGATCTCATAAGATAAACATCTTTCATTAATCTGACCTGCAGAGAATGTTATTCATAATAACAGTGTCGTATTTTATGAGAATCACTGATAGCAGTTTTTTAGGGATTTTTTTTTTTTTTAATGCTGTTAATAAATGCATTTGTTTTCAAAAAACTTTTTTTGAATATCCATGCTTTACTAACTACTAAAGGCCAAAACCTTTTATGCAATGACCTTTACAGGTCGTTTATATTACTTCACACAAACACTACATCCATCTGCTCCTGGTTCGGCCCCCCGGTCAAAATTTAGAACCTAATTCGGCCCGCAAGTCAAAAAGTTTGCCCACCCCTGTTCTAGTGCGTGTCCGGTTCAATATGCAACTTTAGCAGACATCACTTCATACAAAATGTCTTTACAATAGAAACATAGTTCAGTGTGTGGAGGGGTGGGGTCGGGGGTCACGATGGTCCAGTCTGTTCGTTGTTGCCTCTGGCAGGAAGTTGGTTGCTCATCTCACTTTCACCCTCGACGCCTGAAAATCCAAAGGATAATGTACATTCAATATTATTTTATGCAACTAAATTTAGTCCCAATAGGTATCTAATTGACATCTGAATTGCTTCCTTGATTTTTTGTACTAATTTAAATTACTAAATTTAATTACTAATTTAAATTCGATGGTCATTGATGGAAAAACCAGACATATTTTACAATAAAGATGAAAACAGCAACTTATTTTTCCCGTGTCTTTTCAGGGTTGTCATTGCTGGACAACGCAATGGCCCCGCTTAGTGCTCATAAGTGAGTATTTTCATCCTCTACTCTTGTACCTATGACCGAGTTCAGCTCGATCTCCTCCTCAGGGTCACGTGATGAAGATTCTGTTGCATTTCCTAAGACACACACACACACATTGTGAGCATCACACATAGATGCACACACACACATGCTCGAGGGTTGCCGTGGCCTCACCTCGCATCTTCAGGTAAACCAACATGGCTGCCAGTACCAGGACTTTCAACGCCACTACCAGGTCAACGATCCACCAGTATGACGTCTGCAGCGAGGTGCTCCGATTGGCTGCACAAAGACACACACACACGAGTTCAGGCAGACCGGACATGATGTTGATGTTAGCGCCGCCTTGCGTTCATCAGTGGGCGAGTTGATGGCGACGTCGGAGCAGGCTGCCAAACAAGGCCATTACCTTTCTTTCAAATAGACCTTGAACAAATCTTAAGCAGTTAATTGCAGTCTAGTAAATGATTATTGAAATACAGTCCAGGCTTTCATTTCCTTGAAGCGCTTTCAACGTTACATTTTATCTGTGATGTGTAAAGGAAAATGTGCTTTCGGCAGTTTGCAAACATATGTTTTAAGGTTGTGTTAAACTTATAATCATATTAATATCTAGTATTAGAGTGCTCGTGTGGATTGGTGGGGGGTGAGGAATGTGCAGACAAACTGCATGAACTTGTTTTCTTCAAAGTGTTGTGGAATAGGCCCGGATAGGGAGTACCGGAGGAGACCATCTCAAGGTCGGTTAGGAACAAGAACAACAGCACGTCTATGAGACCGGCCTTCGAGGGAAAAACCCAACTGTCTGACCTCAGCGACACCTGGACCGGGGAGGAGATGGCCATCGACCAATCATCTCACAATATTTTGCATGCTTTAATATTCATATTGTGTTTCTTTAAAACTGGGCAACCCGGAAGAATGTGTCGTCTTTTGGTGGTCACAAAAACGCACGAGTTTTAGTGTGAGGGACCCGGGACCCAGGCCTGTATTAGTGCGCTTTGTCAGGAATAAATAATTGGTAAATTTGGTCTGATTGATCTACTGGTCTTCTCTTTGACAGAACGAACTCGCAAAATTGTTAGGTGCGCCAGTGTGTGGATTAGGACATAGCAATTTATGTGTTAAGTGTTGATCGCAATTTGGAGTCAGATCAATAACTAGAATCCGTAACCTAACATGTGTAACAGACTTTGTACCAGTCAGCTCCTTGCTCCAACTGAGTGTTTCCCAACATGTTTTTAGCCACCTCATACTTTTTCATTGGAGAAAAGCTTGAGGCACACCAACAAAAATCTGTCAAGTATATTAGTATATTACAATAGAAGACATTTTAAATGTCCTATATATGCCTATAAATAGAGAGTGGGATCATTGAATAAAAAAACGTCCTGTTTTTACTTTTTTTAATATAAAAGTGCGTTTAAAAAAAAAAAAAGGTTTTAGACAGGAATAAAGTATTGAAAGTGATGGTGATTAAAATTGAAAAGAATCAACATGACTTTGACATCAACATGACGCTCAACGTGACGCCGGCCGCGTTGGAGCGCACTGTAACAGAACGAGTGAGATGTTTTGGCAGGTTCCGTTTTCAGAAGCTCAGAGGAACCATGTTTTTGTGGATGCTGCAAGGTATCTCGGCAGGAACTCACCGTCCTCCGTCCCCGTCACGGTCAGTAGGATGTCCTGAAGGCGCGTCTGTGTGTTGTTGCTGAGCGTGCACGTGTATGTGCCGCTCTGGTCAGCGCTCAGGTGGTACAGGTTGAGGGCGCCCGCCTCGGACACGTCCTTCACGTGCTCCTTCCAGTCGCTGACGATATGGAGTTTGTGTCCGGCGGACCTATTGGCGATGACGTTGCTGCGGTTGAACGTCCATTCGAGGCTGCTCGGGTGAGAGACGGGCGCACACTCGATGCTCGTTTCTGCGACGGAAATGTCCAGAACTGGAAGGAGGCATTTAAAGTTTGTCAGCATGTGCGGTGGGCAATTGAAATGCCCCCCCACCGGGTGAGTGTCTCACTCTTTTTCCTCCACGTGATTCTTTGGCTGCTGTTGCTGGTGCTGACATCACAGATGTATTCCAGGTCGGGGTGGGCGTCGCCCGCCAACGCCAGCGAGCCATTGATGTTGTAAAGCTGCGTCTGCGTCTCTTGCTGGACCTGGCTGCTGTTGCGGAGGGCGTCAGGCAGCGCCGGCTCTGTGGACCAGCGCAGTTCGGGTCGAGGGAAGATTCTGCCCGAGCTGCAGATCAGCTGATCCTCATCGTCGGGACGGAAGCGGATTGAAGTGACCGCAGCTGCAAAGGGACGCCATAATAGGACAACGTCCACTCGCTTCCATTCCATTCGTGAACGACCTCTGATGTACTGGCTTGTGGACTCACCTTCCACGTTGAGCTTGATGAAGGACCTCCACTGTCCCGTGAGTGTTCCCACATAGCACATGTAGGTGCCTTCATCTGCAACCAGCACATTGGTGAGCAGCAGAGAAGCGTTCCCTTTGGGGATGTTCTCCTTGAACAGCGACGTGCGGCCCCTGAAGTGCTGGTCCTGCTCCTGCAGCTGGTCTTTCTCGTAGTAGAAGGAATGAACCTGGAGTTTGCTTGGTGACTCCCGCTTCCAGTGGATGGCCACCTCATCTCCGATGGAAAAGTTGGCCTCCAAAAGGCAGGGCGCCTTCCAGCGACACCAGACGTCACGGTTGCCTGCAAAAGGTCCGTGCAATCAGGTCAGCAATGCAATGTCACACCAAATTCCTTCTGATGACATGCCCGTGTCGGGCACCTGAGCTGGAACTCAGTGACAGCTGAGTAAGTAAACATAATTTTCACGCAGAGGCTCCATGAGGGAAGCCCACCCCACAACAGCTGTTTCCGTTCCACCACTTGTTCTCAAACGCCTTACTCCCAACACTCCCATGTCGCTCTCTAAGTACTTCCAGCATGAGCAACATTCAAATAGCTTTGTGTTATTAACATTCATTTCAATATCTGATTCTAAATGAAATGCCACTGAATTGTTAAAAATTGTTAAAAGCGAAAGTATGTATTAAATATGTATTACTCGGTTTGTTTACTTGGCACAATGAGAGAAAAAAAGGTTTCCAGGTTTTATTAACTTTGAAAGTAAATCAAATAGCGTAAAAATGAAACTGAAAATAGCTTCAAGGCCAGCTTGATAATGACAACCTCATATGGTCTGAGACAACAGGTCAAAAACCAAGCCAAAAAAAATGCTACATTGAATCGTATGATATTTTTCTTATCATGAATTTCCTCAATTTCCCTATAACGGGTAATTAAACGAGTGAGAATTACCACATTATAACGCCATGTTGAACTTTTTTTCTGGTGTGGCATAAAATATAAGCTATACATACGTACATCATAAAAAAGTATATGTTTGTCTCGTTCCACTTTACCTCCAATGACCAGACGCCATAGGACAGTGACCACCAAAAAGCCCACCGCAGCAGTGCCGCTACTCTTCATCATCACGCTTTTCTCATTGGTGCCGAGTACCCAAACTGGTCCACCAGCATTCCCCGTGGCTGGATAAGAGCTCTCAAAATACGAGGGTCAAAGTCTTCTGCCCCCCCCCCCCCCCCCCCCCGCTCACATGTCGTGAATACCTCATTGGCGTTCACACTCACGCGGACTTTGTTTTACAGCAGCATTGCCAATCACAAAACTATAAACTGCTCATGGTAAACTTTGAAGTCAGTGGGAGGTCCAAAAATGAGAGATACACAAAACTCAAAACTGCTCAGCACCGTGCCTGGTGGGGCGGTACTCGAGAGCCACCCTGGTGTCCCCCTCCTAATTAAGCGTTGTTAGGGATACGCAATCTCACAAAACTGAACACGCTCCTCAGATTTTTGGCTATGTTTTTACTGTCCTTTCAAAATCAGTCAACACGCAGCCATTAATTTTCAAATTGCAAAAGTGAGTACCGTAATTTCCGGCGTATAAGCCGCACCAGCTAAAATTCGGGGATATTTTAGTTTTTTTTCTTACATAAGCCGCACCGGACTATAAGCCGCACGTGCACACGAGTTTTTTACAAAGAAAGACAGTACACAGAAAGCCTTTTTGAAGTTTGAATAACATGCTTTAACATGTCTTTCTAAACATTGCCTGTGACGCGGCAGTAATACCGCAGCAACACGGAAGTAACACAGCACTAATAGGGTTTGATTAAATAAAACATACCGGTAAAAGTCACTGAGACGCGGCGGTAACACAGCAGCAAAACGGTAGCACAGCATTAACAGGGCTGGTTAAAATAAAAGTAAACAAAAGAGCTTCATCGTCTTCATCTTCCTCCTGTGCACTGAAACCGTCGAAGTCTTCCTCCTCAATTTCCGATTGGAATAGCATTAGATATCCTTCGCCACACACTTTCTCAGTATCTCTTTCGTCGTCGTTTTTATCCATTTCTTCTAGCATTTCCCATGATGAGGGTCTGTTCATGCTAATCTTATTCATGCACGAAGCGCTAAATTACATTATGCTAAATTACATTGTACTAGCGAGCGATACGTATAGCTCCAGAGTAGACGGGACCACGAAATAAAGAAAAGGGTGCCGCAACACAATGTCATCAACATCGACTGCCTTTAGCTTAAAAGCGGCATCATATGCATTTCTTTTGTCCCCCATAATGACGGTTTGTGTATAAAAGCTTCCTTTCAGTAATGTCAGTCTTGATCGCGTTCTGCGTGATGCGCGAAATGTTGTAAACACAAACTCTTCTTGTAAACGTATGAGCACCTTATAAAATATACAGTAAAAGCTACAAAACAAATTGAGAAATAACTCGTTTTCAAATCAGACAAGTAAAAACTGGTCAAATATTTAAAAAAATATACGTATATTATTAAACGTGAAAACAATTTACAATTCTAGTAATGACACGAATTAGAAGCACAACTTGTTTTCGCGGGCCACATAAAATGATGTTGCGGGCCAGATATGGCCCCAGGCCTTGAGTTTGACACCTGTGTTCTAGTCCGTGTCTGGTTCAATATGCAACTTTAGTAGACATCACTTCATCCAAACATAGTTCAGTGTGTAGAGGGGTGGGGTCGGGGGTCCCGAGGGTCCAGTCTGTCCGTTGTTGCCTCTGGCAGGAAGTTGGTTGCTCTTCTCACTTTCACCCTCGACGCCTGAAAATCCAAAGGATAATGTACATTCAATATTATTTTATGCAACTAAATTTAGTCCCAATAGGTATCTAATTGACATCTGAATTGCTTCCTTGATTTTTTGTACTAATTTAAATTCGATGGTCATTGATGGAAAAACGAGACATATTTTACAATAAAGATGAAAACAGCAACTTATTTTTCCTGTGTCTTTTCAGGGTTGTCATTGCTGGACAACACAATGGGGCCACCTAGTGCTCATACGTCAGTATTTTTAACCTCTACTCTTGTACCTTTGACCGAGTTCAGCTCGGTCTTCTCCTCAGGGTCACGTGATGAAGATTCTGTTGCTTTTCCTAAGACACACACACACACACACACGCACACGCACACACACACACACACACACACACACACACACACACACACACACACACACACACACACACACACACACATTGTGAGCATCACAGATGGATGCATCCACACATGCTCGAGGGTGTCCGTGGCCTCACCTCGCATCTTCAGGTAAACCAACATGGCTGCCAGTACCAGGGCTTTTAACGCCACTACCAGGTCAACGATCCACCAGTATGACGTCTGCAGCGAGGTGCTCCGATTGGCTGCACAAAGGCACACACACACACGTGAGTTCAGGCAGACCGGACATGATGTTGATGTTAGCGCCGCCTTGCGTTCACCAGTGGGCGAGTTGATGGCGACGTCGGAGCAGGCTGCCAAACAAGGCCATTACCTTTCTTTCAAATTGACCTTGAACAAATCTTAAGCAGTTAATTGCAGTGGAGTAAATGATTATTGAAACACAGTCCAGGCTTTCATTTCCTTGAAGCGCTTTCAACGTTACATTTTATCTCTGATGTGTAACAGACTTTGTACCAGTCAGCGCCTTGTTTTCATCCACCTCATACTTTTTCATTGGAGAAAAGCTTGAGGCACACCACCAACAAAAATCTGTCAAGTATATTAGTATATTAAAATAAAAGACATTTTAAATGTCCTATATATGCCTATAAATAGAGAGTGGGATCATTGAATAAAAAAACGTCCTGTTTTTACTTTTTTTTGTATAAAAGTGCAGGTTTTTTAAAAAGGTTTTAGACAGGAATAAACTATTGAAAGTGATGGTGATTAAAATCCAAAAGAATCAACATGACTTTGACATCAACATGACGCCCAAAGTGACTCACTAGTTTTCCTCCACGTGATTCTTTGGCTGCTGTTGCTGGTGCTGACATCACAGATGTATTCCAGGTCGGGGTGGGCGTTGCCCGCCAACGCCAGCCAGCCATTGATGTTGTAAAGCTGCGTCTGCGTCTCTTGCTGGACCTGGCTGCTGTTGCGGAGGGCGTCAGGCAGCGCCGGCTCTGTGGACCAGCGCAGTTCGGGTTGAGGGAAGATTCCGCCCGAGCTGCAGATCAGCTGATCCTCATCGTCGAGACGGAAGTGGCTTGAAGTCACCGCAGCTGCAAAGTGATGCCATGATAGGATAACGTCCACTCGCTTCCATTCCATTCATTCAACGACCTCTGATGTACTTCAGGTGGCTTGTGGACTCACCTACCACGATGAGCTTGATGAAGGACCTCCACTGTCTCGTGAGTGTTCCCACATAGCACATGTAGGTGCCTTCATCTGCAACCAGCACATTGGTGAGCAGCAGAGAAGCGTTCCCTTTGGGGATGTTCTCCTTGAACAGCGACGTGCGGCCCCTGAAGTGCTGGTCCTGCTCCTGCAGCTGGTCTTTCTCGTAGTAGAAGGAATGAACCTGGAGTTTGCTTGGTGACACCCGCTTCCAGTGGATGGCCACGTCATCTCCGATGGGAAAGTTGGCCTCCAAAAGGCAGGGCGTCTTCCAGCGACACCAGACGTTACGGTTGCCTGCAAAAGGTCCGCGCAATCAGGTCAGCAATGCAATGTCACACCAAATTCCTTCTGATGACATGCCCGTGTCGAGCACCTGAGCTGGAACTCAGTGACGGCTAAGTAAGCAAACATAATATTCACCGAGATGCTCCGTGAGGGAAGCCCACCCCACCCCACCCCACAGCAGCTGTTTCCGTTCCACCACTTGCTCTCAAACGCTTAATTACTCCCAACACTCCCATGTCCCTCTCTAAGTACTTTCAGCATGTGCAACATTCAAATAGCTTTGTGTTATTGACATTCATTTCAATAACTGATTCTAAATGAAATGCCACTGATTAGGCATTGATTGTTTTGCTCGTAAAGTATCAAATCCACATTGAATAACAAGTGCTCAAGTTATGTTTCTTATAACAACAAATGTGTCATATTTACAAGTGCATAAACGTAAATCTTAGTCAAGATTACAGCACCAGGTGTTCCCAGGAGGTCTACCATCCGAGGACTGCTTATCTTCCAAGGTCGAGCATTCTCAGGGTAGTATGGCCATAATAAAAGATCGTTGGAAGATGATTGACATTTATTTATAAATGAGACCATAGTACAGCAACGGTAGGGAGAACAAAGGCAATTGTACTCGTAAGAATTTGATACTTGGGGCGTCAGGGAAGTGACCTCAAGTAAAAGTCAAAGTCAAAAGTCAAAGTCTCCTTTATTGTCAATTTCTTCACATGTCAAGACACACAAAGAGATGGAAATTACGTTTCCCACTATCCCACGGTGACAAGACATAGTACACAATATACATACAAGTAAACAACACAAAAAGTAAAAACAAGAAGGCACAAACAATGAATAAATAAGAGTGATGAATAAATAATAAATAAAGAAATAACAAATAAGAGGAGCAAAAATGGAGCAAGTGTGCATACAGCAGAAAAAATACTTGTGTACTCAATTTAAAAGCAAAAGTGTGTATTAAATGTGTATTACTCGGTTTGTTTACTTGGCACAATGAGAGAGAAAGATTTCCAGTTTCCAGGTATTATTAACTTTGAAAGTAAATCAAGTACAGTAATCCCTAGTTTATCGCGGATAATTGGTTCCAAAAACCACCTGCGATAAGTGAAATCCGTGAAGTATGTTCACCAACAAGAAGTACTGGGCAGGCTAACGAGTTAGCGGATAGATGCTAATTCGCGATCGTGCTAATACGCGAAAGCGGACTTCTAAAGGAATATAAACGAACATTTGGAGCAATACTACATTGTCCTAAAGGTTAGACACATGTTTCCTCGATTTAGAAGTTTTATTTTGACTTTTAAATGTTTTTTTTTTAATTTGAAAAAGAAATCCGCGATGTAATGAAGCCACGATAAACGAAACGCGAAGTAGCGAGGGATCACCGTACCGTAAAAATGACAATGAAAATAGTTTCGAGGCCAGCTTGATAATGACAAGCTTATATGAGACAACAGGTCAAAAACCAAGCCATAGAAAATGCTACACTGAATCGTATGATTTTTTTAAATCATGAATTTCATCGGTTTCCCTCTTAATTAAACGAGTGAGACTTATCACATTATAACGCCATGTTGAACTTTTTTTTCTCGTGTGGCATAAAATACAAGATATACGTACATCATAAAAAAGTATGTTTGTCTCGTTCCACCTTACCTCCAATGACCAGACGCCATAGGACAGTGACCACCAAAAAGCCCACCGCAGCAGTGCCGCTCCTATTCATCTTTGCGCTTTTCTCATTGTTGCTGAGTATCCGGACTGGTCCACCAGCATTCCCCGTGGCTGGATAAGATCTCTTAAATAGGCGTGTCAGTCTTCTGCCACACCGCCGCGTATTAAACTTTGAAATCACTGGGCGGTCCTAAAATGAGAGATACACAAAACTCAAAACTACTCAGCTTCAATTATAAAATGAGTTATATTACAATAAGACATTTAAAATGTGCTATATAAAACCCTATTCCTATATATCAATGGAGAGTGGCATCATTGAATAAAAAAAAAAACATTCTAGATGTTTTAAATTGTACTTTTTTTGTATAAAAGTGCGTTGTTGTTTTGTTAAAAAGGTTTTAGACAGGAATAAACTATTGAAAGTGATTGTGATTAAAATCCAAAAGAATAGACATGACTTTGCTTTATGTTTTAGACTAGCTCTATAAATATTGCGACAATAAGAACAAAGTCACTTTTAAAGACGCACTACTGTTGTGGCAGCAGCCGAGTGGCTATCACAGTCAAGGATGCTCTTATTTCCATTAGTCTGTAAACGCACCACGGCCGTCAGAGCGTCACTTCAATTAGCCACACATGCTCAGTGGTTGGGAAACTGCTTCAGCTCACCTCCAAAAGTCATTGGGGCTTGCTTCCAGCTCACGTGTGAGCAGAAACTGCTCGTATGTGCGAATGCCTGTTTGGCGACCAGTCCAGAATGTAGCTTGCTTGTCGTCAAAAGTCTCATCCTCGTCATTTGTTCTTTTTCCAGCTCTTGGGCCAAAGGTTCCGTTGGATGACTAGCCTTTACTCTCAGAGAAGGTCCTTTTTCTTTGTTCTTCATTCATCTACTCTTGCCGCCTTCATCATGACTGACAGTGAAATATTCCGAAAAGTCAAAAACTTTGTGAACATTCAATCGCACTGACATCTTAAGATTTCATCGCTGTTCTCCTGTTAATGTCACGTTATATGACTCCATTCGGTGACGATGTCACAGGAGCTCCATCTCGGTTGCAGCACCACGATCTGTTTGGTCCTCGCCTGGTGAACAAGTAGATAGCGCCCACTGCAGCCACGGATCCGATCGTTCCAAGCACGCCCAACGTGATGCCGGCCGCGTTGGGGTGCACTGTAACAGAACGGGTGAGATGTTTTGGTAGGTTCCGTTTTCAGAAGCTCAGAGGAACCATGTTTTTGTGGATGCTGCAAGGTATCTCGGCAGAAACTCACCGTCCTCCGTCCCCGTCACGGTCAGCAGGATGTCCTGAACGCGCGTCTGTGTGTTGTTGCCGAGCGTGCACGTGTATGTGCCGCTCTGGTTAGCGCTCAGGTGGTACAGGTTGAGGGCACCCGCCTCGGACACGTCGTTCACGTGCTCCTTCCAGTTGCTGACGATATGGAGTTTGTGTCCGGCGGACCTATTGGCGATGACGTTGCTGCGGTTGAACGTCCATTCGAGGCTGCTCGGGTGAGAGACGGGCGCACACTCGATGCTCGTTTCTGCGACGGAAACGTCCAGAGCTGGAAGGAGGCATTTAAAGTCTGTCAGCATGTGCGGTGGGCAATTGAAAGGCCCCCCCACCGGCTGAGTGTCTCACTTGTTTTCCTCCACGTGATTCTTCGGCTGCTGTTGGTGGTGCTGACATCACAGATGTATTCCAGGTCGGGGTGGGCGTCGCCCGCCAACGCCAGCGAGCCATTGATGTTGTAAAGCTGCGTCTGCGTCTCTTGCTGGACCTGGCTGCTGTTGCGGAGAGCGTCAGGCAGCGCCGGCTCTGTGGACCAGCGCAGTTCGGGTTGAGGGAAGATTCCGCCCGAGCTGCAGATCAGCTGATCTTCATCGTTGGGACGGAAGCGGATTGAGGTGACCGCAGCTGCAAAGGGACGCCATAATAGGACAACGTCCACTCGCTTCCATTCGTGAACGACCTCTGATGTACTGGCTTGTGGACTCACCTTCCACGTTGAGCTTGATGAAGGACCTCCACTGTCCCGTGAGTGTTCCCACATAGCACATGTAGGTGCCTTCATCTGCAACCAGCACATTGGTGAGCAGCAGAGAAGCGTTCCCTTTGGGGATGTTCTCCTTGAACAGAGAGGTGCGGCCCCTGAAGTGCTGGTCCTGCCCCTTGAGCTGGTCTTGCTCGTAGTAGAAGGAATGAACCTGGAGTTTGCTTGGTAACCATCGCTCCCAGTGGACGACCACGTCATCTCCGATGGGAAAGTTGGCCTCCAAAAGGCAGGGCGTCTTCCAGCGACACCAGACGTCACGGTTGCCTGCAAAACGTCCGTGCAATCAGGTCAGCAGTGCAATGTCACACCATTGAGAGATCAAATTTCTTCGAATAACATGCCCGTGTCGAGCACCTGAGCTGGAACTCAGTGTCAGCTGAGTAAGTTTTACTCATCACATATGATACTCGCGCGCAGATGCTCCGTGAGGGAAGCCTCCCCCACCCCACAGCAGCTGTTTCCGTCCCACCACTTGTTCTCAAACGCCTTACTCCCAACACTCCCATGTCGCTCTCTAAGTACTTCGAGCATGAGCAACATTCAAATAGCTTTGTGTTATTGACATTCATTTCAATATCTGATTCTAAAGGAAGTGCCACTAATAGGCATTGATTGTTTTGCTCGTAAAGTATCAAATCCACATTGAATAACAAGTGCTCAAGCACGGCACAATGAGAGAAAAAAAGGTTTCCAGGTTTTATTAACTTTTAAAGTTAATCAAATAGCGTAAAAATGAAACTGAAAATAGCTTCAAGGCCAGCTTGATAATGACTACCTCATATGGTCTGATGAGACAACAGGTCAAAAACCAAGCCATAAAAAAATGCTACATTGAATCGTATGATATTTTTCTTATCATGAATTTCATCGGTTTCCCTATTAATTAAACAAGTGAGACTTATCACATTATAACGCCGTGTTGAACTTTTTTTTTTTCTGGTGTGGCATAAAATACAAGATATACGTACATCATAAAAAAGTATGTTTGTCTCGTTCCACCTTACCTCCAATGACCAGACGCCATAGGACAGTGACCACCAAAAAGCCCACCGCAGCAGTGCCGCTGCTCTTCATCTTTGCGCTTTTCTCATTGGTGCCGAATACCCGGACTGGTCCACCAGCATTCCCGTGGCTGGATAAGAGCTCTAAAAATACAAGCGTCAAAGTCTTCTGCCACACCCCGCTCACATGACATGAATAACTCACACTCACGCGGACATAGTTTTACAGTAGAATTGCCAGTCCGCATATTAAACTTTGAAGCCACTGGGCGGTCCAAAAATGAGAGATACACAAAACTCAAAACTGCTCAGCACCGTGCCTGGTGGGGCGGTCCTCGAGAGCCCTCCTGGTGTCTCCCTCCTAATTAAGCGTCGTTAGGGATACGCAATCTCACAAAACTGAACACGCTCCTCAGATTTTTGGCAATATTTTTACTGTCCTTTCAAAATCAGTCAAATTGCAAAAGTGAGTACACCCCTACGTGATAAGTCACAGCCCCCCCCTGCCTCCCCACACACACAGTTGCGCAACAGGGTTCAGTTCTGAAGACATGCTCGCCCACCTTTCCCCTCAATTTCCTCGGAATATCACGCCATGGCGCGCTTTCCCCAAGCAGATGTTTACTTATGCAGTTCCCTCTCGCTGGGGGGTTATAACATCAGCGGTCAAGAGTTGAAGAATCTGTTGCTGAATGTCCATGTTGACGCTCTGAACGTGATCACGCTTTGGGAATTTGCAGGCGGGACGCTGGCAAATCATTCTAGTCGGGCTACATTCCACATCTGGATTGCATTTTGTCTCTCCCTCTCTCTTGGGAGCTCTACACCCAAATTCATCAATTTGTTTCTGACCCAAAGCTACCAAGGAAGTTAGTCCACTTCTTCCAGTCTCTGTGTTGCAACCTGCTGATGACATTCCAAACCAAATGGCCAATGCCATCGGCATGTTGCGGCGGGACTGGAACAGTCACAGAAAGGCACAGTTGTGACATTTTGAGCCATCAAACAGCAATTGTGAGTTTGGCCTTCAGCCGGCTGGTTCGAAACATTGCACAAGTGCATACAAAGGTTTGCAGAAGGTCTAGGGAAGTTCACCTGTCAGGGTTCTAGTGCAGGGGGGTCAAACTCATTTTTTTCGCGGGCCGCATTGTAGTCATAGCTTCTTTCGGAGGGCCATTATGACTGTCAACCCAAATAAACTTATGAGCACCTTATATTATATACAGTAAAAGCTACAAAACAAATTGACAAATAACTCATTTTCAAATCAGATGAGTAAAAACTGGTCAAACATTTAAAAAATATATATTAAAAGTGAAAACAATTTACAATTCTAGTAATGACACGAATTTGAAGCACAACTTCTTTTCGCGGGCCACATAAAATGATGTTGCGGGCCATATCTGGCCCCCAGGCCTTGAGTTTGACACCTGTGTTCTAATGCGTGTCCGGTTCAATATACAACTTTAGTAATAATAATAATAATAATAATAATAATAATTCATTAAATTTGTATAGCGCTTTTCAAAAACCCAAAGATGCTTACAGGGAACAAGACAAAGACATACAGGAGGGGAGGGGGACGGGAAGAGACAATGGGATATAATTAAGAAGAGGAAACCAGTTATGGGAAGGGGAGGTCATAGGCTTGAGAGAAGAGGTACGTTTTTAGACGGGACTTAAATATGGGGAGTGTGGGTGAGTCACAGACAGACTGAGGGAGAGAGTTCCAGAGTCGGGGTGATGTGCAGGAGAACGCTCCGTCACCGAAGGATTTGAGTTTAGATTTTGGGACTGTCAGACGTGAAGTATTGGAGGATCGGAGGGAGCGGTTGGGGCAGTAGGGGACAAGGAGGTCGGATAGGTAAGTGGGAGACAGGTGGTGAAGGGCTTTGAAGGTGAGGAGGAGTATCTTGAAGATGATACGCTCCTTAATGGGGAGCCAGTGAAGAGAGTGGAGAACAGGAGTGATGTGTTCACAGGACCGGGTGTGGGTAAGGAGGCGGGCAGTAGAGTTTTGGACTAGTTGAAATCTGTGGAGTGAGTGAGCAGTGATTCCAGTGAGAAGCCGGGATGAGATGAAGGCGTGGATGAGGGATTCAGCGGCAGGGAGAGAGAGGCAGTGCCGGATTTTGGCGATGCGTCGGAGGTGGAAGTAGGAGGTCTTAACAACTGATCTAGCATGAGGGTGGAAGGAAAGCGTAGGGTCAAAAATAACGCCAAGGTTGCGTGCCAGAGGGGAGGGAGTGATGTTTGAGGAGTCAATGGTGAGTGTGATGGATCCAGTTTTATTAAGGGAGGATTTAGTGCCTATGAGGAGGAGCTCTGTTTTGCCACTGTTAAGTTTGAGAAAGTTGTGGGTCAGCCATGTTTTTATTGTAGAGATGCAGGTTTCAAAGTGGGTGAGGGGAGGGTTTTGGGTTGGTGCGGTGCGGATATAGATCTGGGTGTCATCGGCGTAGCAATGGAAGTCTAGATTGAGTTTGCGGATGACATTACAGAGGTAACAGATGAATAGGAGGGAGCTGTTAGGGTTTTTCAGATTATCCTTATCGTATGATTATGTTGGAATGCAACCGGTAAAAAAATAACCTACCTTGTCCCATCCTCCACAAGGTCGTAAAACATCCCGTGTTAGGGTTTTCCAGGTTATCTTTATCATAGGATTATGTTGGAATGTAGACTATAATGATTAACCAATCTTGTCTTGCACTCACAATGCAGTAAAATGAAGTGGTTGCTTCCTCTGCTTGAGTGACCAGCTGCAGAGGAAGCAATCAAAGTTGTTCTTTTTCCCACAACATCGTAAAACACCCCCTGCTCTGATCTTACCAGAGGCCGGGGGTTCACCAAACCTGTCCACTCTCACCCCCACTCTGCTTCTCCTAATAAATATGCCCTTACAGGAGGGAGAGGGTCAGACCTCCATTCGATCACCGCTGCACACACAGCGACGAATAGACTCTCCACCTGCAGGTGCCAAAAAGGACTTACTTGTCTCCCGTGTGGTTCTTGCAAAATAAGTTGGAGTGAGCAAATCTCTAACATTTTGGTGCCGAAACCCGGGATCCCTCATACCCATCATCTGGCTGACGGAGGACGACGCGCTGTACACCGTTGACGGGCCAGCGTCCATTAGCCGGACCTGGTAAAGAAAGACCTGGGAAGGAAATTCTTCGCTGGGCCAGCATCTTAGGTCTACCTTCGTCTGACAGAGGTGGATTGACGGGACCCGGCAGTGCAACGAACCAGGGGACAAGTAAGTTAAAGGCCTGAAGTTGTGTGATTGTGTTGTTGTGAAACGCGTATAAAAAAAAATAAAATAAAATAAAAAAAAAACACAGGTGCGCGTGAGATACGGCTTTGGTTTGTCCGAGCTATGAGATTCGGCTTTGGTTTGTCCGAGCCATGAGATACGGCTCTGGTTTGTCCGAGCTATGAGATACGGCTTTGGTTTGTCCGAGCCATGAGATACGGCTTTGGTTTGTCCGAGCCGTGAGATACGGCTTTGGTTTGTCCGAGCTATGAGATACGGCTTTGGTTTGTCCGAGCTATGAGATACGGCTTTGGTTTGTCCGAGCTATGAGATACGGCTTTGGTTTGTCCGAGCTATGAGGCCTTAAAAAAAAAAAATTAAACCTGCATTGAGGCTCCTCAAAGAAATAAATAAGTAATAATAGTAATAATAATAATAATAATATTTTTGAGACAAAGAGATTGTAAAACCTAAAACTACTAGAATTAAGATGGGAAATAAAAATGGTAAATCTCTACCTCTTGACGGAGATGAGAAGTACATGGCGAGTAGATTTCTTAATTGTATGCAATATATGCCGAAGTGGAAGAAAAAGTATGGAGTAGAAGGGAAGTTGAGGGTTGAAGTGTGGAAGATAGTAGTTGATGTTTTAGAAGAGAGTGTGGATAAAAAGAAAAATGGACTGAAAAAGAAAAGAGAGAGAATTGGATTGTGCTAAAATGTGGTTGAAAGCTTCACAAGAGAGAAAAGAACAAATCCAAAAGACAAAAGATAGAAAGATGAAAGGTGATGAGGCTGAGACTATGTTTGTCAGGCCGGAAGACAATAAGGCCACAGTGCACAGGCGCACTGCCGCGGCCACGGCTCCAGCCGAAGCTGAAGGCGCAGCTCAAGCAGAGGAGCAAGAGGGGCCTTCCGCTCGTACGCAAAACTTGTATCCAAGCTTAACAGACCTGCAGCCCCCCCATATAACAGCAAAAGAAGTCAGGGTCACATTATTAGAAGTCCTGTGCAAACAAGAAGTTTGACCACTGCTGCTAAATTTTCTCAAAATGTAGACAATGTTGATACAGGCGCCAAACCCTATTGTAGGGGAAGGCCAACCCCCACATACATATGTTTTCCGGCCATGGACTCTGGAAGAGGCAAGAAAAGCAGTTGAAGGGGTTACCCCTGTTGCTGAAGACCCAGATATATGGGCAGAGGACATGGCTGGAATTATACATTCCTATAGACTGAATGGACATGAGGCAGGAGAAGCTGCAATGTCCTCCTTGGGAAAAGACTGGGCAAAGGTAATTATACAGGTAGAAATAATCAAGGGCCTTTTCCCTATCCCGTTGAGGGAAATCAATTGGGAGGGGAGTATGCAGCACAATGGAATGGTCTTGTGCAAAGAGTGCGAACTATATTTCAAAGACGAGCGAATTATGGTCATTTGGCAGGAATAAAACAGAAGCCTGGCGAAGATACTGATGATTTTCGTTTGAGATTTGAAAAAGAATTCAGGGTGCATAGTGGCATCCCATTCAATGATACAGCTGAGAGTGCTTATCAACAACAGCTTAAAAATGCGCTCCTCACTAATTTCCGCCCTGAAATAGGCAACTGGGTGAGGAAACATTTGGTGGAAGTGGATGTTGCAAGTGTGACAACAACTATGCAATGGGCCAGACATGCTGAAAAAGTGATCGAAAAAGGCAAAAGTTCTGATGTATTTCATCTAGATAATGATGATGAACTAGATGAAGATACAAGAGTCTTCTTCCAAGGGTCCCAGCAAGGCAGAGGAGGAGGTAGAGGCCAACAAGGTCGCGGGCCGCCATATAATTCAAAACCCCCACGAGATTCTGACAACTGTTGGAACTGTGGGAAACGAGGACACTATGCAAGAGTGTGTCGTTCTGCAAAACGATATCAATCAAAGGGTGCAGGAAGAGGCAGAGGAAAGGCCAAATTTTCAGCATGACTAGATCCCCCCCCCCCCTTTGACCTCTGGTACTCCTATAGAGGAAGAAATAGTAGATGTCCATACAGCATGGGACATTCTGAGTGCATTAAAAGAAAAACCATATGTTACTCTAAACATTGGAGGAAGTGATGTCGAGTTTTTGTGTGATATCGGGGTTTGTAAAACCGTGATAAAAACTAAAGTCCCAAATCTAAAGGCCTCCCAAAATACTATTTGGGTGAAATCTGCTGATGGGCAGGTACACAAGGAGAGTATCTCTAATCCAGTTGAAGTGAGAGATAAGGAAACTGGAAGCATGGCTTCAGTTTTGATTGTCCTATCCCCAAAATGTCCCATAAACCTGCTGGGACGAGATCTGATGACTTGGTTGGGAATTGTAATAATTCCAGTAAAGGGTGGCATGCGAGCATGTAAAGTGAGAGATGTGGACTCATATGCTGCACAAGCAGGTGAACAGATTTGCTGCTCCTATGCCATCCCTCCTGAACGAAATCCTAAACTCCCAAGCAGATTGCTGAGTGAAGCTCGAAAACAATTGTCCCAACCTTGTCAGGAATGAGTTGAGCCAGGGCGACCAAATGCAGCTTGAACCAGGATTTATTGCAGGGAAAAGGAGTTGGAAGGGAGGCAGGTGGGGAACGAACGACACAGACGGGAGGAAGACTCACGGCCAGCAAAACAGACAGACCGACATGAAGTCCCCTTGGACAAGATTAAAATTCTGACCGTGAGCCTTCAGACAGACCGAGGGAAAACCAGATGACACGAACAGGAACACTGGGCACGAACAGGAATGGACACAACAGTAGACACCGCCAGGGAGAAACACACGGGCAGGGCTTAAATACACAGGGTAACAAGAGGAAGCAGGTGACAGACATTACGGTAACGAAAGGGGTGTGGCTGAGCGAAGTGGCACGGGCGTGACAGTACCCCCCCCACAAGGGACGGCTCCCGACGTCCCAAAAAAGAAAAAGTCCAAAACTGTCCAACAAGGGCCGGGAGGAAATGGGGAGGTGGCCGCACGTCACACACCGCCGAAGGCCGACTGGGTGACGGCCGCTGGATCCACGCCGCCGGAACTGGTGGCGGCCGCAGCATCCGCGCCGTCGGGACTGGATCGGGGGGCGGCCGTGCGTCATGCGCCGTTGAAGCCGACTGGGTGACGGCCGCTGGATCCGCGCCGCCGGAACTGGTGGCGGCCGCAGCATCCGCGCCGTCGGGACTGGGTCGGGGGGGCGGCCGTGCGTCATGCACCGTTGAAGGCCGACGGTGACAGCCGCTGGATCCGCGCCGCCGGAACAAGTGGCGGCCGCAACATCCGCGCCGTCGGATCTGTTTTGGGGGGGGGGCAACCGTGCATCTTGCGTCGCTTGAAATCATCTCCTTGGCGACCATGCAGCAGTTGCGGGAGCCGGCAAAGGTTGGTCCAAGCGCTGGTCGCTGTGAGGGTCGGTGTCTTCTGTCAGGAATGAGTTGAGCCAGGGCGACCAAATGCAGCTTGAACCAGGATTTATTGCAGGGAAAAGGAGTTGGAAGGGAGGCAGGTGGGGAACGAACGACACAGACGGGAGGAAGACTCACGGCCAGCAAAACAGACAGACCGACATGAAGTCCCCTTGGACAAGATTAAAATTCTGACCGTGAGCCTTCAGACAGACCGAGGGAAAACCAGATGACACGAACAGGAACACTGGGCACGAACAGGAATGGACACAACAGTAGACACCGCCAGGGAGAAACACACGGGCAGGGCTTAAATACACAGGGTAACAAGAGGAAGCAGGTGACAGACATTACGGTAACGAAAGGGGTGTGGCTGAGCGAAGTGGCACGGGCGTGACAAACCTGAATCAGAAATGACTTGTAATGAATTACATGTCACCATGAATATTCTCACTGATCCACAAGATGACTATATTGGAAGTTTTCTCAGCGACACAGAAGTAACTTTAACAATCACTGCTCTGTACACTGATCGCAGGTCATTTGCAGCTGCTGCTGTGCTCCTGCCCGCTACTCGGAAAGACGGATACAAATTGTCGGCTGTACCCCACATCTCATTGTTTAAACCTCACAGTATAACGTGGGCAGATGTGGGTTCCCGAATTAAACTTGCTGGATCTGTGACTGATTATGAGGACAAGGGTGATGGGTAGAGCTACAGTACCAGTTGTGACGTGTGGAACCAAACAGTGTGTGAAGTAGCTGTAGGCAGAGCAGGCGCTTGTGCGCTTCCCTGACTAGTTGACATTTATTTGAATGAAAAGGAGGAGGGGGAATTGGCTGGGCTTCCTGAAAAACTGTGGACCAAGGGCCCATCTGATGTAGGACTTTTAAAATCCATTTCCCCAGTACAGATCAAACCAAGATCAGAGTGGCGTCCAAGAGTTAAACAATATCCTTTAAAACAGGAGGCAGTGAACGGGATTGCCCCTGTTATAAATGATCTTTTGACAGGAGGAATCATTAGGGAGAGCTCGGATTCTCCTTGCAACACTCCCATTTTTCCAGTCCAAAAAAACTACGGCCCACGGGCCACATCCGGCCCACGGGACCGTTTAATCCGGCCCGCCAACCCTAAATAAATTGTATTATTAAACTTTTTTTTTTTGGATAATTTTGCCTGCAATGACTGCGTTTCCCCAATAGATGGGGAACCACTCGCCTGCGCATTTACTACCGGAAGCCGTGTCAGAAAGCTCGGTGCACACTCACAAGTGCGTGTACGTACTCAGTAGTACGGAAATGGCGCACTCTCGCTCTATTTGTCTCAGTGCCGAATTTAGAGCGTGGGCTGTGACGACAGCATTCTTGTAATTTGCGCGCCGAGCTTTCGGATACAGTTTTACGCTAAAGCCACCCACAAACCTTCCCCTGGAATCCTTCCATTAAAATGAGTCGCCCAAGGAAAAGCAAGGTGGACACTGAGTGCCGAGTGTTTCAAAAGAGTGGCCAATTTGGCTCGACGTACGCGACGTGACGTTCAGCCACATCAACATCAACCCGTCACAGATCTAGGTAAACGGACCAACACCTCGGATCTCTCCTAAGAATTGCCACAACAAATTTTACTCCAGACTATGACACACTAGCAAAAAAAGGGAGACCACTGAAAATGAAAGGGAGGCTTTCAAGTTTGTTGTAAAAAAAATGCATTTTGAATATGATCTGTACAAATAGCAGGGATTGAAACTAGCGACCATTCTCATTTTCAAACAATGCAGGATGCTCAAGGACATTGATGCACCACCTGTTTGTGACTAATCTTAACCTGTAAAGTTCTTAAGGCTTACTTTAAGGAAGGGTTTCCCGTTTCCTCACCTCTGTTATTAGGTGTTTGTGAGTTAAAACTCTGCTCTGATTTTCAGATACCCCTCACCGTGTTTCCGTTTTGATTACTTTATTTGGATGTATGCTTTCACCGATTCTTCAAGATGATATATTTGGTCAGAATGTTTGCCGTTTGATGTGATCTCATGAGATAAACATCTTTCATTAATCTGACCTGCAGACACTGAAGTGATGGAGACTGTTATTCATAATAACAGTGTCGTATTTTATGAGAATCACTGATAGCAGTTTTTTAGGGATTTTTTTTTTTAAATGCTGTTAATAAATGCATTTGTTTTCAAAAAACTTTTTTTGAATATCCATGCTTTACTAACTACTAAAGGCCAAAACCTTTTATGCAATGACCTTTACAGGTCGTTTATATTACTTCACACAAACACTACATCCACCTGCTCCTGGTTCGGCCCCCCGGTCAAAATTTAGAACCTAATTCGGCCCGCAAGTCAAAAAGTTTGCCCACCCCTGTTCTAGTGCGTGTCCGGTTCAATATGCAACTTTAGTAGACATCACTTCATACAAAATGTCTTTACAATAGAAACATAGTTCAGTGTGTGGAGGGGTGGGGTCGGGGGTCACGAGGGTCCAGTCTGTTCATTGTTGCCTCTGGCAGGAAGGTGGTTGCTCTTCTCACTTTCACCCTCGACGCCTGAAAATCCAAGGGATAATGTACATTCAATGTTATTTTATGCAACTAAATTTAGTCCCAATAGGTATCTAATTGAAAGAAATAGTCGTATAAAATAGATCAAAATTATTTTGTACTCAACAGCAAGTACATTTATTTGTATTGTCCTAATTGATATCAATTTTACTTTAATTAATATATTTACATAAATGTTTAATTGGAATACTATATTGCACTCATTTAAATTACTAGGGGGAATTGTTTGTCAAACATCTGAATTGCTTCCTTGATTTTTTTGTACTAATTTAAATTCGATGGTCATTGATGGAAAAACCGAGACATATTTTACAATAAAGATGAAAACAGCAACTTATTTTTCCCGTGTCTTTTCATGGTTGTCATTGCTGGACAACGCAATGGCGCCGCCTAGTGCTCATAAGTGAGTATTTTCATCCTCTACTCTTGTATCTATGACCGAGTTCAGCTCGGTCTCCTCCTCAGGGTCACGTGATGAAGATTCTGTTGCTTTTCCTAAGACACACACACACACACACGCGCACACGCGCACACGCGCACACGCGCACACACACACACACACACACACACACACACACACACACACACACACACACACACACACACACACACACACACACACACATATATTGTGAGCATCACACAATGGCGCCACTTAGTGCTCATAAGTGAGTATTTCTATCCTCTACTATTGTACCTTTGACTGAGTTCAGCTTGGTCTCCTCCTCAGGGTAACGTGATGAAGATTCTGTTGCTTTTCCTAAGACACACACACATCGTGAGCATCACACATAGATGCATCCACACATGCTCGAGGGTGTCCGTGGCCTCACCTCGCATCTTAGGGTAAACCAACCAGGCCACCAGGACTGTCAACGCCAGTACCAGGACTATCAAAGCCACTTCCAGGCCGACGATCCACCAGTATGACGTCTGCAGCGAGGTGCTCCGATTGGCTGCACAAAGACACACACACACACACACACACACGAGTTCAGGCAGACCGGACATGATGTTGATGTTAGCACCGCCTTGCGTTCACCAGTGGGCGAGTTGATGGTGACGTCGGAGCAGGCTGCCAAACAAGGCCATTACCTTTCTTTCAAATGGACCTTTAACAAATCTTAAGCAGTTAATTGCTTTCCAGTAAATGATTATTGAAATACAGTCCAGGCTTTCATTTCTTTGAAGCACTTTCAACGTCACATTTGATCTGTGATGTGTAACAGACTTTGTACCATTCAGCGCCTTGCTCCAACTGAGTGTTTCCCAACATGTTTTTATCCACCTCATACTTTTTCATTGGAGAAAAGCTTGAGGCACACCACCAACAAAAATCTGTCAAGTATATTAGTATATTACAATAAAAGACATTTTAAATGTCCTATATATGAGAGTGGGATCATTGAATAAAAAAACGTCCTGTTTGTATTTTTTTTATATAAAGGTGCAGGTTTTTTAAAAAAGGTTTTAGACAGGAATAAACTATTGAAAGTGATGGTGATTAAAATCCAAAAGAATCAACATGACTTTGACATCAACATGATGCCCAAAGTGTCTCACTTGTTTTCCTCCACGTGATTCTTTGGCTGCTGACGGTGTTGCTGATATCACAGATGTATTTCAGGTCGGGGTGGGCGTCGCCTGCCAACGCCAGCGAGCCAGTGATGTTGTAAAGCTGCGTCTGTGTCTCTTGCTGGACCTGGCTGCTATTGCGGAGGGCGTCAGGCAGCGCCGGCTCTGTGGACCAGCGCAGTGCGGGTTGAGGGAAGATTCCGCCCGAGCTGCAGATCAGCTGATCCTCATCGTCGAGACGGAAGCTTGAAGTCACCGCAGCTGCAAAGGGATGTCATGATAGGATAACGTCCACTCGCTTCCATTCCATTCATTGAATGACCTCTGATCAGGTGACTTGTGGACTCACCTTCCACGTTGAGCTTGATGAAGGACCTCCACTGTCCCGTGAGTGTTCCCACATAGCACATGTAGGTGCCTTCATCTGGAACCACCACATTGGTGAGCAGCAGAGAAGCGTTCCCTTTGGGGATGTTCTCCTTGAACAGAGACGTGCGTCCCCTGAAGTGCTGGTCCTGCCCCTGTAGCTGGTCTTTCTCGTCGTAGAAGGAATGAACCTGGAGTTTGCTTGGTGACTCCCGCTCCCAGTGGACGACCACTTCCTCTCCGATGGGAAAGTTGGCCTCCAAAAGGCAGGGCGTCTTCCAGCGACACCAGACTGACTTTGGGTTGCCTGCAAAAGGTCCGCGCAATCAGGTCAGCAATGCAATGTCACACCAAATTCCTTCTGATGACATGCCCGTGTCGAGCACCTGAGCTGGAACTCAGTGACGGCTAAGTAAGCAAACAAAATATTCACCGAGATGCTCCGTGAGGGAAGCCTCCCCCACCCCACAGCAGCTGTTTCCGTTCCACCACTTGTTCTCAAACGCCTTACTCCCAACACTCCCATCTCACTCTCTAAGTACTTCCAGCACGAGCAACATTCAAATAGCTTTGTGTTATTGACATTCATTTCAATATCTGATTCTAAATGAAAGGCCACTGAATAGGCATTGATTGTTTTGCTCATAAAGTATCAAATCCACATTGAATAACAAGTGCTCAAGTTATGTTTCTTATAACAACAAATGTGTCATATTTACAAGTGCATAAACGTAAATCTTAGTCAGTATTACAGGACCGGGTATTCCCAGGAGGTCTACCATCCAAGGACTAACCTTAACCCTGCCTATCTTCCAAGGTCGAGCATTCTCAGGGTAGTATAGCCGTAATAAAAGATCCTTGGTAGATGATTCAGATTCATTTACAAATGAGACCAGGGAGAACAAAGGCAATTGTACTCGTAAGAATTTGATACTTGGGGCATCAGGGAAGTGACCTCAAGTAAAAGTACTTGTGTACTCAATTTAAAAGCGAAAGTGTGTATTAAATATGTATTACTCGGTTTGTTTACTTGGCACAATGAGAGAAAAAAAGGTTTCCAGATTTTATTAACTTTGAAAGTAAATCAAATAGCGTAAAAATGAAACTGAAAATAGCTTTGAGGTCAGCTCGATAATGACAACCTCATAAGGTCTGAGACAACAGGTCAAAAACCAAGCCAAAAAAAATGCTACATTGAATCGTATGATATTTTTCTTATCATGAATTTCCTCAATTTCCCTATAACGAGTAATTAATCGAGTGAGACTTACCACATTATAACGCCATGTTGAACATTTTTTTCTGGTGTGGCATAAAATACAAGCTATACATACGTACATCATAAAAAAGTATATGTTTGTCTCGTTCCACTTTACCTCCAATGACCAGACGCCATAGGACAGTGACCACCAAAAAGCCCACCGCAGCAGTGCCGCTGCTCTTCATCATCACGAACTGGTCCACCAGCATTCCCCATGGCTAGATAAGAGCTCTCAAAATACGAGGGTCAAAGTCTCGTATCGTGAATACCTCAGTTTGCGTTCACACTCACGCGGACTTTGTTTTACAGCAGCATTGCCAATCACAAAACTATAAACTGCTCATGGTAAACTTTGAAGTCAGTGGGAGGTCCAAAAATGAGAGATACACAAAACTCAAAACTGCTCAGCACCGTGCCTGGTGGGGCGGTCCTCGAGAGCCCCCCTGGTGTCCCCCTCCTAATTAAGCGTCGTTAGGGATACGCAATCTCACAAAACTGAACACGCTCCTCAGATTTTTGGCTATATTTTTACTGTCCTTTCAAAATCAGTCAACACGCAGCCATTAATTTTCAAATTGCAAAAGTGAGTACCGTAATTTCCGGTGTATAAGCCGCACCAGCTAAAATTCGGGGATATTTTAGTTTTTTTTCTTACATAAGCCGCACCGGACTATAAGCCGCACGTGCACACGAGTTTTTTACAAAGAAAGACAGTACACAGAAAGCCTTTTTGAAGTTTGAATAACATGCTTTAACATGTCTTTCTAAACATTGCCTGTGACGCGGCAGTAATACCGCAGCAACACGGAAGTAACACAGCACTAATAGGGTTTGATTAAATAAAACATACCGGTAAAAGTCACTGAGACACGGCGGTAACACAGCAGCAACACGGTAGCACAGCACTAACAGGGCTGGTTAAAATAAAAGTAAAAAAAAGAGCTTCATCGTCTTCATCTTCCTCCTGTGCACTGAAACCGTCGAAGTCTTCCTCCTCAATTTCCGATTGGAATAGCGTTAGATATCCTTCGCCACACACTTTCTCAGTATCTCTTTCGTCGTCGTTTTTATCCATTTCTTCTAGCATTTTCCATGATGAAGGTCTGTTCATGCTAATCTTATTCATGCACGAAGCGCTAAATTACATTATGCTAAATTACATTGTACTAGTGAGTAACACGTATAGCTCCAGAGTAGACGGGACCACGAAATAAAGAAAAGGGTGCCGCAACACAATGCCATCAACATCGACTGCCTTTAGCTTAAAAGCGGCATCATATGCATTTCTTTTGTCCCCCATAATGACGGTTTGTGTATAAAAGTTTCCTTTCAGTAATGTCAGTCTTGATCGCGTTCTGCGTGATGCGCGAAATGTTGTAAACACAAACTCTTCTTGGGCGCATTATCTCTTCTTTGCATTCATTCCACATCTGAATTGCGTTTTGTCTCTCTCTCTCTCTCTCTTTCTCTCGTTCTCTCTCTCTCTCTCTCTCTCTCTCTCTTTCTCTCGTTCTCTCTCTCTCTCTCTCTCTCTCTTTCTCTCTCTCGGGAGCTCAACGCCCAAATTCATAAGGTTTGTTTCTGACCCAAAGCTACCAAGGAAGTTAGTCCACTTCTTCCAGTCTCTGTGTTACAACCTGCTGATGACATTCCAAACCAAATGGCCTGGAATGTCATCGGCATGTTGCGGCGAGACTGGAAGAGTCACAGAAAGGCACAGTTGTGACATTTTGAGCCATCATACAGCAATTGTGAGTTTGCCCTTCAGCCAGCTGGTCCGAAACATTGCACAAGTGCATACAAAGGTTTGCAGAAGGTCCAGGAAAGTTCACCTGTAAAGGTTCTAGTGCAGGAAGGGTCAAAGTCATTTTTTTCACGGGCCGCATTGTAGTCATAGCTTCTTTCGGAGGGCCATTATGACTGTCAACCCAAATAAACTTATGAGCACCTTATATTATATACAGTAAAAGCTACAAAACAAATTGACAAATAACTCGTTTTCAAATCAGATGAGTAAAAACTGGTCAAACATTTAAAAAATATATATTAAAAGTGAAAACAATTTACAATTCTAGTAATGACACGAATTTGAAGCACAATTTGTCTTCGCGGGCCACATAAAATGATGTGGCGGGCCATATCTGTCCCCCAGGCCTTGAGTTTGACACCTGTGTTCTAGTGCGTGTCCGGTTCAATATACAACTTTAGTAATAATAATAATAATAATAATAATAATAATAATAATAATAATTCATTAAATTTGTATAGTGCTTTTCAAAAACCCAAAGATGCTTACAGGGAACAAAGCAAAGACATACAGGAGGGGAGGGGGACGGGGAAGAGACAATGGGATATAATTAAGAAGGGGAAACCAGTTATGGGAAGGGGAGGTCATAGGCTTGAGAGAAGAGGTACGTTTTTAGACGGGACTTAAATATGGGGAGTGTGGGTGAGTCACAGACAGACTGAGGGAGAGAGTTCCAGAGTCGGGGTGATGTGCAGGAGAACGCTCCGTCACCGAAGGATTTGAGTTTAGATTTTGGGACTGTCAGACGTGAAGTATTGGAGGATCGGAGGGAACGGTTGGGGCAGTAGGGGACAATGAGGTCGGATAGGTAAGTGGGAGCCAGGTGGTGAAGGGCTTTGAAGGTGAGGAGGAGTAACTTGAAGATGATACGTTCCTTAATGGGGAGCCAGTGAAGAGAGTGGAGAACAGGAGTGATGTGTTCACAGGACCGGGTGTGGGTAAGGAGGCGGGCAGTAGAGTTTTGGACTAGTTGAAATCTGTGGAGTGAGTGAGCAGTGATTCCAGTGAGAAGGGAGTTGCAGTAGTCAAGCCGGGATGAGATGAAGGCGTGGATGAGGGATTCAGCGGCAGGGAGAGAGAGGCAGTGCTGGATTTTGGCGATGCGTCGGAGGTGGAAGTAGGAGGTCTTAACAACTGAGCTAGCATGAGGGTGGAAGGACAGCGTAGGGTCAAAAATAACGCCAAGGTTGCGTGCCAGAGGGGAGGGAGTGATGTTTGAGGAGTCAATGGTGAGTGTGATGGATCCAGTTTTATTAAGGGAGGATTTAGTGCCTATGAGGAGGAGCTCTGTTTTGTCACTGTTAAGTTTGAGAAAGTTGTGGGTCAGCCATGTTTTTATTGTAGAGATGCAGGTTTCAAAGTGGGTGAGGGGAGGGTTTTGGGTTGGTGCGGTGCGTATATAGATCTCCGTGTCATCGGCGTAGCAGTGGAAGTCTAGATTGAGTTTGCGGATGACATTACAGAGGTAACAGATGAATAGGAGGGAGCTGTTAGGGTTTTTCAGATTATCCTTATCGTATGATTATGTTGGAATGCAACCGGTAATAAATAACCTACCTTGTCCCATCCTCTACAAGGTCGTAAAACATCCCCTGATATGTTTTGAAGAGCACAAGGGCTTCCTATTCAGCCTGCTCTTCCCCCCACTCTGTTTCTCTTAATAAATATGTCCTTGCAGTTGGGAGATTTCAGACCTCCATTCAAACATCGCTGCACGCACAGCGACGAATGGACTCTCCACCTGCAGGTGTCTAAAAGGACTTACTTGTCTCCCGTGTGGTTCTTGCAAAATAAGTTGGAGTGAGCAAATCTCTAACATTTTGGTGCCGAAACCCGGGACCCCTCATACCCGCTATCTGTCTGACGAAGAAGGCCGTGCTGCATTGTCGACAAGCCAGCGTCCACTAGGAGGACCTGGAGGAGAAAGTCCTGGGAAGAGAATTCTTCGCTGGGCCAGCATCTTAGGTCTGCCTTCGTCTGACAGAGGTGGATTGACGGGACCGGGCAGTGCAACGAACCAGGGGACAAGTAAGTTAAAGGCCTGAAGTTGTGTGATTGTGTTGTTGTGAAACGCGTAAAAAGCCACAGGTGCACGAGAGATACGGCTTTGGTTTGTCCGAGCTATGAGATACGGCTTTGGTTTGTCCGAGCTATGAGATACGGCTTTGGTTTATCCGAGCTATGAGATACGGCTTTGGTTTGTCCGAGCTATGAGATACGGCTTTGGTTTGTCCGAGCTATGAGATACGGCTTTGGTTTGTCCGAGCTATGAGATGCGGCTTTGGTTTGTCCGAGCTATGAGATACGGCTTTGGTTTGTCCGAGCTATGAGGCCTAAAAAAAAAGCGCTGGAGTTTGTGTGATTGAGTGTGTGACTGGTAGGATAAATTGACTAAATAGCAGTTCTACCGTTTATCCACGGCAATAAAACAGGCTAGTAATCTGTTGAAAGGTCAATTTAAACCTGCATTGAGGATCCTCAAAGACAAAAAAAAAAAAAAAAAAATTGAAAAAAAAATTGTAAAACCTTAAACTACTAGAATTAAGATGGGAAATAAGAACGGTAAATCTCTTGCTCTGCTCTTCTTTGAGATGAGAAGTTCATGGCAAGTAGATTTCTTAAATTTGTGCAATAGATGCTGAAGTGGAAGAAAATGTATGGAGTACAAGGAAATTTGAAATGTGGAAGAAGTGGTAGAAGTGCTAGAGTGTGGTTGAAATCTTGACAAAGAGATGAGAACGAATTCAAGAGACAAAAGCTAGAAAGATGAAAACTGATGCGGTCACAAGTGTTTGTCAGACCAGGAGACAATAAGGCCCCTGTGAGCAGGTGCAAGGCCGCAGCTCAAGCCGCGGCTCAAGCAAGGGGCAAGAGGAGTTTCCGGTCCTTTTTTTTGTGGCTTCGTCTCGTAAGAAAAGAAACATAAAGTAACGCACAAAGTGCGTGCAGATATGGCTATATCAGCAAAACAGTTTAAGCAATATTCCGAGAGATAAAAAGAGAAAGTGACGTTCTTTAAGGAAGATCAGAAGGTTCATGACACGTCGTTTGACGTGTTGTTTTCACGATCTGTTCTGGTGGACGCTGAGATGTCAGCAGTATCTTGTTTGACACAACCGTCATCTCGCCCCTGACCCAGCCGTACGTAATCCTTCTGTTCTGTTGTACAAGATGAGAATAAGCAAGGCAAAGCAGCAAGCATACTGAACAGTAACATTATGAATAAGTACTCATTAGAGAACGCATGATAACATATATATATATACAATTTTTCTAACAGTGATTTTGAGCAGGTTGAATGCTAAAACGAAAACGTAGCTTTTGGATTGATAATTAACTAGAGAAAAAACTGGAGAACCAGTAACACATGTAGAAGATGTGTGAACTGAGAAATTAAGAAGCGTTTTGGAAAGAAAGTCAAATTAAAAGATGATGAAATCATATGTAGTAATACAACACTTTACTACATATGGATTCTCTAAATCATACAATTGAGTAAAATAAAACATACGTACATACATACATAAGTAACTAAAGAAACTACAAGAAAGTGAAAATGTCTAATCATTTGCTAGCTGGGTCACTCCCCATTCGGGGAGGGCATCCATTTACTTGCTAAGCTAGTTGTCGAAACAGTCCAATTGCCGCGAAAAGTAGCTATATGCACGTGTGCAGTACACAAGAGGTAACAAGCTTGCAGACAGAACCACAAAGCTGCAGCGCAAAAGACACTTCAAATTTTATATACACAAGAAGCAGATTAAATCACTGAAACATTTTTAAAGATGTGCAGCGACAAAGTCCATAGAGTGAAATTCAATTATGGACGAAAAAGGGGGCAAGATTAGAGAATGGCATCTATAAATGACCTACCCTACCAAAGAACCTATGCAAATATTTTTACAGTCCTTTCAGAATCAGTCAACACGCAGCCATTAATTTTCATATTGCAAAAGTGAGTACACCCCTACGTGATAAGTCACAGCCCTCCCCCCCTCCCCACACACCCACACACACAGTTGCGTAACAGGGTTCAGTTCTGGAGACATGCTCGCCCACCTTTCCCTTCAATTTCCTCGGAATATCGCGCCATGGCGCGCTTTCCCCCAGACAAGTGCATTCAAAGGTTTGCAGAAGGTCTAGGGAAGTTCACCTGTAAAGGTTCTAGTGCAGGGGTCACCAACACGGTGCCCGCGGGCACCAGGTCGCCCGTGAGGACCGCATGAGTCGCCCGCAGGATTGTTCTAAAATTAGCTCAAATCGCGGCACTTGTCAGTGAGATGCATCTATTTATTTTACAGTCAAACCTCGGTTTTCGAACGTCCTGGTTCTCGAACAAATCGGATTTCAAACAAAAAATTCAAGATTTTTTAGCTTCAGTTGTCGAACAAAATTCGGAGGTCGAACCTCGCGAGATGAGCCGGGAGGACCCGAGAAAACCCGACCTCGCGGCCCGGATGCCGACTGACTGTTGTTATTGTATTTTCGTTACTTTGACGATTGTATTAACCCCTAATCATGCCTCCAAAGAAAGCAAGTGGGAGCAGTAAAGTCATCCTTAAACACAAAGACGCTCTTAAAGCAATGCGACAGTGAGCGCCCAGCGCACTGCGGTTGCGCGATCGAACCAAATTAATCTCCCTGCGCACTGAGGTCCACTTACATTTTGGAAAGTATATCAGGACTTTAAAAATATTTTTTAAATTTTAGCGACGGCTCTGTCGCAATAATGCGACCAGCGCGGTGCAGTTGCACGGTCAGCGACGTGCTACTGTTGCGCGTTCGGCGGTGCGCTGCAGTTGGGCGATCGGGCCTAATTAAGCTCCCTGCGCACTGAGGTCCACTTACATTTTTGAAAGTACATCAGGACTTTAAAAATATTTTCTAAATTACAGCGACGGCTCTGTCACAATAATGCGACCAGCGTGGTGCAGTTGCGCGGTGGGCGACGCGCTACGGTTGCACGTTCGGCGGTGAGCTGCAGTTGCGCGATCGGACAAATATGCGCAAATGAAAAATAATGCTTAAAAAAGGCGGGGTGTTTTGTCTTGAAACGGATAAAAAAAATTCCCATTATTTGTAATGGGAAAAATAGATTCGGAATTCGACCGATTCGCTTCTCGAACCACCTTCTGGAACGGATTGTGGTCAAAAACCAAGGTTTGACTGTATTTTTGCTATTCTTGTTAAAATCACACTTACATATGAACTGGAAATGACAATAATAACACATAGTGAAAGCCAAATTGAGCAAATTTGCTATTTCAGAAGTGCGTGTCAAACTGGTAGCCCTTTGCCTTAATCAGTACCCAGGAAGTAGCTCTCGGTTTAAGAAAGGTTGGTGACCCCTGTTCTAGTGCGTGTCCGGTTCAATATGCAACTTTAGTAGACATCACTTCATACAAAATGTTTTTACAATAGAAACATAGTTCAGTGTGTGGAGGGGTGGGGTCGGGGGTCCCGAGGGTCCAGTCTGTCCGTTGTTGCCTCTGGCAGGAAGTTGGTTGCTCTTCTCACTTTCACGCCTGAAAATCCAAGGGATAATGCAATGTTATTTTATGCAACTAAATTTAGTCCCAATAGATATCTAATTGAAATAAATAGTCATGTAAAATCAAATCAAAATGATTTTGTACTCGATGGCAAGTACATTTATTTGTATTTTCTTAATTGATATCAATTTTACTTTAATATATTTACAGAAATGTTTAATTGGAATACTATATTGCACTCATTTGAATTACTTGTTCCTCAAACATCTGAAATGCTTCTTTGATTTTTTTGTACTAATTTAAATTCGATGGTCATTGATGGAAAAACGAGACATATTTTACAATAAAGATGAAAACAGCAACTTATTTTTCCCGTGTCTTTTCAGGGTTGTCATTGGTGGACAACACAATGGCGCCACCTAGTGCTCATAAGTGAGTTTTTTATCCTCTACTCTTGTACCTTTGACCGAGTTCAGATCGGTCTCCTCCTCAGGGTCACGTGATGAAGATTTTGTTGCTTTTCCTAAGACACACACACACACACATTGTGAGCATCACACATAGACGCATACACACATGCTCGAGGGTTGCCGTGGCCTCACCTCGCATCTTCAGGTAAACCAACATGACTACCCGTACCAGGACTGTCAACGCCAGTTCCAGGACTATCAACGCCACTACCAGGCCGACGATCCACCAGTATGACGTCTTTAGCGAGGTGCTCCGATTGGCTGCACAAAGACACAGACACACACACACGAGTTCAGGCAGACCGGACATGATGTTGATGTTAGCGCCGCCTTGCGTTCACCAGTGGGCGAGTTGATGGCGACGTCGGAGCAGGCTGCCAAACAAGGCCATTACCTTTCTTTCAAATGGACCTTTAACAAATCTTAAGCAGTGAATTGCAGTCTAGTAAATGATTATTGAAATACAGTCCAGGCTTTCATTTCCTTGAAGCGCTTTCAACGTTACATTTTGTCTGTGATGTGTAACAGACTTTGTACCAGTCAGCGCCTTGCGCCAACTGAGTGTTTCCCAACATGTTTTTATCCACCTCATACTTTTTCATTGGAGAAAAGCTTGAGGCACACCACCAACAAAAATCTGTCAAGTATATTAGTATGTTACAATAAAAGACATTTTAAATGTCCTATATATGAGAGTGGGATCATTGAATAAAAAAACGTCCTGTTTTTATTTTTTTTTATATAAATCACACATAGATGCATACACACATGCTCGAGGGTTGCCGTGGCCTCACCTCGCATCTTCTGGTAAACCAACATGGCTGCCTCTGACAGGAACATCAAAGCCAGTGCCAGGCTGACCATGCTCAAGAATAACGTCTGCAGCGAGGTGCTCCGATTGGCTGCACAAAGACATACACACACACACACGAGTTCAGGCAGACCGGACATGATGTTGATGTTAGCGCCGCCTTGCGTTCACCAGTGGGCGAGTTGATGGCGACGTCGGAGCAGGCTGCCAAACAAGGCCATTACCTTTCTTTCAAATTGACCTTGAACAAATCTTAAGCAGTTAATTGCAGTCTAGTAAATGATTATTGAAATACAGTCCAGGCTTTCATTTCCTTGAAGCGCTTTCAACGTTACATTTTGTCTGTGATGTGTAACAGACTTTGTACCAGTCAGCGCCTTGCGCCAACTGAGTGTTTCCCAACATGTTTTTATCCACCTCATACTTTTTCATTGGAGAAAAGCTTGAGGCACACCACCAACAAAAATCTGTCAAGTATATTAGTATGTTACAATAAAAGACATTTTAAATGTCCTATATATGAGAGTGGGATCATTGAATAAAAAAACGTCCTGTTTTTATTTTTTTTTTATATAAATCACACATAGATGCATACACACATGCTCGAGGGTTGCCGTGGCCTCACCTCGCATCTTAGGGTAAACCAAGAAGACTGCCTGTAAATAGACCGTCAAAGCCAGTATCTGGCCGACGAGGATGCTCCAGTGTAACGTCTGCAGCGCGGTGCTCCGATTGGCTGCACAAAGACACACACACACACACGAGTTCAGGCAGACCGGACATGATGTTGATGTTAGCGCCGCCTTGCGTTCACCAGTGGGCGAGTTGATGGCGACGTCGGAGCAGGCTGCCAAACAAGCCCATTACCTTTCTTTCAAATTGACCTTGAACAAATCTTAAGCAGTTAATTGCAGTCTAGTAAATGATTATTGAAATACAGTCCAGGCTTTCATTTCCTTGAAGCGCTTTCAACGTTACATTTTATCTGTGATGTGTAACAGACTTTGTACCATTCAGCTTCTTGCTCCAACTGAGTGTTTCCCAACATGTTTTTAGCCACCTCATACTTTTTCATTGGAGGAAAGCTTGAGGCACACCACCAACAAAAATCTGTCAAGTATATTAGTATATTACAATAGAAGACATTTTAAATGTCCTATATATGCCTATAAAAAGAGAGTGGGATCATTGAATAAAAAAACGTCCTGTTTTTACTTTTTTTATGTAAAGGTGCGGGTTTTTTAAATAGGTTTTAGACGGGAATAAACTATTGAAAGTGATGGTGATTAAAATCTAAAAGAATCAACATGACTTTGACAACATGACGCTCAAAGTGTCTCACTGTGTTTCCTCCACGTGATTCTTTGGCTGCTGACGGTGTTGCTGATATCACAGATGTATTCCAGGTCGGGGTGGGCGTCGCCCGCCAACGCCAGCGAGCCATTGATGTTGTAAAGCTGCGTCTGCGTCTCTTGCTGGACCTGGCTGCTGTTGCGGAGGGCGTCAGGCAGCGCCGGCTCTGTGGACCAGCGCAGTTCGGGTTGAGGGAAGATTCCGCCCGAGCTGCAGATCAGCTGATCCTCATCGTCGAGACGGAAGTGGCTTGAAGTCACCGCAGCTGCAAAGTGATGCCATGATAGGATAACGTCCACTCGCTTCCATTCCATTCATTCAACGACCTCTGATGTACTTCAGGTGGCTTGTGGACTCACCTTCCACGATGAGCTTGATGAAGGACCTCCACTGTCTCGTGAGTGTTCCCACATAGCAAATGTAGGTGCCTTCATCTGCAACCAGCACATTGGTGAGCAGCAGAGAAGCGTTCCCTTTAGGGATGTTCTCCTTGAACAGAGACGTGCGGCCCCTGAAGTGCTGGTCCTGCCCCTGTAGCTGGTCTTTCTCGTCGTAGAAGGAATGAACCTGGAGTTTGCTTGGTGACTCCCGCTCCCAGTGGATGACCACGTCATCTCCGATGGGAAAGTTGGCCTCCAAAAGGCAGGGCGTCTTCCAGCGACACCAGACGTCACGGTTGCCTGCAAAAGGTCCGCGCAATCAGGTCAGCAATGCAATGTCACACCAAATTCCTTCTGATGACATGCCCGTGTCGAGCACCTGAGCTGGAACTCAGTGACGGCTAAGTAAGCAAACAAAATATTCACAGAGATGCTCCGTGAGGGAAGCTTCCCCCATCCCACAGCAGCTGTTTCCGTTCCACCACTTGTTCTCAAACGCCTTACTCCCAACACTCCCATGTCGCTCTCTAAGTACTTCCAGCATGAGCAACATTCCAATAGCTTTGTGTTATTGACATTCATTTCAATATCTGATTCTAAATGAAAGGCCACTGAATAGGCATTGATTGTTTTGCTCATAAAGTATCAAATCCACATTGAATAACAAGTGCTCAAGTTATGTTTCTTATAACAACAAATGTGTCATATTTACAAGTGCATAAACGTAAATCTTAGTCAGTATTACAGGACCGGGTATTCCCAGGAGGTCTACCATCCAAGGACTAACCTTAACCCTGCTTATCTTCCAAGGTCGAGCATTCTCAGGGTAGTATAGCCGTAATAAAAGATCCTTGGTAGATGATTCAGATTCATTTACAAATGAGACCAGGGAGAACAAAGGCAATTGTACTCGTAAGAATTTGATACTTGGGGCATCAGGGAAGTGACCTCAAGTAAAAGTACTTGTGTACTCAATTTAAAAGCGAAAGTGTGTATTAAATATGTATTACTCGGTTTGTTTACTTGGCACAATGAGAGAAAAAAAGGTTTCCAGGTTTTATTAACTTTGAAAGTAAATCAAATAGCGTAAAAATGAAACTGAAAATAGCTTTGAGGTCAGTTCGATAATGACAACCTCATAAGGTCTGAGACAACAGGTCAAAAACCAAGCCAAAAAAAATGCTACATTGAATCGTATGATATTTTTCTTATCATGAATTTCCTCAATTTCCCTATAACGAGTAATTAAACGAGTGAGACTTACCACATTATAACGCCATGTTGAACTTTTTTTCTGGTGTGGCATAAAATACAAGCTATACATACGTACATCATAAAAAAGTATGTTTGTCTCGTTCCACTTTACCTCCAATGACCAGACGCCATAGGACAGTGACCACCAAAAAGCCCACCGCAGCAGTGCCGCTGCTCTTCATCATCACGAACTGGTCCACCAGCATTCCCCATGGCTAGATAAGAGCTCTCAAAATACGAGGGTCAAAGTCTCGTATCGTGAATACCTCAGTTTGCGTTCACACTTACGCGGACTTTGTTTTACAGCAGCATTGCCAATCACAAACCTATAAACTGCTCATGGTAAACTTTGAAGTCAGTGGGAGGTCCAAAAATGAGAGATACACAAAACTCAAAACTGCTCAGCACCGTGCCTGGTGGGGCGGTCCTCGAGAGCCCCCCTGGTGTCCCCCTCCTAATTAAGCGTCGTTAGGGATACGCAATCTCACAAAACTGAACACGCTCCTCAGATTTTTGGCTATATTTTTACTGTCCTTTCAAAATCAGTCAACACGCAGCCATTAATTTTCAAACTGCAAAAGTGAGTGCCGTAATTTCCGGTGTATAAGCCGCACCAGCTAAAATTCGGGGATATTTTTGTTTTTTTTCTTACGTAAGCCGCACCGGACTATAAGCTGCACGTGCACACGAGTTTTTTACAAAGAAAGACAGTACACAGAAAGCCTTTTTGAAGTTTGAATAACATGCTTTAACATGTCTTTCCAAACATTGCCTGTGACGCGGCAGTAATACCGCAGCAACACGGAAGTAACACAGCACTAATAGGGTTTGATTAAATAAAACATACCGGTAAAAGTCACTGAGACGCGGCGGTAACACAGCAGCAACACGGTAGCACAGCACTAACAGGGCTGGTTAAAATAAAAGTAAAAAAAGAGCTTCATCGTCTTCATCTTCCTCTTGTGCACTGAAACCGTCGAAGTCTTCCTCCTCAATTTCCGATTGGAATAGCGTTAGATATCCTTCGCCACACACTTTCTCAGTATCTCTTTCGTCGTCGTTTTTATCCATTTCTTTTAGCATTTTCCATGATGAGGGTCTGTTCATGCTAATCTTATTCATGCACGAAGCGCTAAATTACATTATGCTAAATTACATTATACTAGCGAGCGACACGTATAGCTCCAGAGTAGACGGGACCACGAAATAAAGAAAAGGGTGCCGCAACACAATGTCATCAACATCGACTGCCTTTAGCTTAAAAGCGGCATCATATGCATTTCTTTTGTCCCCCATAATGACGGTTTGTGTATAAAATCTTCCTTTCAGTAATGTCAGTCTTGATCGCGTTCTGCGTGATGCGCGAAATGTTGTAAACACAAACTCTTCTTGGGCGCATTATCTCTTCGCATTCATTCCACATCTGAATTGCGTTTTGTCTCTCTCTCTCTCTCTTTCTCTCTCTCTCTCTCTCTCTCTCTCTCTCTCTTTCTCTCTCTCTCTCTCTCTCTCTCTCTCTCTCTCTCTTTCTCTCTCTCGGGAGCTCAACGCCCAAATTCATAAGGTTTGTTTCTGACCCAAAGCTACCAAGGAAGTTAGTCCACTTCTTCCAGTCTCTGTGTTACAACCTGCTGATGACATTCCAAACCAAATGGCCAATGTCATCGGCATGTTGCGGCGAGACTGGAAGAGTCACAGAAAGGCACAGTTGTGACATTTTGAGCCATTGTTGGATTTTGTACACAATTTAGGGAGCGCGTTATCTGCGCCTCACGGCAAAAGCCTTTGCCAATAACCTGTTATCCCATTTACTCACTGCGTGCTCGTTTGATTTCTTCAGATTTAGGAAAATGCAAAGACACTGAAGCAGAAATTAGACTTAGACAGATTGGTTGAGTTCAATCACAATTCTTGTTCAAAAAGCTCTGTTTTCAGGAAAGTACACTACAGCGCTGGGCCCTTCAAGAGCGGAAAGTCTCCATTCAGAAAAGGCAAAGTCCAAGGTTGTTAGATCAGTTTTATATTCAGTAGCACATTGTGGGCCGGGATTGATGGGCGATGAGTCTTCGGGGTGGGGCAAGTTCGAAGGAGAGTCTGCTTCCATGGGAGTGGTGCTGGTTATGGGCGATTCGGTGTGTAGGTAGGCGGCTGTTGGTGTATGTGTGTGGAGGGGGGGGGGGTTGTGGGGTTGTTGTCTTCCATCCCGTCTTTCAGCCTTGGCGATCATCTTTGGCCGAGTTCTCGGGTGGGGGCTGTTGTCTTCCCTCCCGTCTTTCGGCCTTGGCGATCATCTTTGGCCGAGTCTTTGGGTGGCTCCTTCTGGCACCTGCTGGTTTTATCTCCACGTGACCTTCTTGTGAACATTCTTCTCCAATCTTGGACATACACTGTCGTACCTCATTCAACCGTATCTTTTCTTTGTTAGGCAAACTATTTCCCTCTGTGCAGAGCGTTCGGTAGTAATCAAAAACTGGCGTCTAGCATTAGTCAAAACATAAGATACAATCAAGTACTGAACGGTCAAGACGACTCTGGCCGTGTCCATGATTCAGAGAAAAAACATCAGGCATACATTCCACAGTTCCTTAAGGGTCATTAAGCTATTTAGGCAATATATCAAAAGTCATTTGTTATTTCAAAGTCCTCAGAAATATATCAGATCATAAAGTTATAAAAACCTTTCTCATCACCACTTATCAAAAATGTGTAGTTATGTCTTCTTTATTGATTTGGTGTGTAGGTATAATTATATGCTTAAAATGTTTCTTTTATTTATTTAATATGTGAGTATACTTGTCTGCTTGTGTACTTTATTCAATGAGGTTTGAGCATATCTGTTTTTGTAGCTAGGCAGGACTTTTTGTATTTTGACCCCATTTCCTGCAGTACCTTTCTAACCCCCTCCTCTAATGGGGTGAGCAGAGTGGATCCTGAATAGGGCTGCTCAGTCATGGGTGCAGCTGCCGAGAAGCTCTTCTGCCTCAGTCCAAGAACTTAACGACTGAATCTAACACCCACCGCCTGTGTGCTAGGTTGTGGCTAGGGGCTGCCAGACCTTACTGTCCTGCCCCCGTTACCACTTCCTGATCGCCACAGGACTTTGTTGTCCAGGATGTAAAATGGAATAGGTTCCCTTCAGGAGGACGCCTGCGCGTGACGTCTTTTAGCGTGGGGAGACTGATGCGCCTGCAGCCACCACAGGGTCCTTGGCAGAAAGGGGCCAGGATCCAATGGCATGGAGTCCATGACAATTGAAAACCACCCTCTGTTGCAGCCTTCATCCGCCTTCAGTGCCGTTGTGACTCACAGTGTCATCCTCCGCCACTCTCACCGGTGAGGTCTTTGGATCGCACTTTGTCTGGAACCTCTCCTTCGACCTCACCGCCATGGTTGAACCTACCAGGAGCCGAGACTCCAGACGGCATCGCTCTCCGGTTCATCGGAACACGCAAGGCTCTCCACCACGGTAAAGTGGTGATCCATGGAGAGCACCCACCCACCCCCACACACCCACACATAGTTGCGCAACAGGGTTTAGTTCTGGAGACATGCTCACCCACCTTTCTTCTCAATTTCCTCGGAATATCGCGCCATGGCATGCTTTCCCCCAGACAAGTGCATTCAAAGGTTTGCAACAGGTCTAGGGGAGTTCACCTGTAAAGGTTCTAGTGCGTGTCCGGTTCAATATGCAACTTTAGTAATAATAATAATAATAATAATAATAATAAATATAATAATAATAATAATAAAATTTGTATAGCGCTTTTCAAAAACCCAAAGACGCTTACAGGGAACAATGCAAAGACACACAGGAGGGGAGGGGGACGGGGAAAAGACTTTGGGATATAATTAAGAAGAGGAAACCAGTTATGGGAAGGGGAGGTAATAGGCTTGAGAGAAGAGGTACGTTTTTAGACGGGACTTAAATATGGGGAGTGTGGGTGAGTCACAGACAGACTGAGGGAGAGAGTTCCAGAGTCGGGGTGATGGGCAGGAGAACGCTCCGTCACCGAAGGATTTGAGTTTAGATTTTGGGACTGTCAGACGTGAAGTATTGGAGGGAATGGTTGGGGCAGTAGGGGACAAGGAGGTCGGATAGGTAAGTGGGAGCCAGGTGGTGAAGGGCTTTGAAGGTGAGGAGGAGTATCTTGAAGATGATACGCTCCTTAATGGGGAGCCAGTGAAGAGAGTGGAGAACAGGAGTGATGTGTTCACAGGACCGGGTGTGGATAAGGAGGCGGGCAGCAGAGTTTTGGACTAGTTGAAATCTGTGGAGTGAGTGAGCAGTGATTCCAGTGAGAAGGGAGTTGCAGTAGTCAAGCCGGGATGAGATGAAAGCGTGGATGAGGGATTCAGCGGCAGGGAGAGAGAGGCAGTGCCGGATTTTGGCGATGCGTCGGAGGTAGAAGTAGGAGGTCTTAACAACTGATCTAGCATGAGGGTGGAAGGACAGCGTAGGGTCAAAAATAATGCCAGGGTTGCGTTCCAGAGGGGAGGGAGTGATGTTTGAGGAGTCAATGGTGAGTGTGATGGATCCAGTTTTATTAAGGGAGGATTTAGTACCTATGAGGAGGAGCTCTGTTTTGTCACTGTTAAGTTTGAGAAAGTTGTGGGTCAGCCATGTTTTTATTGTAGAGATGCAGGTTTCAAAGTGGGTGAGGGGAGGGTTTTGGGTTGGTGCGGTGCGTATATAGATCTCCGTGTCATCGGCGTAGCAGTGGAAGTCTAGATTGAGTTTGCGGATGACATTACAGAGGTAACAGATGAATAGGAGGGGGCCAAGAACTGAGCCTTGGGGGACCCCCTGTGTAACTGGGGAGAGGATGGATGTGTGGTCGGAGAGAGAGATGAACTGGTTTCTGTTGGCGAGCCAGTCGAGCGCAGTGCCCTCAACACCTAGTTGGTGCAGCCTTTGAAGGAGGATGGAATGGTTCACAGTGTCAAAGGCTGCGCTAAGGTCAAGAAGTAGTAGGATATTGAGGGCACAAAAAGTTGAAAACTTTGTGGACGTTCTATCGCACTGACGTGCAGTGTTAGAGTTGTGCACACTCCAACTTATTTTGCAAGAACAGGAGACAAGTAAGTCCTTTTAAGCACCTGCAGGTGGAGAGTCCATTCGTCGCTGTGTGAACAGCGATGATCGAATGAAGTCTGACTCAGACCTCTGGCAGGAGCATTTTTATTGAGAGAAACAGAGTGGAGGTGAGAGTGGGGGTGAGAGTAGACAATCGCTGTTCTCCTGCAAATGTCACATTATATAACTCCGTCACGAGTGCAGCACCGCGATTTGGTCTTGCAGTAAATGGCTACAGCCACGATGAATGCTCCAACCACGATCGCTCCAACCACGCCCCCTGCGATTTTGGCCGAGTCGTTGTGCACTGTAACAGAACGGGTGAGATGGTTTGTTATTCACAATGGCATCTCACTATTTCTCAGCAGCAAACAAAGTTGACCTAAGAACAAAATGTGAAACTCATGTAGGTTCCATTTTCAGAAGCTCAGAGGAACCATGTTTTTGTGGATGCTGCAAGGTATCTCGGCAGGAACTCACCGTCCTCCGTCACGGTCAGCAGGATGTCTTGAACGCGCGTCTGTGTGTTGTTGCTGAGCGTGCACGTGTATGTGCCGCTCTGGTTAGCGCTCAGGTAGTACAGGTTGAGGGCGCCCGCCTCGGACACGTCCTTCACGTGCTCCTTCCAGTCGCTGACGATATGGAGTTTGTGTCCGGCGGACCTATTTGCGATGACGTTGCTGCGGTTGAACGTCCATTCGAGGCTGCTCGGGTGAGAGACGGGCGCACACTCGATGCTCGTTTCTGCGACGGAAATGTCCAGAACTGGAAGGAGGCATTTAAAGTTTGTCAGCATGTGCGGTGGGCAATTGAAATGCCCCCCCACCGGGTGAGTGTCTCACTTGTTTTCCTCCACGTGATTCTTCGGCTGCTGTTGCTGGTGCTGACATCACAGATGTATTCCAGGTTGGGGTGGGCGTCACCCGCCAACGCCAGCGAGCCGTTGATGTTGTAAAGCTGCGTCTGCGTCTCTTGCTGGACCTGGCTGCTGTTGCGGAGGGTGTCAGGCAGCGCCGGCTCTGTGGACCAGCGGAGTTCGGGTTGCGGGAAGATTCCGCCCGAGCTGCAGATCAGTTGATCCTCATCGTCGGGACGGAAGCAGATTGAGGTGACTGCAGCTGCAATGGGATGCCATGATAGGATAACGTCCACTCGCTTCCATTCCATTCATTGAATGACCTCTGATCAGGTGGCTTGTGGACTCACCTACCACGTTGAGCTTGATGAAGGACCTCCCATGTCCCGTGAGTGTTCCCACATAGCACATGTAGGTGCCTTCATCTGCAACCAGCACATTGGTGAGCAGCAGAGAAGCGTTCCCTTTGGGGATGTTCTCCTTGAACAGCGACGTGCGGCCCCTGAAGTGCTGGTCCTGCTCCTGCAGCTGGTCTTTCTCATAGTAGAAGGAATGAACCTGGAGTTTGCTTGGTGACTCCCGCTTCCAGTGGATGACCACGTCATCTCCGATGGGAAAGTTGGCCTCCAAAAGGCAGGGCGCCTTCCAGCGACACCAGACGTCACGGTTGCCTGCAAAAGGTCCGCGCAATCAGGTCAGCAATGCAATGTCACACCAAATTCCTTCTGATGACATGCCCGTGTCGAGTACCTGAGCTGGAACTCAGTGACGGCTAAGTAAGCAAACATAATATTCACGCAGATGCTCCGTGAGGGAAGCCCCCCCCCCCACCCCCCAGCAGCTGTTTCTGTTCCACCACTTGTTCTCAAACGCTAATTACTCCCAACACTCCCATGTCGCTCTCTAAGTACTTCCAGTATGAGCAACATTCAAATAGCTTTGTGTTATTAACATTCATTTCAATATCTGATTCTAAATGAAAGGCCACTGAATAGGCATTGATTGTTTTGCTCGTAAAGTATCAAATCCACATTGAATAACAAGTGCTCAAGTTATGTTTCTTATAACAACAAATGTGTCATATTTACAAGCGCATAAACGTAAATCTTAGTCAAGATTACAGGACCCGGTATTCCCAGGAGGTCTACCATCCAAGGACTAACCTTAACCCTGCTTATCTTCCAAGGTCGAGCATTCTCAGGGTAGTATAGCCGTAATAAAAGATCCTTGGAAGATGATTGACATTCATTTACAAATGAGACCATAGTACAGCAACGGTAGGGAAAACAAAGGCACTTGTACTCGTAAGGTACTTACTAAGAATTTGATACTTGGGGCGTTAGGGAAGTGACCTCAAGTAAAAGTACTTGTGTACTCAATTTAAAAGCGAAAGTATGTATTAAATATGTATTACTCGGTTTGTTTACTTGGCACAATGAGAGAAAAAAAGGTTTCCAGGTTTTATTAACTTTGAAAGTAAATCAAATGGCGTAAAAATGAAACTGAAAATAGCTTTGAGGTCAGCTCGATAATGACAACCTCATATGGTCTGAGACAACAGGTCAAAAACCAAGCCAAAAAAAATGCAACATTGAATCGTATGATATTTTTCATCAATTTCCCTATAACAGGTAATTAAACGAATGAGTGAACTTTTCTGGTGTGGCATAAAATACAAGATATACGTACATCATAAAAAAGTATATGTTTGTCTCGTTCCACTTTACCTCCAATGACCAGACGCCATAGGACAATGACCACCAAAAAGCCCACCACAGCAGTGCCGCTGCTCTTCATCTTTTCGCTTTTCTCATTGTTGCCGAGTACCCGGACTGGTCCACCAGCATTCCCTGTGGCTGGAAAAGAGCTCTCAAATAGGCGTGTCAAAGTCTTCCGCCACACCCCCGCTCACATGACGTGAATACCTCAGTTTGCGTTCACACTCGTGCGGACTTTGTTTTACAGCAGAATTGCCAGTCCGCATGTTAAACTTGGAAGCCACTGGTCGGTCCAAAAATGAGAGATACACAAAACTCAAAACTGCTCAGCACCGTGCCTGGTGGGGCGGTTCTCGAGAGCCCTCCTGGTGTCTCCCTCCTAATTAAGCGTCGTTAGGGATACGCAATCTCAGTAAACTGAACACACTCCTCAGATTTTTGGCAATATTTTTACTGTCCTTTCAAAATCAGTCAACACACAGCCATTAATTTTCATATTGCAAAAGTGAGTACACCCCTACGTGATAACTCACAGCCCTCCCCCCTCCCCACACACACAGTTGCGCAACAGGGTTTAATTCTGAAGACATGCTCGCCCACCTTTCCCTTCAATTTCCTCGGAATATCGCGCCATGGCGCGCTTTCCCCCAGACAAGTGCATTCAAAGGTTTGCAGAAGGTCTAGGGAAGTTCACCTGTAAAGGTTCTAGTGCGTGTCCGGTTCAATATGCAACTTTAGTAGACATCACTTCATATAAAATGTCTACAATAGAAACATAGTTCAGTGTGTGGAGGGGTGGGGTCGGGGGTCACGAGGGTCCAGTCTGTCCGTTGTTGCCTCTGGCAGGGAGTTGGTTGCTCTTCTCACTTTCACCCTCTACGCCTGAAAATCCAAGGGATAATGTACATTCAGTGTTATTTTATGCAACTAAATTTAGTCCCAATAGGTATATAATTGAAAGAAATAGTCATATAAAATAGATCAAAATTATTTTGTACTCGATGGCAAGTACATTTATTTGTATTTTCCTAATTGATATCAATTTTACTTTAATATATTTACAGAAATGTTTAATTGGAATACTATATTGCACTCATTTGAATTACTAGGGGGAATTGTTTCTCAAACATATGAAATATTTCCTTGATATTTTTTTACTAATTTAAATTCGATGGTCATTGATGGAAAAACGAGACATATTTTGCAATAAAGATGAAAACAGCAACTTATTTTTCCCGTGTCTTTTCAGGGTTGTTATTGCTGGACAACACAATGGCGCCACCTAGTGCTCATACGTAAGTATTTTTATCTTCTACTCTTGTACCTTTGACCGAGTTCAGCTCGTTCTCCTCCTCAGGGTCACATGATGAAGATTTTGCTGCTTTTCCTAAGACACACACACATTGTGAGCATCACACATAGATGCACACACACACATGCTCGAGGCTTGCCGTGGCCTCACCTCGCATCTTCAGGTAAACCAACATGGCTGCCAGTACCAGGACTGTCAACGCCACTACCAGGCCGACGATCCACCAGTATGAATTCTGCAGCGAGGTGCTCCGATTGGCTGCACAAAGACACACACACACGTGAGTTCAGGCAGACCGGACATGATGTTGATGTTAGCGCCGCCTTGTGTTCACCAATGGGCGAGTTGATGGCGACGTCGGAGCGCTCCGTGTGCGTGTTATACGGCATGGAGAAGACGCAGCTATAGGTGCCCTCATGGTGGACGTGTTCGGGGTCCATCAGGCGCAGCGAGCCGTCCCCGAATGGGACCCTGAAGCCGTCCAGCTCCAAGTGGTGGTCCCAGGATGGTGCAGAGGTGCTGTGCCCCGAGTGGCTGTCATAGGTCAGGATGTGCACCGGGTCCTCGCCGTTGGAGAAACTCCACCGGAGGGTGAGGCTGTTCAGGTACGGCGGGGCGAAGCATGGGATGGTCAAATCTCGACCCTCGCTACCTGCTATAGCTGTCGGGGGGACGGCATAGTTGGGTACAGGACATAGATATGCGCCAGGTCTGCGGTCTTACCTCTCTCCCGCAGTGAGGACGTCCAGGTGGGCCCCCCGTAGGAGGTGGTGACTTTACAAATGTAGATGAGGTCCGGCTGGCCTTCCAGAACCTTCAGCCTGCTGTCAGCCGTGTACAGGCCCCGCTTGTCGGCCAGCATGCGCGTGATGGGTCGCAGGTCCTCGAAGGTGGGCGGCTCCGTGGCCCAAGTGACCCGGGGCGGAGGGAAGACGTCCCGCACGATGCACTTCATCTCCTCGTAGCCGCTTAGCCGCGACAGCTCCAGGGAAAGGCCTCGGATGGGCGCTGCGTGATACAAAAGTACAAGTAAGTCAAACTCGTACGTACAAAATGGCCCCCACTGATGTTTAGATTTATGACCCTTAAATACAATCATTTACAACACATAATTTAAATAAATACAATGTCAAAGATCTGATGAATAACAATGGCTCTCTTGCAAAAAAAAAACAACAGGAAGCAAAAACAACAAATGATTTGTCACTTAGATCCCATAAGGAAATAATGACCTTTTGACCCCACCCCCACCAAAAAATGGTTGAAACTGTACAGCGTATGCCGATTCATTTAAAATTCTTATTTTACAATCGAAGTGTCAAAATCAATCAGTTGTCGTAAAGCGAATGCAAAACATACCTTCCACCTTCAAGACCACCTTGGCGCTGTGCTCCCCCTCGGACGTACGTACATGACACCGGTACGTGCCGCGGTCTTTGAGGGCCGCCTCCCTGAGGACCAGAGTAGCGTTGCCCCCGGCGATCATGGGCGGGGACACGGCGGCCCGCCCGGCCAGCGGCTGGCCTTCACTGGGCGTTTCGCCGAAACTGAGCATCACCGCGTCCTGCCGGAACCAGCGCACGCTCTGGTTGGAGGCGGGGGGGAACATACACGGGAGGTGGCACTCCTCTGACACGAAACAAGTGACGCTTTCATCTGCAATGAGAATGGGTGGCCGTGGTGAGCTTGGATGCCAAAAGTCTTTTTTCAAGGCAAAGATCAAGCAGGTGCACCAGAAATAGACCAAGCGGCTTGTAATTTGGAAAAACTCTGAAGTTGGGGCACTCTTAAGTCAAAGCATTGATGTGATGCCCTACTGACGTATTTAAGTCTTACTTCCTCTTTGGATCTTTGTGACTTCTCAGCCAGGCCGTGACGTGGCTTGTTCACCGAGTCAAAAGAGGAAGTGGAGCACATCTTCATACTTTGCCAAATGACGGTGTCGCAGGTGTGCAAATGTGGATCAAGAGCGTGGGTTTTGTTCTAAAAATGAGTCCCTGACATTCCTCAGGCGTCTGCCCGCTCCCTCGCCAGCCGGCTGGCTCACTCGCAGATGGGACGGACGTTCCCGTCATTCTTTGGCTGAGGCGCAGACGGGAGCAGAGCAGTGAGTCACTTGGCTGACTCACAGCACAGATTAGCACAGCCCAAAAAAGAAAACTCCCCTATGTGCTCACCTGATCGTTCAAAAATCAAAGTTGAGCAAGTGTCAACGGACATTTGAGGTTCAGAGGAGACAATTTTCCATTATAATCCAAACCTTAACTGAAATGACACTTTTTAAAGACATATTTAAAGATCTGTACATCTATCATGTAGAGAAATCCCTGTAAATATTTTTGTATCTGAGGTTGGAGTCTTTAAGAAGCTGAGGTGGCCCGCGATATCTTCCTGTGAGTGGCTGGCCGTGAGCCGGGGCTAACAGCAGCAACCATGAGAGGCTTCTCGTTATCTTTGTGCTTGTTACTGCTTTCCCGCAATTTCATAAATCTTATCAGATGTTTGAAGTGATGGAATATTACAAAAATGGATCAAAACAAAACGGTGTGGGGTTTTGCAAAGCTTTTAATCAATCGGGCCCAGTCCGTTTGCCTTGGCCAGATTCTTGCCAGATATGCGATCCAATGGGGTCAGTCTCAAAGCGAAGCCCCTCGAGGCTCGCCGCTTTGCCGTGGGACAAAGAGGAGTTTGTGTCTCACCTGGCGTCTTTTCCGTTGCGGCGGCGATGAGTCGCAGCAGGAAGCAGGCCCAGATGCAAATGAATGCTGACATGGTTTGGGGCCAGAAAACTCCTGCAAGCTTTCACTCCATGCTCTGCAGTTTTTTCTTTGGATCTATGTGGTTTGGCAGCCCACAAGCACACACACGGAGAAGGGGAAGAAAGGCGTAATTACAAAGCAGCCCTGGATGATGCTGAAAACGTGACAGAGCATGTGCTGCCCTTTGAGGACAATCCATGTTTGAGGATTTTTGTTTCAATCTCCCTTGTCATCACCTCAAAGCAGAGTATCAAAAGTTAGTCCCAGCCTTCCTGGAATGCTTTTGGATCGACGCGTTTTGTTTCGGGAGAACTTTATCCCCCGCTGACAGCTGATGAGTGAGCTCATCACGCTCCGATACAAAGCCAAAGAAAGCGTGCTGATCCGCTACTGATAAACGCTCATCACCTTAACAAAATAAAGTGTCGGAGCGCACAATCGGGAACGACACCGGCATTTTGTGGCTTAGCAATAAAATTATATTTATTATTAACTACTTTATCAGCGCACTTTGTCGCACGCCGACCATTGCCCCCCGACTCGACAGATTTACGCACAGCGAGGCATTCTTGCGCAAAACAGGACTGATTAGTGAGTGACGTGTGAGAGCCGCGCAAGGCATAAAAAGTCAGAACAACCGAGAGAGGAGTCAGACGTCATGTCCCAAAAAACTGAAAGTGGGTGACGTCAGAAAGTGAGCAGAGGAGCCAGACGTGCGAGCCGCATGAGAGGAATAGATGTGAGATTGTTTCCCAATTAGCCATGCGTGATAAAGAGCAAGAGAATAGCGGAAAGTTTGAGAAAGTCGAGACGCGAGGAAGCCTGGGGGGACTTACGTGAAGCCAAAGAGGAAGAGTGAGCCCCGCGAGCGCCTGACAGAGCTTGACTGGATCAACAGGTTATTTAGAGAATAGATGCTCGCTCGCTCCCTCTCACACACTCCGGTACACGCTTGTCTCTCTCACCGTGGGTGGAGTTTGCGTGGACGCGCGCAACTTTGCCAAATGTCAGCAGAGCGCTTTGTTTCCAAAGGGCAGGTTGCTTGTTGCACAATTCACTTTTGTCCGGCAAAAACGCTTTGTAATCAGATCACAAGATTGTGCAAAAGAGATTTTTTTTCGATTAGACAAGGCTATGGCCCAATAAAAAGAAGCTCCTCCCCCTTACTTCAAAATCGGCAACAAAAATTATGTGAAACCTGGCGGTGGCCTTGGATCAAAAGTTTGCACACCCCTTAAGATGCAATCAAATTTGTGTGTTTGGAAAAAGGATTTTCCAGAGGTGTGAGTTTGTTGGGATTAGCGTGACGACTTGATTGTTTGATTGCCGCTTTGAATTCCTTTGTTGGTCAGATGTCTCATTTTTCACGGCGCAGCGAGAAAATCCTGATTAGTGCCGAGTTGTGTGTGTGCGTAGGTTCGAGAAAGATTGCTGTGGCCGAGGATAAGAGGATTAGTGTGGAATTAGTGTCATTCCTCTATCACCGAGAGAAATGGATTCATATCGATTTTAATCAGAGTGAGAAAGAGAGAGAGAGAGAATAAGCCGCAGATGAAGCAGGCGGGCGGCCGGCGGGCAGACGGACGAGGACGGCGACGACGACCGACGTGAGCCCAGAAACCTTCTCGGAGATGAAGGATGCGGCGGGAATAACAAGAAGAAGAAAAAGGAAAAGAGCAGCGACTTTGCGGGATGCTCGTGGAAGCCTCATGCGGACCCTCCACATGAGTGACGCCAGCGTCCACAGTTAGCGGGCCCGACCGGAGCGCGGAAGACGTGGCGGCTAGGGGAGGGGGAGGAAGATGAAGGTGGTCGGGCTAACCTGGCTGACCTGTCTGACCTGTCTGACCGTGGCCCTCGCCAGCCTGGTCGCCATGGTGACCGGCGGACGCAACTCCGGCCGCAGGAGGCACAAGGAGGTCTTCCTCGGGGAAAACAGCAAGTTCAAATTTGGAGGGTGAGGGGTCATGTTGAAACTCACTTCTGAGTGTTGCTATGCTAATCAATGCAGTTTTATTTTATTGGTGGAGATCAATCAACATCTCACACTTTTGTTTGTTGCGTGATATCATCATCCTCGACAAATGCCGAAATTGGCCCCCGACTGTCTGCCGAGACAATTTGTGACCTTCTAATCAGACAAAATCTGTTTGACATGCGATTTTTCATTCTTCGGGACCGCGGGCCCTTTCCAGGAATTGAATTCTTCATCTTGTTTTTACTCCGATCAGACGTATTGACTACAAATTGAAGAGGCAGGACAGCACCAAAACTCTGCTGATCAAAACTGAACAGCTGCTCAGGATCGAGGAGCATGACTTTGCCATGAGACCTGGCTTTGGAGGTGACACACACACACACACGCACACACACCCACATCTTTCCTGACACTGTTGTAGGAATGGCAAAGATGACAAACTATTTGTCCCTTGTGCCGCACGCGTTATCGTGACGATGAGGATGTTAACGATGTTGATGACAGCGAGGATGCTACTCGTGACACGACCGCTACAAAAATGCGATTGAGACTCGGCCCGATGATGTGATAAAGGGCACTGGGGCGCGTCACCAATCCCAAATCACTCAACAAATGACCCACATATTACAAACGGGTGTGTGTGTGTGCACTCACTCCAACAGGATTGTGTGTCCTTGCGTGCGTGTTATTGTAATATAACGATTGTGTGAGTTGGGGGTGGGGGGGTGCGGCCCTCAGAGAGGCGGGGGGGGGGGGGGGGGTCGAGTGCAATAATCTGGATTATATGCAGGGTCTAGAGCAGATGGAAACAAAGCACGGCAACATACACTATGATGCCGACCGACTTCTGCGTTCGAAAATACGCGTGAAGGTGGGAAAAAAAAAAATGGCAAGTCAGAGTTTGAAAACAAACAAGCAAACAAAGACGCTCCCAAAAACATTAAATGTTCTCAGAATCGAAATGTGTGTTCCTCCTCGCCGCCTCCATGGACTATATTGGAGTGCAGGACCTGTCATTTGCTCAAACAGCACACACACACACACACACACACACACACACACACACAGTGCACATTCAGGTTTGAATGTGTTACAATTTGTGTGTGTGTGTGTGTTATGCATGTGCATGCATGCCACAGCAAACAAATGAGCCCTCCACCTCCGCTCTGTCCCGGGGACACTCACAAAAACACACACGCCTTGAGAAAACAAATCACTGTCACTCCAGGTGATTGATGTCATGTCAAAATTGAACTTTGTTGAGGGGCCTCACACGCACGCGCACAAAAGTGTGTGTTGTGCGTCCTAGTTTTTTTGCTTTGTGTGTGTGTTGAACCAGTATGGACTGTTTCGGAGAAAAAAGAAAATGGCGTCTAATTGCCCTTATGATTATCTCCACTTTCTGTCCTGTCTTTTCTAATTTGCACTCAAATTCCATTCGGGTGTTTTTCTTCATCCATCTTGAGTCTTGTCTGCATTCGTTTTGGTTTGTGTGACTGAGTTGACCCAGAGGTCGCAGCCGGAGGCTGTCGAGTTATCGTGATGAGAGCGGATCCATCACCTGGCCATCCATCATCGTCTTCATTATTGTCATTCCCGTCCGTTGTCAAGTCACAGGTTAACGTCGTGCGCGCCGTTTGACTAATGGACATGTTTGTGACATTCTCCTCTGTGTCACATGAATCTCGAAGTCACTCAGCATATTATCGCTTGAGACGACACTCGTGATGCGGGGTCGCCAAAACTTGCCTTTCAACAATTTTGTGAACGTTTGACTCGCAACACTGAACAAATCGTTCGAGTTGATGCCATGTTAGCACTTAAGGCCTTGGCAGAGGTGAACTTCTAAGAAGGACCTCTCGCACCAAGTTTGGGCCGTGATGTGGGAAAAGAGTGTGTGAGTCACCCGGCCGTCTCACTTTTTCCCCAGCAGAGGTTGCCATGGCGACGGCCTCTGCAGGAGCTTTGCCGAGCTTCATTAGATAAAGTGTTTATTGAGCCGCTGTCATGCTGACGCTCAGGTGGAATTAACACACACACACACATGACCTGGTGCAGGCCGAGGTCAGTGAGAAAGCAAACGCCAGCGTCTCCTGGACAGCCCGCAGACGCGGTCAAAAAAAGCCTCCTCATCGCTATGTTGTTGTGTCACAACGTGACTCCCCCGCTGCCACCAAAAGCATGTTACAGACATTTTCGGCATGACATCACTCGCTGATGGAACTTTCCGCTGCAGTTCTTTTACGTGCACGGACTGAAGCGATTGAATTTCTTTAACCGGCAGGAGCGGCCATCCCCGTGGGCATCGACGTTCAGGTGGAGAGCATCGATAGCATCTCCGAAGTCAACATGGTGAGCTTCCTCATGATGAACCCCCGCCCCCTTCTTGTTGCTATAGTGACTCACGTGGATGTGTCCACAGGACTTCACCATGACCTTGTACCTGCGCCACTACTGGAAGGATGAGCGTCTGGCCTTCCCGTCGCAAAACAACCGGAGCAGGACGTTCGACTCGCGGCTGGTCAAGAAGATCTGGGTGCCAGATGTCTTCTTTGCGCACTCCAAGCGGTCCTTCATCCACGACACCACCATGGAGAACATCATGCTGCGCGTCTACCCCGACGGGAACATCCTCTACAGCGTCAGGTCAGCCTCGATGCCGGCACCAAAAACGAAAACAAACGACCTGGCGCTTTCTGAATCACAAGCTGCTGCCAGGTTGCCGTGGCAACACCGGTAGAAAGGTCAGTCGGGGACAAGACGGATGCCGTCTGGCTGCTGAAGACTCTGCTGTTGCTTTCAGGGTCACCGTCACGTCACTGTGCTCAATGGACTTTAGCAGCTTCCCGCTGGACACGCAGAACTGCTCGCTGGAACTGGAGAGCTGTGAGACACACACACACACATAAGCGTAGTGTCGCCCAGCACTGCACAAATCAAATAGTTTGTGTGTCTCCCCAGATGCGTACAACGAGAACGACCTGATGCTCTATTGGAAAAACGGCAACGACTCCCTGAGAACCGACGAGATCGTTTTGTCTCAGTTCTTCATCGAGCACTTTCACCCCTCCAGCGGCTTGGCCTTCTACAGCAGCACAGGTCTGGATCCTCAATTTTTTTTTTTTAGTCCAAAGCTGTTTGAGCTTGAGAACTGACCAAGATGAAAACAAAATACGTCTGCACTCTAATTATGGTTCTAGAAAGGTAAACACTATAATTAGCATGCGTGGTGTCGAGAAGGTCACACCCTGTGTGTGTGCGTGCCAGGTTGGTACAACCGGCTGTTCATCAACTTCATCCTGCGGCGGCACATCTTCTTCTTCATGCTGCAGACGTACTTCCCCACCATGCTGATGGTGGTCCTGTCCTGGGTGTCTTTCTGGATCGACCGCCGGGCCGTACCGGCCCGCGTCTCTCTGGGTGCATACGCACGACGAAGACCGTTTTTTTGCTAATCCGGTGTATTTTGAAGCACACATGTATTTTGACCTTCCCATCTCCTCCGCAGGCATGACTACCGTGCTCACCATGTCCACCATCATCACAGGCGTGTCCTCTTCCATGCCTCAGGTACCACCTGCGTTCACCAAGTACTCACGCTAGCTACTTAAGTGAGACACTTCTGCTTGCAGGTGTCGTACGTGAAGGCAGTAGACATCTACCTGTGGACCAGCTTCCTGTTTGTCTTCCTGACTGTGATCGAGTACGCCGCCGTGAACTACTGCACCACGCTGGAGGAGATGAGAAAGATGAAACGGGGAAAGGTGAGCAAACAGGAAACAGCTCCCTCCGGTGGCAGAAGGCCAAAGCGACACATGTCAAAATGCAGATAATTGACATTTTCCGTGTCCCCCCAGCTTCCATCTACCTTCAACGCCAGCCAGGCCATGGCCTTTGACGGCTGCTTCCATGACGACGAGATGGAGCTGACGCCGTTCCCCCGCCCGGCGCAGGGCCCGGTCCCCGAGTCCCCGGCCGCCGCCTCGCCGCAGGTGGACACGCGGCCCTCGGAAGGGACGCGTTTGCGCCGGCAGCGGTCGGTGCGGGAGAACGTGGACCTCCTGGTGAGCAACAGCTACATGATTGACTCGTACTCCCGCCTGGCCTTCCCGCTCTCCTACCTCCTCTTCAACACCATCTACTGGAGCCTCTACTCCTGAGACGGGTGCGTGTCTTGTATACGCATTCATCTGATGGACGATTTTATCGGCTAATATTAGCCATTTTCTAAATATTTACAATCGGCCTGAGTTTTGCTGCATAAACGCAATATATTCTTACTTTATTATGAAACAGAATGATTGTTTGAGGTCATCGTTCCTTGGCAATGAAAGTGATGTTTTGCTTGGATCCATGCCCCAAGCTAAATTCATCAGTTAATGCTTTTTGACATGTTTTGTACGTCAAATATTTCTCTCTGTTGAAAACTTAAGCAAAAACTGAAGGGCAAATTCTTGTAAAACGGTCATATGTTCTGACTAATTCATATCTTTGTTGTAAAAATTAATGGAGAAAGGATAAAGTTACATTTTACATAAGTTATTCTCTTCACGTGCTTGTCTTTTTAATGTATTGTTTATTTTAAAAAAAATAAAACGACACAACGTGCGATGTGTCGTTGAGTCCATTTGAGTCTTTATGCTTTGCAGCAGTACGTAAAGCAGTTGTCATAGCAACTCAAGATTGCTACTGCGCAGACGTGACCAAAGGGGTCAAAACGATCAAGCTCTGATAAGATCTGTGATCGACTATGGGTGTGTGAGTTATGGGTCAGCAGCACCGTCGTCGTTAAAAAGTAATACAGGCCCAGGCTCTGAAGATATGTTGCTTGCAGGTGGAGATGGGTAAGGTGCCTTTGCACTTGAGGAGGAAACAAATCATGGTTAACTTCTTGATTCATCTGAAGAGCCATAGAGAGTCTCATCCTGCCAAGTGGATGAAAGAAAAAGGATAAAAGTAAGGTGGATCTTGATTGTATGGAAGAGGTTTAGGGCCAGTGAAGAAGAAAAATGGCGGTGACAGGATTCTGACTTTTTTTTTCAGAATTCTGACTTTAAAGTGAGAATTCCTAATTCACAGTCAGAATTCTGAGAATAAAGTCAGATTTCGGGCACAGAGTTTCTTACTATTATTACTGGGTTTCTTGATTTTAGATTGTGAGTTTATGCTCTGATCGAGTATCCGGAACAGTAGGTGGCGGTAATGCCCCGTTAGGTGGCCAACCGCTGAACAATCCAAAAAGAAGAAGAATAACGCAACGAACGAGCGCGCCAATTCGCTAATTGGCAGTCAGCTCAGAAGACAACCGTGGTAAGTTTCTCCCTTGACCAACTTTGACTGAATTACTCATCGGTAACTTTTTTTTACCTCACAGAAATTACAACCTAATTGAAGTTTAAATTTGAGTATATAGCGGTGCACGTTTCGCTAACCACTTCGTAAATTCCCGAGTGAGCTAACAAGCCTCGTGCCGCTCACAAGCTAGCTAACTTAGTGTGCCGACTGACGCACTTTCATTAGAAGTCACACTCGACACAAACAGAAGAGCAGAAATGGTATTTCAAATTCATTTAGGTTAAAGGCAAAAATGTGCATGTATTTTGTTGTTTCTTTTTCAAGTGTAACACTTTACCTGGTAACGAGTTACTTTTTTTCAGTAATACAATTAATAACTCCGTTACTTTTTTGAACAAGTAGTGAGTTCCCAACACTGTAAATTAAGGTCTAATAATAAATTAGTGAAATAGCCTACCTTTTACATTTGTTAACATTTGCCGTTGGAAGGAACACACGTGGGAGTTCTGGGATGCTCCTCCGGAGGCTCTTGATCATATAGAGGTCCATTTGTCAGTTCTGGAGGATAATTCAGACCCTCTGTTGTCACCACCTGCAGGTCAAGCTGAAGATCAGGGATTAGTCCAGAAGCATCCCAGAACTCCCATGTGTGTTCCTTCCAATGGCGAACTGGTCAACATGATTGGCCTGGACGAGGTTTTGTGTCAGCAGCAAGACGGCGACGTCCAGGTAGCCCCTGACCAGCCGGACGTTTGTGCTCTGACACCATTTTGCCAGATACAATTCTTGGGTCAGGAGGTACCTGGCGAGGATGCAGAGGGCAGCATGTGGCAGATGGTGTCAAAGCTGCTGGGAGAGGACGCTGACGCCTCGGCAAGCCCCCCGGATTACGGGACCAGGATCGAGCCCATCGGAGAGGATGGCGGCCAGGCATTGGACCGGGGAGAGCCGCGAAGTCAGGATGAGCCACTGCCCGGCGTCGTTACGCTGGGAACGTCCCTAGATAATACCGTCATGCCTCTGGTCGAGGGCGAGTGGGCCTGGCGCACACAGGCTGTAAGCTTGCGTACATCACTTTTGGGCTTTTGTCAGCACGCTGCCCCGTTACATCATCACGTTTTCCTGCTGCTTTCCGCAGCCTGCAAAGCTGCACACCCTCAACCCTGAGGCCAAAGTGTGGACAGGATCCAACGACAACTTTTCGCAGCCTTGGCTATGCCTTCCCGGCGAGCAGATGGACCCACAAAGTGAGTCAAGATTAAAATTTATGCAGTTTGAGTTTGCCATCCATCTTCCTTGTATAGCAAGTGTGCACAGAATGATTCATACTTGTTAACACACACTTAGCACTTTAAAGATCAATTTGTCCTTTTGCTTCAGGTGGCGCTGAGATATGCACTTCCAAAGAGCACGGATTGCGTGTGGAGCCGGCCAACATGAGCACGAGTGCGGCTGAGGTTGAAGGCCAACCCAAAGCAGCAGAGGACCACGTCCTGCCAAAACCAGACACGGGTAACTGAACGCGCCTGGGTGTTGACTCGCAGTTCATCACGAATGTTGTTAAAAGTCGGTGTTGATGAGGCAACCTAGCCCCTGATGTGGCCCGTCTCTTTCCTCCTCAGCTTTGCCGCAGGTCCAGATGTCTCCCAACCACAGCCAATATGTTGTCATCCTGCGAGAAATCCCTACCAGCACTTACCGCCAGGAAAAACCTGCGGCCGCCTCCTTTTCATCCTCACCCTCGTCTGATCCTCTGCCTAAAAGTAGTCTTTTGTCCCACAGGAGGTGGAAGCGCTCTTCAGCAACGAGGAGCTGCCCAAGTTCCTGAGCTGCGAGATTGTGAACTCCACCCACTGGTTCGTCACCTTTTCCTCAGAGGACGGCGCCTACCAGGTGATTGCCAGCTGTCATTTCCCGACGACTTTATTGTTGCCATCTGAAATGAGGTAATGGAGTGCAGTGTTTTTTTTTTTTTTTTTTTTTTCCCCACTTTTGAAATGCCCATCAAGTGTGTTCAGACAAAAGTTGCTCCCTTTAAGCACAAAGAGCACAGCGAAAATGAAAATCAAGGTACAGATGGTTCCAATAAAACAGAATGAATGAATGAATTGTGCGTTTCCTCAGGCGTACAAGTACCTGCGAGAGGAGGTTAGGTTTTTCAAGGGAAACCCCATCAAAGTGAGGATGAGAGCCAAATCAATGACCTTCCTGTCCTACAACTTCAACCCCGCCTGGCCCTACATCCCAGACCAACACCGGGTGCCCTATTTGCCGCACCAGCCGCTACACAACTTCACCTGGTGCCATTCGGGATACTCGCACTGTGGTGAGGTGAGTCCTCTTGGCGAGGTTTCCTCCTCATCCTTGTCAAGCCACTGAGAGCGTTTCTGCTTTTGTCTGCAGATTCTTGTGTCCGGTAGCCCCCTGCACTGCTTTCCACAAGCCTTTTGGTTCCAACCTTGCTTCCCATGCCGAAAAAGGTGGCCTACATAAGAGTGAGAAAATGGCTGCACACTGGATGTTGTTCTTCATGCTTGCTGTCATGCGGCAGGTGCGCCAGAACGTCAAGTCACGCCGACGAGATGACCGCTTGGGGTTGGTTCTACTTGAGAGGCTACAGGCCTCAGCAAATCAGAGGCCTCAAATGGCAAAGTGGCGTGCCACATTCACTGGGACGAAGGTAACAAAGCACAAGCAACATAAAGTGGTGCCCCAACTTAGCTTCTTGTGTCTCCAAGTAACGAGCTCCAAAATGGGATCTGTGTTGTTGTTGCAGCGAGTTTGACAACACTGCCCTGACCTGCAAGTCTGCAGACGATAATCAGAAAAACCAAGAGGAGCTGTGTGCTGATCTCCTCAGAGCTGGACCCAAGCCTGTGAGTTGGATCGCACTCTCTTCTGGCTTTGCTCGCCTTACACCTTTGACATGTGTGCGCGCGCGGCTGTAGAAAGGAACTTCAACTCGTCGCCAGCCATCTCCCATCGATCTCGGAGTAATCGACTTTACTCCCCTCAGTGTGAAGACGCTGCCCAAACCGGCAGAACCTACCTGTGCCGATGACATCGCCAGAGAGGTAAAGTTGAAGAACCCAAGGTGGGGGCGGGGCTTAGGTGTTATCGGCCGGTTGTGACGCACACTTGTGATTGAGCAGGCCTCACAGGATCTGAGCTACGCAGCCATCAGCCAGAAATGTTCCGCTGACTCGATGCCTGCTGTGGAAGAGAAGTAGAAAGCACTTGAGGCGCACCTGGCTGATTTTAATGGTGTCACTTCCAAATGTTTCACAGCACTTGCGTTTTCTAGTTTGTGTTTCCTGCTCGCTCGTATGGTTCTTTTGTACAAGATTCACTCGTGCATTGTCGGTGATATTTTATTTTAAGTTTAGGTCACGAGGCTTACTTTCTTTCTGCATGGCTTATTTTCTTCCTGCACTTTTCCTGGGTGGGGAATTTTTGTGTAGTTTTCTAACTTCACGCGTGTGACCATATTGGTTTTAATTTGTTTTTAATTATTCCTGAAATGGGATTCATTTTAGAGTCAACACTTGATTTTATTTTTTTTTATTTTTTATCAAACTCAATCATTTATCATTTTTGGAGCAATGGCATCTTTTATTTTTAAATTTCCAAAGCAGCATTTAAGCAGCTAATACTTTCTGACGGATACAAAAAGCATTTATCAGACTTTTTGTATCTGTCAGAAAGTGGGTATTAGCAATATATTTGAAAGATTATTATTGTGTTATTTGGGCATTGTTCACTCGAGAATGTGCCAGTTTAAAAATCAAGATGGAAGTGATACTTTACACTCACAGCAAAAACAATTGTCAGTTGAAGTTAAGCAGTTTAGAGAAGCAAATAAAAAAAAAATAATAAAAGAATGTTTTGACTATTGAGTGCCAATTGGTCAAGATTTTACACGTGAATCAGGAATGTTATTTGTCTGTAAAGTTGTATATGATTTTAAACAAGTTCCGCTTTGACTGTAAAATTCCTGGCTCGTCCGAGCTCCGGGTAATATCACGTTTTTTTTTTTTTGTAAACTACTGTGTTGTGTTTTTTGTGGGTCAAAACAGGACGGCTGCAGTGTGACTTTGTCTCCACTAGGTGGTAGGTGAGTTCTATCACAACAGTGATGAGGGCGATGACATTTGCGTAAACAACCATCTGGCGTGAGAAACATCAGGAATATTACATACATTAAGGGCTTGAGAAATATGCATTCTTACGTAACATGCCTCTTAGAAGGCTGTCTCAATGGCCGAGAGTAATAAAAAATGACATGTGTACGGACGGAATGTTTCCTGCCATTGTGAAATTGGCTTAAGCGTGTCTCCTGCAGCGTGCCGGCCTTCAGACTGCCAGGCCAGTGGCGACTCCAACTTAGTTGCTCTGCAAAAGCAGACCATCTGTTTGCTTGTGCGAGTGGAAAACAAGCAAGCGCCCAAGAATGACAGCATCGTCGGAGGCAAACAATCCCCTGATACAACGCCAAAAATTTGATGGAGAAAGGGAGTAAGTGTTGCTCTTCAGAAGCCAATTGTTAGCTCACTTTAAGCGAGCACTTTTAAATATCTGATCATTTCATCACTAAGTCGCACTTTGAATGAAGCATAACATTGCCAAACGAATGTCCCACGACCATTTTGACCACTGCTGTCAATAACTGAAAAAAAGTATTAAAATATCTTGTATTCTTGGTCTTGTTTGTGGTAACTAGAGCGCAATTTTATTTAGGTGGTACTCGGTGTAAGAAGTTCTTCAATCACTCCGCCAAAATCCACGTCACTGTTGACGAGGTGTGGTTGCCCGCAGCGCCCCCTGTCGATGACTAGCGTAGCCGCACCCCCTCCTCCCGTGCCTCGTCGTCGTCACGTGACCTTATTGGCAAGCAAAGCAAAGCGGCAGCAAAGCTCGGCGAGCCTCCTCGTCCTCATCATCCCCATCCCCACAGCGAGTAGCACGACCGGCCCAGCCCAGCCACTCCGCCGCGAGGACTTGAGCCATTCGAGGTCGGCGGACGCCATGGCGGATCCCCGCTAAGAGGCGAGACTTTGGATCCCCCCGTCTTTGTTCCTCTCGCGTCCGTCGCGCGCGCATTTCGCCGAGGAAGAAGGGACGAAGACGCGCAAGGCAGGAGCAGGCTGAAGGTGTTTTCGCCGCGATACGAGGCGGAATGGCGGACCGAGAGGCGTCGCCGATACCGTTGGAGATCCGAGCCCGCCTGGCCGAGCTGGAGCTAGAGCTGTCAGAGGGTAAGACCCCCCACCCCCCCAACACATCAACCCCACCCTCATCCAAAGCCCCGCTGTTCCCTTATCTCATCGCCATCCGCACCGACACTAACGGAATTTAATTGTTAGCACCCCCCCACCCCACTCCTATTCCTCCTGCCCCTCCTCCACCGCCCGCCCGCTCCTCCCATCCAGATGTTTGTTAGCCAGGAACCGTCCCGGCCAGCTCTGTGCAGCCGGCCCACGGCGAATCTTAGCCGGGAGCGAACGACAGCGAGCCTCGGCCCGCTTTGGCTCTTTGTCTGCCCCCCGGGAGTGAGCAGAACATATCCCCCACCCGCACCCCTCCTCCCGGTTTGACCTTGAGATGTTGACACCGCCAAGCGAGGCTACCTGTGCCCATGCGTGTGCGCGTTTGTGCGGGAGCGCGCGTCGAAGGCATTGCGATGCAGCAGAACGGCGCCGCTTTTTGGGCCTTCTGGCTTCCGACATTGGAAACTGGCGAGGCCTGCTCTGAGGAGGAGGATGCTTGGGAAGATTGTTCAAGCACCAAATCCGTCCCCTTACTCCTCCTTTTCCCGCCACGCACATACCGAGGAGCTCAGTCACAGCTGTTCGAACACAGCAAGCATCTCATATTGGAACATTTGGGCCTTATATAATGGAAGCCACATCTTTTATTCATTCGGGCTTGCACGGCCTAGAAACGCTGGAGATGATCTGGCGCACAATTCCAATGTGCACATCCCAAGTGTGTGCGTGCGCGTGTGTGTTCAAATCACCCAGCTTGCCGTCCCGGTTAAATCCAGTTTGCATTCCGGTTCAGCTCGGGATGTCCCCCATCACGTTTCTTTGCGGCTGCCCAAGTCAGTGGAGTTGCTCGATTTTGAAAATCGCTTGAGTCCAGCACAAGTTTGCTTGAATTGACGCTCGTTAGACTTGAGGTTGTCCTCTTGTGCTGACGCTGGACTCGAATGTGGCCTCTTGTTGCTGCAGCACATTTTTATCATCTCAAACATCCTAAAAAGTTCTTCCTCTCGTCACTTAAATGACTGAATGAAGAGATGTTTCGGACCCGCGTCGTGTCCCTTTTGTTGCGTTTGAATTGTGATGAGCGCATGGAGAACTTCCCGTTTGCTTTGGAGTTCTCATTGCTGATGGAGGACGGGAGCTTCTCGTCTCAGTAGAAGGACATCTCACAGCTCACCTGTTGATCTTGGAGCGGCTCGGCCCGTCTGGAAAATCCAAATTCCAAAACGGGCTTCTTGCCGAGTCTTTTTTTCTGATGCACTGTGATGATGGCTTTGGGAGAGCTTGCCAGAAGATATCCAACACATCCTCAAGTAAACACTGGAGGCTGAAGCATGTTTATTCTTTTTCTCAAAGTAACTTTGGGAGCTTGTTTGGTCAAAAGTAGTGCTTTGCTGCTACCTCGTGGCATTCCGGAGTCTGCCGAGTGCGTCGTGTCACTTTCCAAACAAGTTGCTGCAGCTGTGTGTGTTTTTGTTGTGACGGAGAGAGGCTGCACATGTCGCTGTCCTTCTCGAAGTGTTTTCCTGAATAATCCATGAAGCGATCGATGAACGTGAGAGAAGGCAAAAAAAAAAAAGCTTGCAAATTTATGGAGGACTATTTTTTTAGCAGCCAGTGATGATTCTTAAGGTCTTTGGCAGCTGTGGACAATTTAGAAATGTGAAAGAACCTAATGTTTTAGGAGAAGGCGCCATCGAGACTCAAAGCCAGAACCTCGGAAGTGTCGGATACGCGCGCCGACCGCTTGTCATCATCTCGATATCATGCGGCGACTGAATACAGCATCTCGATGCTCGCATCATGCACACGCGTGGCGCACGCACGACATATTTTATTTTCATCCCCTCAAGTCGGATGTTGCTATTTTTACACTTCTTGATGTCTTGACCCGCTGAATCACCAGCGAGGCCGACTTTGTTTTTCTGCTGATGCTCGTCTAGCTTCTCGTGCGTATGTGCGCGTGCGTGTGCTAATCAGCTAGCGGCCACTCTGCAGACCACACGAGTCCCTCCATGTGAGTGTGACAGCCCAAGGTCCCTGTGCATGACGCACTCTCGTGTGTGTGCGCATGTGTGTGTATCGTTACCATGGAGCCTGTGTGTGTGTGTGTGAGATGTGATGAGGTAAAAGGAGATCAAATAGAACAGGATGTTGATGCTTTCAAGCCTTGCAGGAAACAAAGAGAAACAAGATGGAGGATGAAGGTGATGAAGATACGATGAAGATACATCGTCCATCCTGAATTTTTTTTTTTCTCGGAATGTGCTAGAGGTGCGAAAAGCCACAGTTTGCCTACCAGTTCAGGGTGCAAACACCTCTCAGTCTGCTGGGCTGCACTCCAACTGACTTGCGTCCCTAACGAGGATAAACCATATCGAAATTGGATGGATGATTCATCTTGTGCACAAGAGAAAAAAAACCTCCAGCGCCATCGATCGCCCCTCAGTTGTCTTCCAGACCGCAATGAGGGAGCGGCGAGGAGCCTGATGAGCCTCCTTCTCACATCACCACATCCAAGATGGCCGACTGGGCTGCGGCCTTCACTAGGAAAAGTGTTGCTAGGCAACTCCCTCCCTATTCCACTGCGCTGTCGGTGGAGGATGGCTTTTCCCCGTGGACCCGAACCCGCTCGCTCATTGCGTGTGTGTGTGTTTGTGTGTGTGAGAGAGAAAAAGGAAGCTATTGAAGCAGATCAGAGGCACGCACGCACGTCGCCGATGTTGATGGCTACCACTGGCTGCGTTTTCAAGTCTGATTTCGGCTCTCCTTTCATTGACACAATGCGCACTCACACGGGGTGATGGCCAGCGTCTGATTGCTTCTCTGCCTCCTCTTCATCATCTCCTCCTGAGCCTTCTCATCCTTGTTTTCCTTTTGTTAATCTTCGTCTGCAATCTCCTCCTCTTTTTATTTCCTCTTCTCCGCCATCCTCTTCTTCCCCTACTTCTTGTCTTGCTCCACCTCCTCCTCTTTGTCCTCCAACCCCTTCACCACTTCCTGTTCTCGCCCTCCTTTTTCTCATGGCCATGATCTTTTTTCTCCTACTACCAATAATTACTTTGCTTCCGCATCCTCATCCCTTTCCTCCTTTCTACTCCTCCGCTCATCTCTCCCCATGCGTCGTGACGAGCAGGCAGCGCCTCCGACGTTTTGCGTTGCTGCAGAGTCGACGGATCGATAATTAGTCAAGCGGTGCGTTTAATGGAGTACAAGCGGAGGAATTATCCGTATTAGTGCTGCTAGTTGCACTCGGGGCCCGGCTGAGTGACTGCAACACGTTGCCGCGGTAACTTGCGGCAAGGCCCTCCAATTGTTTAGACTTGGTCCTGAGACGTTGAGCAAAGTTTGAGAAACGCCGTACAGCTCATCCATCCACACGCATTCTTTTAATTTGTCACCTTTGACCCCGGCGCCCGTCACTGATTGGCCGAGACGCTCTGTGTGTGTGTGTTTGCAGGCGACATCACTCAGAAGGGTTATGAGAAGAAGAGGTCCAAGCTGATCAGAGCGTTTGTTCCACATGCTGGAGGTAATTTAGCCACCTCGGAACCCGCTCACACAGCTAAAAATACAAAAAAGGCAAGTTGGCCCGATCGATTTGCAATCCTGACAAAATCCGACCATTGGCTGTTTATCGGCCGTAGGCCAACGCTTCCTGGAGCTCAGCTTGGGCCTGCTCTCCCGCACTCGTGGGTTGCGATGCAAAGCCAATCAATCACTTGCAATCATTGATTGATCACTTATTTCTTTTGGTATTTTATCAATCACTTATATCATTTGATCAATCCAGAAAAATGAAATTTTTCTGCTAAATCATCTTCATGTTTTCCTTTTGTGTTGTGCTCTCCGGCTGCTGTCAAACTGGATGTGTGCGTCTACGCATGTGTGTGTGTTAAATGATGTGTTTGTGCGTGCGGCTGAACGTGCGTGCGCGTATTTGCGTGCCGCTCTCTGCAGGCATGGAAGGTCCGATGTCTCACCGGGTCCCTCTGGGCCCCCCCTCCGCCGCCCGCTTCCACCGCCGGCGAACATCGGGCACCAGGGACGAACGTTACCGCTCAGGTCAAGACGCTCACCCGCTCGTGCACAGAAAGCGTCGGCGCGATCAACGTTGACTTTGTTTCTGTCACAGACGTTCACACGGAGGCGGTGCAGGCCATGCTGGCGCGCCATGTGGAGAGGAAGGTGGCGGTGCCCATGCCGTCCAAGCGGCGATCGCTGGTGGTGCAGACGTCCATGGACGCGTACACGCCGCCAGGTGAGCGCATGCCGCACGGCGCCACCGCGCCCGCGCCTCGACAGGTGCCTGACCCTCACTAGGCCTCTCGCCCCTGTGCTCAGACTCCTCGTCGGGCTCAGAGGAGGAGGCGGGCCCCTGCGACGACATCTCGAGCGTGGAGCACTGGATGGGCCGACCCTTGCACTTGGGCCCCGCTCACCCGGGTTCCACCTCCTCCTCGTCCTCGTCCACGCAAAGCGGCGGCAGCGGCAACGCCGGGCGGCTGGCCGACTCACTGGCGCACGCGCACATCTCGCACCTGGCCCACCTGGGCCACCCGCACATGGGCCCGGCGCACCTGCAGCAGGGCCATCTGGCGTCCTCGCACCACGGTAAGACGGTGATGGCGTGACGGCGATGTGCTTTGCGAACTGTTGCAAAATGTTGTGTTGACCCGCACAGGCATTGGCCACCTGTCTCTGAAGAGGAAAGGAGCGCTGAGTGTGGCTGAGAATGGAGGCTCTTTGCGGCGCTCTTGCGAGTTTGGTTCTGACATGCTGTGGCCACCGCCGCTAGAGTCCGACGGTACACGCTTACATGCCCCCCCCCACCCGCCAGCCAAAATGGCCGTCCCATCGAACCTCGCACCTGTGCAAACTGCCATTGAAGTCAAATGAAAGATTCCATACGTGTTGTTCCCGTCCAGAAAACCACTCTGGACCGCCGGACGTGACGGGCTACTCGTCAGACTCACCTCACTCCCACACGGAGCGCCATCCCATGTCCAACATGGGCACCATCGCCCGCAACACGCAGAAGTACGGCAACGCCGAGCGCATGGAAACCGGCGACGGTAAGAGTCATTCAAACAGAAAAGTCCATCTTGTAGCTTTTTTACTTTCCACTTCACTCGAGCTTCGGTTCACATCTCTGATTTTTTTTGGCTTGTTATTTAAGACAAACAAGCGCTCGGATCTTCGCAATGGCAGTTTGTCGTGAGGCCAGCACTGTGACACGGCGACTCTCATCACGTTTTGGTTTTTGCTTGGCAGGCGTTCCAGTCAGCAGTCGCGTGTCGGCCAAGATCCAACAGCTTGTCAACACGCTCAAGCAACCTCGCCGGCCGCCGCTACGAGAGTTCTTCGTCGATGACTTTGACGAACTTCTGGAAGGTTAGAAGTCACAAATCCCTAATAGATGACGGACAGTGTGAGCGCAATCACACTGATCATAGTTGGGGTTTGAGGAGAAATAAAAGTAGTGGCAATCTGTCTCGTGGCATGCAGTCCAGCAACCGGACCCCAATCAGCCTCGTCCCGAGGGGGCGGAGATGATGCCGGCGCGAGGCGACGCTCTGGGGGTGGTCACCAACTGGCCGCCTTCGCTGGAGGCCGCCCTCCAGCGCTGGGGGACCATCTCCCCGAAAGCCCCCTGCCTCACCAGCCTGGACACGGCGGGAAAACCACTTTACGTCCTCACCTACGGTAGGCTGGCGGGCGCACCGGCTTGGTCACGCGTCCATGTTTATGTGCGTGCGTGTGTGTGCAGGGAAGCTGTGGTCTCGCAGCATCAAGCTGGCCTACAACATCCTCCACAAGCTGGGCAGCAAGCAAGAGCCTATGGTGCGGCCCGGAGACAGGGTGAGGGGCGCGTCTCATTTCTTTGGATACATCCGAGTCATTTGGAACACATCGATCAGGAAGGCCAGATGTAGTGCTAAGGTTCTCCGCATTTTTCTTTTTTTTTCCCACCCTCTCACCTGTAGGTGGCACTAGTGTTCCCCAACAATGATCCGGTGGCCTTCGTGGTGGCCTTCTATGGTTGCCTGCTGGCCGAAGTGGTCCCGGTTCCCATCGAGGTGCCCCTCAGCCGCAAGGTACGCCTTTCCGGAACACAATAATGCTAAATCGGTCTTTACCCAGCTCGGCACAAAAATGGCGCCGATCTTAAGTGAGGTTCCTCTGCATAGGATGCGGGAAGTCAACAGATTGGATTCCTGTTGGGAAGCTGCGGCGTCACAGTGGCGCTGACTAGTGACGCCTGCCATAAGGGGCTCCCCAAGAGCGCCACGGGGGAGATCCCACAGTTCAAAGGTAAGCCGGGCGGGATCGTCACCTCTGTATTTTTTATAAACTTTGGCTTTGCGTGTGCGCGCAGGTTGGCCCAAACTGTTGTGGTTTGTCACCGAGTCCAAGCACCTGTCCAAGCCGCCCAGAGACTGGTTCCCCCACATCAAGGACGCAAACAATGACACGGCTTACATCGAGGTGAGTGGCAGTAAATGAAGATGGTGACCGAAAGGTTTTTAACGCTGAGCCTCTCTTCAGTATAAAACGTGCAAAGACGGCAGCGTGCTGGGCGTGACGGTGACCAGGATCGCTCTGCTCACACACTGCCAGGCTCTCACTCAGTCCTGCTGCTTCACTGAGGGTAAGACGCCTACAACAACAATCCAAAAGTTGGACATAAAATTTACAAGAAAGACAAATGACGTTTTCCTGTGAAAGCAAAATCTTGACACCAACGTTATGTGAGCTGTGTGCATGCATCCACGCGCACACAGCGCCCCCTGTGGGCTTGACAGCAAACATATCTCTCTCTCTCTTCCGGCAGCCGAGACCATCGTCAACGTTCTGGACTTTAAGAAGGACGTGGGCTTGTGGCACGGCATCCTAACGGTAAGAACCATTTGAACGTCAAACAGCTGAAATATGCAATGTTTAATCTTTTTATTTTATGAGTGTGTTTTACGAGTCAGTCGGGGCACCAGTAAATCAAGATTACGGCTGCCGTCCGCTGCTAATGAGTGTGTGTATGTGTGTGTGTGTGTGCAGAGTGTGATGAACATGATGCACGTGATCAGCGTGCCATACTCGCTCATGAAGGTCAACCCGCTATCGTGGATCCAGAAAGTGTGCCAGTACAAAGGTGAGCTTTGAAACATGCGGCCCACTCGGAGCGCCAACTTCACCTGTCCGTCAAATACATTAACATACGTTTGTGTCCGCACGTAGCCAAAGTGGCCTGCGTGAAGTCCAGAGACATGCACTGGGCTCTGGTGGCCCACAAAGACCAGAAGGACATCAACCTGAGCTCCCTGCGAATGCTCCTGGTGGCAGATGGATCCAACCCTTGTAAGACCCCGTTTTGAAAAAACAAAGCCCGCTATTGGGACTTTTAGCAAAATGAGATGGGGAGCTCCCTGAATAGATGTTCTGCTCCAGAGAGTCTCTTCTGAGCTTTTATCTCATTCAAATGTAATAAATGAGCATGATTTAGTCTTCCTTTTAATTCCAGCCTCTTCTGAAGCTTAATTGAGTCTGCGCGTTGGTGGCCTGCTTCCGTCTTTGCTTTGTTAGAAGATCAAAGTTTAGGAATGATCTTTTCTCTTCTTGCCGTCAGGGTCCATCTCTTCGTGCGACGCCTTCCTCAACGTCTTTCAGACCAAAGGCCTGCGAGCTGAGGTGATCTGCCCGTGCGCCAGCTCCCCCGAGGCTCTGACGGTGGCCATCAGGAGGCCAGTGGAGGACAGCAGCCAGCCACCGGGCCGCGGCGTGCTGTCCATGCAGGGGCTTAGCTACGGGGTGGTCCGTGTGGACACGGAGGAGCGCCTGTCTGTCCTCACCGTGCAGGACGTCGGCACCGTGATGCCAGGAGGTGCCATCATCCACATAGTCCAATTATTTATAATACAAAATCCTAATCAAGTGACAAGTTGTGATGTGCGTGTCGCTCGTCCAGGGTTGGTGTGCGTGGTGAAGCCCGAGGGCGTCCCTCAGCTCTGTCAGACGGATGAGATCGGCGAGATGTGCGTTTGCGCCGTGGCCACCGGTACTTCCTATTACGGCCTCACCGGAATGACCAAGAACACCTTCGAGGTAGCAGCTCGTCTTTGAGCCTCAGGTGAAAGATGGAGCAGCCAATAGCTGACGAGCAGCATTTGGCCGTAGGTGTACCCGGTGAGCGGTAGCGGCGGGCTGGTCAGCGAGTACGCCTTCGTGCGGACCGGCCTGCTGGGCTTCATCGGGCCCGGCGGCCTGGTCTTCATCACAGGCAAGATGGACGGCCTCATCATGGTGAGCGGGCGCCGGCACAACGCCGACGACATCGTGGCCACGGCCCTGGCGGTGGAGCCCATGAAGTTCGTCTACAGGGGAAGGTGAGTGGCCTGAGTCGCACCAAAGGGAGACTGGCCGGCTGCGCTGGGGAAGCTTCATGCCATGGAGTCATGACTTGCAGGATAGCCGTGTTCTCGGTGACCGTCCTGCGGGACGAGAGGATCGTGGTGGTGGCTGAGCAGCGGCCTGACTCCACTGAGGAGGACAGCTTTCAGTGGATGAGTCGCGTCCTGCAGGTAGCGTGCGACGGTGCGCCAATATGGCTTGTCACGGTTCTCACCCCTCTGCCCCTCCCCTGCCAGGCCATTGACAGCATCCACGGCGCAGGTGTGTTCTGCTTGGCTCTGGTTCCGGCCAACACGCTACCCAAGACGCCACTGGGCGGGATCCACCTGTCTGAGATCAAGCAGCTCTACCTGGAGGGGGGGCTGCACCCCTGCAACGTCCTCATGTGCCCCCACACCTGCGTCACCAACCTGCCCAAGCCTCGACAGAAGCAGCCAGGTGGGAGTCCACCTAGATTTTTTTGTTAGTTTTTGTTAACTCTCGCAACCTTGGTGTTGAGTGATGTCTACGTCTAATTGTCTGCATTGTAGAGATCGGCCCTGCCTCCGTGATGGTGGGCAATCTGGTGTCGGGCAAGCGCATCGCTCAGGCCAGCGGCCGAGATCTGGGACAGACGGATGACAACGACCAGGTGAGATGAAACATCTCAAAACGTTTTTTCTTTCCTCTCCTCAACATGCTCATCTCACTTCCCCGTGCGCAGTTCCTGTTCCTCTCAGAGGTTTTGCAGTGGCGAGCTCAAACCACGCCGGACCATGTTCTCTACACTCTGCTCAGCTCTCGGGTAAGGACGCCAGTCCGGGAGGCACCTCAGAGATGACAAGCCGAAAAGTCATCAAATGTTGCGCTTCCCTCTGCCTCCTACAGGGGGCAGTGTCCAGCTCCCTTACCTGCCTGCAGCTCCATAAGCGGGCGGAGCGAGTGGCAGCCCTGCTGATGGAGCGAGGTGGCCTGCAGGAAGGAGACCACGTGGCTCTGGTCTACCCCCCAGGTAGGAGCGGGTCCACTGGTCCTCTTTGGAATCCTGACCTGTCGGTGACCCCGCTCCCACCCTTCCCCTCAGGCATCGACCTGATCGCGGCCTTCTACGGCTCGCTGTACGCCGGCTGCGTGCCCATCACGGTGCGACCGCCCCACCCGCAGAACATCTCCACCACGCTGCCCACCGTCAAGATGATCGTGGAGGTCAGCCACTCGGCCTGCGTGATGACCACAGCCGTCATCTGTAAGCTGCTCCGCTCCAAAGAGGCCACGGCCACCGTGGACATCAGGAACTGGCCACCCGTCCTTGACACTGGTAAGCTCCAAAGACAAAAAACAAAGTCCATTTTTTTTAATTTAGACAATAGATGATCTGTACTTTGAAATCGTGGCAGCTTTTTCAAGCTCCAGTCCAAGTATGACAACCCACTGTAAAAAAAAAAAAAAAAAAAAAAAAAAAAATCTGTAAACTGGATTTGGTGACAAACAGTGCTCACATTGTGTTTGTGCTGCAGATGACCTGCCAAAGAAGAAGCCTCCGGCATTGTACAAACCCAGCAACCCCGACGGTTTGGCCTATTTGGACTTCAGCGTGTCCACCACCGGCATGCTGGCGGGTGTTCAGGTCAGCTCGGAACTCCGACCCACGCCGCGTGCACCCTTCTCCATTGTTTGCTTCGTGCTGGCTTGAAACATTCCCATCAACTGTGCCCCCTCCCCCTTCCCCTCTCAGATGTCCCACAACGCTGTTGGAGCGTTTTGCCGGTCGGTGAAGCTGCAGTGCGAGTTGTACCCGTCAAGAGAGGTGGCCATCTGCCTCGACCCGTACTGCGGCCTCGGCTTCGTCCTCTGGTGTCTCTGCAGGTTGGCCCTTCCTTTTTACTACTCTTTAAATTTTTTAAAATGGTCTGAGAGTCGAAAGATCTCTGGCATGCACTTGACACTACTTTTGTCCAAATGAGGCTCCTCAGCTTATTTCAACTTGAGTTTTGCTTCAATGAGGCTCTTCAACTCAATTTAACATCAAAGTGTCCCTTAAGGACAAAAAGTTGTCCAGCCATGGGCTGTAGAGTTGTGACCTCCATGTCAGGTGTGCTTTTCTTTGAAACCGCGTGCGAATGAAATCTAATCTCGGCCTACCGCAGACATACTAAATCAACCCGCAGATCCCTCGCTCTTGGCGCCTAATGAGGAGGACATGCTAATTATTGTAAAATATGAGCCTAGGCTAAGCATATCTTCTCTCCTCGCCGCTTGTAGATTTGATTTATGTTCCTTTTTATGTTCCATTTCAATGTGTGTGCGCAGCGTCTACTCAGGCCACCAGTCCATCCTGATCCCCCCGGTGGAGCTGGAGTCCAACCCGGCGCTGTGGCTGCTGGCCGTCAGCCAGCTGCGGGTGCGAGACACCTTCTGTTCCTACAGCGTCATGGAGCTCTGCACCAAAGGTCTCGGCCTGCAGACTGAAACCCTCAAGGTGGGTTCTTGTCATGAACGCACCGGGTGAGGCTGACGCGGCTGACGGCGGTCTTGTGTCCTGCAGGCCCGCGGTCTGGACCTGTCCCGGGTGCGGGCCTGCGTGGTGGTGGCTGAGGAGAGACCCAGGATGTCCCTCACGCTCTCCTTCTCCAAACTCTTCAAAGATCTCGGCCTGCACCCACGTTCAGTCAGCACGGCCTTTGGCTGCAGGGTCAACTTGGCCATCTGCTTGCAGGTAAACACGCTAGCCCAAAAGCTGCTCTTTAAGGGATTAGTGTCATTTGAATGAACAGGCAAACGTTGACTGTGGTCTACAAAATATTTGGTCATGGTGGCAGGGCACATCGGGACCGGACCCCACCACAGTCTACGTGGACATGAGGGCGCTGCGCCACGACAGGTCGGACCAAGCGTCTCCTCTCGGTTCTGAAGAGCCCTGTCGCCATCAACGTTCGTGTGTGTGCGTGTTTCAGGGTGCGTCTGGTGGAGAGAGGATCTCCTCACAGTCTGCCTCTCATGGAGTCCGGAAAGGTGAGCGCGCACACACAAACGCTGTTTGGTCGAGAAGGGAAAAAAAAAAGACGACATTTGGAAGGAGACATTGGGGATTTTTACTGAGGAATCGATGGCATCCATTTTCTCAGCAGGATGTGGAGTTAAATGTCAAAAGACTATTTGCGGCTCGGACTGCTGCTTGTCCTCCCACGGTGGAGTGACTCAAGTCCGTCTGTGATCAACAAGCTCCTCGCCCGTTTGTCGGCAGGCGTGCGGCTCCACGCCAAGCGGGAAAGATTCTTAGAGAAAGCACCGCGAAACAATTGGCGCTGCACGTTTAATAGAACCGAAGTGTACGGAAACAACACAATTCAAAAAGCGACGGCGTGGTGATGGTAACCGTGGCAACCGCCTTTGTCTCTCGCCGTGTGTTTCAGATCCTGCCTGGAGTTCGCATCATCATCGCCAACCCCGAGACCAAAGGCCCTCTGGGGGACTCGCACCTGGGCGAGGTGCTCTCATCAGAGCCGTCTTGGGCAGGTGTCGGCCCCCTGCTGGCGGTGCTGACCGCTCTTTTCTTCTTCTTGCATCAGATTTGGGTGCACAGCGCTCACAACGGCAGCGGCTACTACAGCGGCTATGGCGAGGAGGTCCTGCAGTCGGACCACTTCAACTCCAGACTGAGCTTCGGCGACACGCAGACAGTTTGGGCTCGGACCGGCTACCTGGGTTTCCTCCGCCGCACCGAGCTAACTGACGCCAACGGAGGTTAACCGTCGCGGCCTCCTTTTATCCAAATAATTTCTTTGCCTGTTTTCAAACAAACTGTCAAAAGACTTCCTCGGCCAACATGCTGTGTCTTTGTGGCAGAGAGACACGACGCTCTGTTTGTGGTGGGCGCCTTGGAGGAGGCCATGGAGCTCCGGGGCATGCGCTACCACCCCATAGACATCGAGACGTCGGTCATCCGCGCGCACAAGAGCATCATGGAGTGGTACGTTGCCGCCTTCAGCACATAAAGTCCTACTCGGCTGTTGCGCAACCTCGCAGCTCAGCTTAGCTAACAACGGTTCCCCAGCGCCGTGTTCCCGTGGACCAACCTGCTGGTGGTGGTAGTGGAGCTGGAGGGCTCGGAGCAGGAGGCGCTGGACCTGGTTCCCATGGTGACCAAGGCGGTTCTGGAGGAGCACTACCTGATCGTGGGCGTTGTGGTGGTGACCGACATCGGCGTCATCCCCATCAACTCGCGCGGCGAGAAGCAGCGCATGCACCTGCGCGACGGATTCTTGCAGGACCAGCTGGATCCCATCTACGTGGCCTACAACATGTAGCGCGTGCGTGTGTGCTTGCGCGCATGTGTGTGTCTGTATGGTGCGCTCGCCACTCGTTGCTTTCCGTCCTTGTTTGCTGAGTGACCGCGCCGCCGACATCATGCGCGCGACATCCGCCAGGGAAGTTTTTCGGGGAGCGAAGGGAAACCCCATGAGGAGCTTCTTGTAAAAAATATAAATATTGTACATTGACATAATCTATATGGAGAGGAACTGAAAAGACCAGGAGGTGTCTAGTAGCCCCCAATATGCAGCCCTCCCCCCACCCCTGCAGAACCGCGTGCGCGCGTGTGTGTATGTGTGTGTGTGTGTGTGTGTGTGTGTGAAAGAGACAGAAAGAGAGAGAGAGAAAAAGGGACATTTGGTGTTTCTTCAGAGGAAATTTTAAGTGATTTCAGCAAAATCTTTTAAAAGAAATGGCAGTCAACTTGCGCATATTTGCTAATTCACACATTGGCTGAGGGTGTTCCCCCAGCCTGTCAGCCAAAGTCACCTGAGATAGGAAGCAGCTCAGTCGTGACTCTCAAGCGGAATAGTCGCTCTAGAAAGTTGACAGATGGATGGATTTATTTTGCATTCATGATCTTAAAAAATGACATTTTAACTGTCCGGCTGCATCACATCTAAAAATGCGTAATGCATCATAATGTGCTCACATTTCGTTGAATGATAACATTTTTACGGCAAATGTTTTGCCCAACTTTCATTTGTTAAATACTCCTTAAAGACAAAAATCTTGAGTAACGTCGTGCGGTTGCGTGTTTTGCTACAAAACACTTTGCTGTGTCTTATATGTGCACTAACTCAGATGTTTTATTCAAAGTCTAGAACGGATGCAGAAGATTAAAGATGAATATTTATTACGAATAAAAACTTGAATATTGTCAGTCCATCCCAAAAAAGGTGGAGGTGTTGGCTAGCTTTGCGCTGTTAGCGTAGTTAGCGGAATATGCCGCGGACTGTGATGCAGATTATGTAGAATATTTTCAATATGTGTCTTCATTAAGTCTTTTATTTCAACACTAACAGGAAGGCGGAGAAAAAAGTCTTTATGCATATCAGCTAGTTTAGCAAAGCTAGCAATTTAGCGGCCGCGCGACCAAGGACGTCCCATCAGGTGTGTGTGTGGTATTTGTGCGTGGATGGCTGCTTGCGTGTGTATTGTATGTAAATAGTGTCGATTTTGTACGGTACAAATGTGTGTGACTTGTTTTGTACACATGACTTCAAAAGATGAAATGACACTTTTATAAGAGTCTTCTATTGGCTCACGTTACACTATACAAGTGCAATAAAGTGCTTTGATTGGCTAAAGAGACTCCGCCTTCAAGTCTTGCTTGTGACCACTTAAAATCACATTTGTGATTTTATGCATCATATTTTTAGTGAAAAATACAAGCGCGAAATGTGGTACATATCTTCAAATCGCACTCGGACTCCTAAAAGAATTCTTGCAAGCCACGCTCACTTTCAAGATGGCGGCCCGAAAATCCAACTTCTTCCGAGGTATGTACCTAAAGCTGTATCTTTTCAACTATTAAAGCTACTTTGGCAAAAAATAAAGTCAACAATAGAGTGTCCAACTTTATATTCAACTTGACTACCTTTATGGGTCTTCAAATGAATACATTTTATGTATAACTGGACAAATTTGTTGTTGACCATCTCGGAAATTTTCATGTGGAACGGTATTTTTGAAGAATAAATGGACTACATTGTATTTTTGTACGACTATTTGAAAGATTCTTACTACATTTACAACGATAACTATAACTTTCATTACTTAAATGACTTTCGCATGACTACCACTTTGCCATTTTAAATTTGCGGGATTTCCCCACTAGAGGTCGCTGTGGCCCGGGAGGCAGGATTGCGCGCGACTCCCATTTGTGGCGAGAGCGCGCGCGGCTTGGAGTCAGTGAGCTGCAGTTCAAGCCGTTCATGTGTGCTGCACGCACCTCTGAGAAGCTCGGAACATGCACAGAAAACTTTTTTTTTTACCGAGTCAACTGGATGGACTTGTGAATTCATGAAGAAACGCAGGAGCGGACGTGAAGAAGAAAAATGCTGGATGAGAAGATCATGAGGTTCATCCTGATGCTCGTCTTCCTCACGCACAAGGTATCTCATGCGACATGCAATTTAATTTTTCCACTTGTCCTATGACATCATCACTCAACTACTGCGTCATCACCTTCCTTCTCATCCACTTTGATGTCATCATCTTATCTCACCGGATGCAATCTTTGTTTTGTACACTTTTTGACGATCATATTTTCTTGATCTCATCTAGTCTTTTCCTGAATTTTAACATCACTCATGATGTCACTTTCTCATACATGTCCTCACTTTTGCATGCATTCTGGCGTCATGACATCACATTCTCGCACTATGTGACCAAGTTGCGTCTGGTTAATGTTTCATCTTTATCTTCTCCATGTTATCATTTTTTATTTACATAAAGTACACACACGAGTCAACGAGTCAACACACCTCCCTTGTGCACAAAACATGAAACTACGTCACTGATAACGACTCTTTTCAATGTTATTTCAGCCTAGTTGTATTTATTAATTAATATGTGTGTGTGTGTGTGTGTGTGTGTGTTGTAAACAGACTGAAACCCCCTGACAGCTCATAAATGGTTTAGTGTGTCAATGTAAACAGTCTCCAACTGCCCCTCCCTCCCACACACACACACACACACACACACACACACACACACACACACACACAGTCACTATCAGTAAAGTTCATTTGACAGACGGACTCAATCAGTTCAAGTGTTATTCTTATTTTGCACTTATGCGATTGTGTACACAAAGAAGAGGAAGATTTTAACGATGCCAGCTGTGTTTACCTGATGAGCGATGCAATTGTCTTTTACAGAAAAACATGAAGCTAAACTTTTGACTTCTTCCCCAATGTTGTTGTCGTTTGCTTGCCGTCCGAGCAGGCGGCGGGCAGATTTCCTTTGTGCCATTTTAGTTGGGAGATGAAGAAAGCGAGTCAAGAGTGCCACGCTGGGCTGCAGCAGCTCGCAGTGCCCTCCGCAGGTACCTTCTCGATGGACTTGAATAACTCGCGCTCAGTGGGTTCATTTTGTGGTTGTTTCAGGCTGTGTGGGCGAGTGGGACAATGCTTCGTGCTGGCGCAGTGCGGCGGTGGGCGAGGTGGTCACTCAACCCTGCCCCGCCCCCCTCCTGCACCTGTTTGGGATGAAGGGTGAGCCGCTAGGACGGGATGTGAAGTTTCATCATGGCGCATCAGCTTGAAGAAATCGATCAATGTGTCGTAGGAAACCTTAGCAGGAAGTGCACCCCGCAAGGTTGGTCAGATGTTTACCCGGTCATCGCTGCCGCCTGCTCGTCCAACGACACCGACCAACCCGGCGAGGTGAGCCCGAAATGCCGGGTGCATGATGTTTTGGGCCGACGCCAACACGGCCGCGCGAGAAAAGTGCTGACTTCCTGTCAGGGCTCGTCATCAGCCTGTGTTTACGTGAGGAGGAAGGAGACATGAAAGACGACTTTGTCTTGTCACCGCTGATGAACAGGTTGCTACTTAGACAAAAATAACAACACACACACACACACACACACCCTCGCACGCCTGGCATGAGATCTTGTCCAGAGCTGTCAGGTGTGCGTGACTTCATCTTAGGGAAGCTTCTGTTTGTTTCCTGTTGGATGTTCCAGGCTTTTCCGTCTGGAGAACGTTTAGTGGAGAATAGCACACTTGTGTGTGTGTGTCTCAGGGCAAAACCAAAGACGTCAAAAAGACAAAATATCTCCCAAAATGGCCATCTGGGAGCTAAGAGGCTCATAAAAAGTCAGACACACTTGAGCGAGGCAGTTGAAATCAAGCACTTTGTATATACGTTCGTGTGTTTTTGTGTGCGCCTTGCACAAGCCGGGTCCGAATTCCTCGCATTGTGTGTCAGAACACTCACAATCTCTTCAGTCCGACACAATCCTCCTCAAAGTTTGCAGGGTGGACATTTCTAACTGTTAAACAAAATGGCCAAAGAAGTCCTGACCTTGATGATGTGTGTTCAGCTGGTGTTCTACAAAGTGGTGATGGTTCTGTCCACGCTGGGTCACAGCTTGTCTCTCATCAGCCTGCTCAGCAGCACCGTCATCATTGCTGTCTTCAGGTACACGCCATCACGTCAACTGAGGAACTTGCTTGGCTTTAAGATCTCTACTTAAGGCGCTCATGTGTGTGTGTGTGTGTGTGTGTGTTTCAGGAGGCTGCATTGCATGAGGAACTACATCCACATCAACCTGTTTGCATCCTTCATGCTGAGGGGCGTGGCGGTGCTCACCAAAGATCTTCTACTCTTCTCCAGCGAAGAAGAGGACACGCTCGACTGCAGCGCTCAGCCCTCGCTGGTGACATCATCAACATGCGCCAATCCATCACTGACGCATCCATCCATCGGCTCTTCTTTTTCTTTACACTCCGCTTACGTTCGTGTGTGTTTTTTGCAGGTGGGCTGCAAGAGCAGCCTGGTGTTCCTGAACTACTCCATCATGGCCAACTTCTTCTGGCTGCTCGTGGAGGCGCTCTACCTTCACACACTGCTGCTGGTGGTGCACGCCCGCTGGGCGCGCCTTTCCGTCTACATGCTGATTGGCTGGGGTAGGACATGCCCACCGGCGCCGTGACCCAAGTATCCAACGAGCACGCGCGTCGTGAGCTGGCGTCATAAGAAATAACCTTGAGCCGTCTACTCTGCAATCCTTATCCCGATTTGAAACATCTTGGCCTACTGCGCTGACATTTTGCCAAAACACGTCACTGGGAACAAAACTTGTCATTAGTCTCAGTGCCAAAGTGTTTGCACTCAGCCCCGCCGGTTCCAAACACGGCCCCGCTTACACCATCCATCTTGTGCGTGCCCGCGTGTGTGTGTGTGTGTGCGCGCGCGTGTGTGTGCGGCGTCTGGCGAGCCTCACTGTAAACACTTGCAATCTTTGTGCCCTGCAGGAATCCCGTCCGTCTTCACAGTGGCATGGATTTTGTGTCGACTCTACCTGGATAACACCTGGTGAGTATTTCTTCAAGCCTGGCTCCATTATGGCAGCAGCTACAGATGCGAAGCTAACGAATGATTGGTCGGTTTTAGGTGCTGGGAGAGGAATGACAGTCCCGTCCCCAGCAGAGTGTTGGACTGGCCCATCATGGCGTGCGTCGTCGTACGTACTCCACAGCGAGCAGTTCAGGGTCGGGGACGAGCACGTTCAAAAACGTCTTTTGTGTGGCAGGTGAACTTCATCCTGTTCATCAGCATCATTCGTATCCTGGTGCAGAAGCTGCGCTGCACCAACGTGGGCGGCAACGAGCAGTCGCAGTATAAGTAAGCTTCCTTCCAGCAAACTTAACGCGTTTGTAGTTTATTTGCGCCCCCCATTGGTGGAACGATGACACTACAGCCGAGCAATGCAAAAAAAGTCCTTCAGCTTTTGCCTGCTTGTGTGCACAAGGCGTCTGGCCAAATCCACCCTCTTGCTCATCCCGTTGTTCGGGATCAACTACGTGGTTTTCGTCCACCTGATGGAGCCTAGCGATAAAACCACACGGCACGTCAAGATCTTCTTTGAGCTCGGGCTCGGATCCTTCCAGGTCTCAAAACAAAAATGTTATTTCGCTCGACACGTTGCCGTGGTGATCGCTTGATTTCAAATTGGAGGTCATCCGACTTTGTCGAATGTGATTTTCAGGGTCTCATCGTGGCAGTGCTGTACTGCTTTCTCAACTGTGAGGTGAGCTTCCTCCTCTTCCGCCGCTTCCAAATGTTTGCAGTGTCGTTTGATTGATTGATTTTTGTTTTGCAGGTGCAGAGCGAGCTGCGACGGATGCGCAGGAGCTTGTCCCTCAAGCGTTACATGGGCGGGGGAGAGTGCGGTCTCCGCGCCGCCTCGCTGGCCCCCGAACACTCGGCCCCGTTCCCCAGGAACTCCCGAGCGGCGTCCATCTTGCAGACCGAGACTCTTCTGCTGTGATCGCCGCCCACCTAAAGGTTCCACTCACAAAACCAAACACTCCATCCAAACTGTCAATATAAACACCAGACAAGTTGACTTTTTATTTATTTATTTTTTTATTAGTCACCAGTAATTCGTAAAATCCTAAATAAATACAAATTTAATGAGGCAAAATAAGTTACAAAATAAAGGTTTGTCAATAAATAATGCCTTAAATATCTAATAAATAATTGTCAGACACTAAAGTGACTTAATCTCCAAACAAAGTGCTCGTCGTCTTAATGAATGGTAGGGCGGAGGCGAGGGGAGAAGGTGGAGGGTGAAGGTGGTGGTGATGAAGGGGAGGATGAAGATGAGGATGGTGGAGATGATGAAGAGGCGGAGGCGGTGGAAGTGAGGGTGGTGAGCAGCGAGCTTTTAGATGGCGGGCTGGTGGTTAAAGCCTGAGCGGCGGCGGCAGCAGCCTTCCTGTGAGGACGCAAAGTGAGAGGAGGATGAGGAGGATGATAAGCATGATGAAGATGAAAATGAGGATGAACGTGAAATTCACCTGATGGCTTCGATCTTCTGGCGGACCCATGGGGCGCGGGCGTGTGCGCAGTAGTCGCCATTTTTGGTGTAGAAACTGCAGGAGGATAACGGTTAGCGTCGTTAGCTTGATTTGAGCTTGTTTGGCAGTCGTCATGAAGTGCAGACGAGCAGCTATTAGGATTTTTTACTTTGATGAAGTTCTACTCACATGACAGCGGGCAAGCACGGAAGTTGAGCATAACGGTCCACTCGTAATCCGATTACTTCTTCTGTTATTTCCTTAGTGCTCACCTTCTTGCAACATTCGGTGGGCTTCCCTACTGGACCCAAAAGTAACCAGACGTTAGCGTGGTCCTTCAATGAAAATCAAAAGATCAACTTACCTTGTCCGTGTCCGAGCTGGACCAAAGCCACCAGAACGGCGGCCAACAAAAAAGTCTTCTGAAGGCTTCCAGTGTTGAACATTTTGATACAGGCACGAGGAATGACAGCAAGGATTGAAAAATGATTCGAAGCTATCTCGCTTGAGTGCTGGAGAAGTGAGTGAGGCGACGACTGTCAAGACGGCCACATTTAAGGCGGCAAAAAGCAGAAGTCAAGTTGTCTCGTGGTTTAGTCATCCTTCCTCTTGCTTTTCTCTTTCCAAGCTCGCTTTTTGTGAATGACTGACGCACTTGTATTTCTCGGAAAACACTAGAAGTGACCAATGTCGGAGTAGCCGCCTGCAACCTTTTCCACACTTTGCTTTCTTTTTTTAGCCTCTTGAAGAAAATAGAAACAGAGGACTGACGAACGCCCTTATGTCAGAATTAAGCATGAAACTTTACGAATGAAATTTAAAATGAATGATTGAACCTAGACCATGATTTAACACTCTTATGTTACTTAGAGAATTCAATAAGTAATATATATAGTATTACGTTTAAATACAAATTAAGAAGCAACTTAAGTGTTCAAGAACACATCTGATTTTTAAAAATCAATGTAGATGTGCCAGGTTCATTAAAAATATCTAAATTATATATATATATATATATATATATATACATAATTATATATAAAATTTATATTAATTTTATATATATATATATATATAAATTAATTATATTATATTAATTAATTATATGCTACTGCCCGATGACGGCTGGGATAGGCTCCAGCACCCCCGCGACCCCCGTGGGGACTAAGTGGTTCAGAAAATGGATGGATGGATTAATTATATATATAATTATATGTATATATCAAATTGATATATTTCTTAATGTATATATGTATGTATATATATATATATATATACATCATTTATTTATTAATTTTGAAAAATTATACATATGAATGTGTATTATTCATATATACGTACAAATTTAGATATATGTACATATATACATATGAATGTGTATTATTCATATATATATATTTATATATATGTACATATATACATATATACATGTACACACACACATTCATATGTATATTTTTTTTAATGAACCCGGCCCATCCATTGATTTTTAAAAATCGGATGTGGTTCTTGAACACTTAAGTTGCTTCTTTATTTGAACGCAACATCAATTTAGAATTAAAATGTTTCATTGTCACCATAAAGCAGACACTTAAAACCATTTTTTAAATAAGTTTTTATATAAGTTCATATATATTTTTTTATAAGTATGTTTAAACTGAAAAGACATATTTGTTTTTTGTTGGAATAATATCGCAATTGGAACCAAGCTTGGGGCCACAACCGCAAAGGGACAAAATGTCTTCAACTGTCTGTTGCCTCATCCTGTCAAAAGGTGCGTGTTGTGAAACGAACCGATAACACGTCACCACCGGATGATTGTGGGACTCTTTTTATTTACCCTTTGTCATCAGTTTCTCCATGACATGTCACCACATGAGTCGCATGGAAACAATGTCAAGTCCCACAACTCATTTTGGCGTCATCCAGGTGTCATCGTCTGTGTTCCTGTGCTAACTTATCTGCTCTTAGCTCATCCCACTCATTACGTTGAGGGTCTTTGGCCCGCAGTCTTCTCAGATAAGGGACGTGGCCTTTTTTGCCTTAGGCTGACTGACTCAGGTCAAAGTCAAAGTCAGCTTTATTGTCAATTTCTCCACATGCCAAAGACACACAAAGAAACCGAAATTTCGTTCCCCCCTATCCCACGGTGACAAGACATGGCCCACAACAGACAAACAAGTAAACAAGTATAACAACAGCGTGCTGAATAAATAATGAATAAATAATACAATAAATAAATAAATAAATAAATAAATAAATAAATAAATAAATAAGAGGAGCAAAAAAGGAGCAAGTGCGCGTACAGCAGACATTCCAGAAAAAGCGCAACAGTGCCGCACGCTACGCAGAAGGGGGTAGCGAGTTCAGGGTCCTAACAGCCTGGAGAAAGAAGCTGTTGGCGAGTCTGGTGGTGCGGGAGCGCAGGCTCCTGTACCTCTTCCCAGAGGGCAGAAGGTCAAACAAAGAGTGAGCCGGGTGACTCACATCTCTCGCAATCGAGGTCCCGACTGTTGTTTTTACCGATGCACCAAACGTCAGCTTTTTGGGAACCTGCCGGAGAACTCTCCCACTGGAGATCCCCTCATTCATGCTCACGTGGCCAATGACCTGGGAGGGACGACCCTAACTTCTGTGCTCGTCACGGATTGGCCATAAGAAGGTCAGAAGGAAGGAAACTTGATGAGAATTAAATTAGAAGAAACGGGACTGTAGTGTTGGTCTTTGAAGTGTATTGTCATCTTATTGACGTGAGGAGCAAGACATGAGCTGTGGTCCACAGCAGCTCCTGGACGTACGTTGTGCTGCCGCTGCTTAAGTCACTTTTTGAAATTTAAATGAAAATTCCACACAAGTAATCTATAAGTTCAATTTTTTTTTATTTGCGACCACTCATAGCTAACATGTCCATCTCAACATTAATAAATAGTGTTCTATTTTCCCGACACCGGATAAGTTACAAAGTAACATTATACTGATAAATAAACACTCGATTGGTGAACCAATAAATAATTGTAAGACGCTAAAGTGATTCAATCTTCAACAAAGTGCTCGTCGTCTTAGTGAAATGTTGGACGGAGGCGAGGGGAGAAGGAGGAGGATGAAGGGGACTCTGATGATGTGGATGGTGGAGCTGATGAAGGGGCGGAGGAAGCGATGATGGGACGCAGCGAGGGTTTGGACGGCAACCTGGTGGTCAAAGCTTTGGCGACGCTGCAAGGATAGAAATTTGGGAACGATGAGGATGATGATGAACATGAATGATGGAGATGAGGGCGAAGGTGCAACTCACTCGATGACCTTCTGGCGGATCCACGGGGCGTTGATGGCTGCGCAGTAGTAGCTGTCTTTGGTGTCTTTGGTGTAGAAACTGCAGGAGGACAACGGTTAGCGTCGTTAGCTTGATTTGAGCTTGTTTGGCAGTCGTCATGAAGTGCAGGATTTTTTACTTTGATGAAGTTCTACTCACATGACAGCGGGCAAGCATGGAAGTTGAGCATAACGGTCCACTCGTAATCCGATGACTTCTTCTGTTATTTCCTTAGTGCTCACCTTCTTGCAACATTCGGTGGGCTTCCCTACTGGACCCAAACGTAACCAGACGTTAGCGTGGTCCTTCAACGAAAATCAAAGGATCAACTTACCTTGTCCGTGTCCGAGCTGGACCAAAGCCACCAGAACGGCGGCCAACAAAAAAGTCTTCTGATGGCTTCTAGTGTTGAACATTTTGACACCGGCACGAGAAATGACAGCAAGAATTGAAAAATGATCCGAAGCTCTCTCGTTTGAGTGTTGGAGATGTTCCTGAAGCAAGAACTCTTAGACGGCCTAATTTATGGCGTCAAAAAGCAGAAGTGAAGTCGTGTCAGGGTTTAATCATCCATCCTTCCTTAGTATTCTCTCTCCAGATTCGCTTCTTTTAAATAACTGACACTCACTTTTCCGGAATCACTAAAGTGAGCAACATCATAGAAGCCCAAAGCAACCTTTCCACTGGAGTTCATCTTTTTTTTTTTAGCTTTTCTTATCAACACGCAGATGAAGAAATGGAAACTCGAACGTGGGTTGTTCTCAGAAAGCATGGTCCCCAGGAATGTGATTTCCAAACCGGACCAGTTGAAAATAAGATTTCATGACAGGATGCCGGATCTGTACAAATTGCAGTCCTTTGCGGGAATTCCACATTTGTCTCAACTTCCTTTGTGGAAGTCCTTGCTTGATACTTTGATTGGTTTGAGCATCATATAGTTTAATAAAATTCAACTACGGCTTTTCGTAACACATCAAAACTATAAAAGCAGTTTTTTAGCCGTTTTTTTGTAGGGATTGATGTAATCGATGTCAATGCAGTTAATATGACTTGACACGTTGAGTCAGAAAGGTGTCTTGTGAAAGGAGCTGAGAACACATCATGAGTGTGTGCGTCACCACCGGATCATTGTGTGAACCAAAAAAAAAAAAATCATCATTTTCCTCACATGGAGACAAAGTTCAAAGTTTCTGCTCTCCTCATCTCCTCAACTCTCAGCAATTCTAGCGTAATGCACTTTTGTGGAGTTATTAGATTGAATTTTAGACTTTTAATTCGGATTTAGCCTTTCATATTTAGGTATGAGCTATTGAAGACCTTGTCAGACCTTGAGTTGATACTTATTTGATTGTGCGTTTATGTAATTAACATAAATGTGGTAGCACTAAGCAAATGCCACAGTACACACGCACACTCAAGAAAAATCATGTCAAATGTCAAACAAGTGCTAAATGAGGGACGTTTCCGATGAAGAATGTTGACATCATTCGTGATTTGCAAACGTGTCGGTGATTCCTTCCTGTGTGTGTGTTCTACCTCCTCCACGCAAATAGGAAGGAAGTATGCTACTTGCGGTCACAGAATGTGTGTGCGTGGTTTTATGTTCAGCTGAGTCACACTATGCTGTTATCCGCTATTTGCTCTTATAGCTTTTATTATTATTATTTATTTATTTGTATTATTTACTTATTATTTTATTATCTATTATTAACTTCAAGAAAAATCTCAATTATATTTGCTCGTATTTGGCAACACCTAGTGGACAAGAGTAGCACTACAATCTTGAGATCTTGGCCCCACTTTAATAGCTTTTGTATTTTACCCCAAGATCCAATTTGCATTTATTTTCCTAATGTTAAAAAGCAGCAAACATACCAAACAAATTTTTTATGGTAAAAATTATAAATAGATATTGGCACAACAACTCTGGAGAGATGTATTCAGTTGGTGGACCACGTGGACATATTCGGAAGATAATCCTACGTGTTCTTAATGGAAGACAAAGAGAATGTGTGATGAATTAGCATATTTAAAGAGCCACGTCGGCCGAGGTGGTGACAACCACCATATTTAGAGATGATGCAGTGAAATCCTGATTTGGCTCATGATTTGCACTTGCTCAGTAGTGCAGATTTATTTTTGGTTGTTTTTTTAGCATACAGGAGAATTGAGTGTCTCTTACAGTAACTGGGAGTGACGAAAAGCTTGACGCTTTTTTTAAGTTTCTGAGATGATAGAATTTTGTATAGACTGTAAATCATGCAAACTGAATTTTTGAATGTCTACTTTTACTTTCACAATGTATAATACTTCCACATTACAAGGTTAGGGCTACCATAAAACACAATTAACCAACTTTTCCAACCAATTTATGCAACATGTTTACAGCTCCGTGCACTCCAATTAAATTTTGAGATATAGGCTAAATCAAAATATTCAAATATCCAACACATATCCTGATTGTGCATGCATGGTTCTCCTCTTCCTCCTCCATTTCCTCAGCACGCTGTGGGAACGGTGTTCTGCTTTTGTGCTGTTAGCATTCCGACAGTCATTGAAACCCTTGAAATGTCACCAACACTTTGAGCAGCCTGGCTTCGTCTTCCTCCGACCATACAAACTCTATTTTAACTCTTTACACGTGGGAGAGCCGCAGTGTGTTGTCACTTGATGATAGTTCACGTTGAATCCAGATTGGGAAGTAACTTAAATGCAGCGTGTAAAAAAGCTTTTAACAGTTGAATGCAAGCCAATTGTACACATTTAGGATGAAACGATTTTGGTTGACTATTAAATTCACGATGTTAATTTTAATTGGCAGCAGGACTGACTCACCACTTTTGGTTACAGTGCTACCAAATAATTAAATTGCTTGATGAGTGATTTTGCTCCACTCAGCACCCATGCTGAGTTGCAGTCATTCAAGTTCCAGGGGAAATCCTAATCAAAAGAAGCCTCCTGCAATGGTTTTTTTTTGTGGTTTACAGGAAGGCATGCTGATTGCTGTCATCTTGTGGTTTTTGCTCAAAGCACCGCGTGATTGTCTGAAGCCTCCTGGAGCTGACGCTGCGACTGCAAGACAGGCTGAATGTTGGATTCCACTACAGCATCGAACAACAACTAACATCTGCTTCCTTTGCCTATAAAATAGTAATATAAACTGTTTCACATACATTATCTGGAGCACTGCCATGACAAAAAAAAAAGATCATTTATAAAAAATATCACAACGAACAGGGTTGACAGGTTTTATTGATTTCCGTGACCTATTTTGGAGAGGTGTAACATTTTAGAAAAAAAAAGATCTCTATCAGCTTGCTCATTCATGAGCGTCTCCATGACGTCAACCCTACGTCATAAACGTCCTCGCGAGATTTGCACCACAGCACCCCCATGTGGACGTGTGTGGGAAAGGCGAGGGGCGGTATGAGGAATACGCCGCTGCTAGCTGTAGCATCCAACACAAACACAAGCTAAATTCAATTTCTTCGCCGTTGACTCCACCGAGGTTTGCAGAGGATTTTATTTCGGCTCCAAGCTTCCTTTTGGACGCCGCAAGCCCACCGAGAGGAACGAAAGAAAGAGTTGAGCCCCGCTGACAACCGTGAAGAGCCCCCGCGGCCTGCTTTTCCCGCCCACTTTCCGGCGTAGCTCTGGTGGCTAGCCCAGTCACGAGAGCCCGAGGCTTCCGCTGTCCACAGCTTTCCGGTCTCAACCGAACCGGAGGAGCCGCGAAATTCTCCCTTGACGGAAGCGTAAATCTATCCAAAGGCAACTGCGTGGTCGGCGGCGGCCAAGCGGTGCTCCTTCTGGCCCGAGGAGACTTGGTTGGCGACACCGCGGCCTTCTGGTTTGTTGTGGGCCGCCATGAATCTCTGCGAACAATAACAAGACACGGAATCCAACCGGTCCGGTACCGAGCCCGCCTTACGTGACACAAGCACGGCGGCCGCCTTTCAAACCGAGACCAGCGCGCACAGCAACTATGGATGTATCGCGGGGCAGCCGCAGCAAAGCCTGTCATTTTTTTCACCGAAGCCCCCGTGTGAGATCCCCGGCAACCCGGCTCTGAAGTGTCGTCCACGCTCCGGTTTGCACACTATGCTCCACCGAATCGAACCAGGGCCTGCTGGTGAACGACTTGGCATTGAAGATGTTTTCGGGATGGGACTGAGGAAGCACGATTAAGATCCGGACTCTCTATGTTGTCTTCAAAGCCCCCAGAGTGCATTCGCCGCGTGTCGTGTTTGTGTTTCCCGGACACTGTGTTGCTGTTTTGAACGCATCGGAACCGAGCGGACCGGCTCGCCGGGTCAGGCCGCTGCGATGAACCCGGTGAACGCGACGTCGCTCTACGTGTCTGCGAGCCGATCGGTGCTGCAGTGCGACCCCCGAGACCCCCGCGCCCTGGCCGAGCTGTGCAAGCTGCTGCCTTTCTTCCGACAGTCCGTGTCCTGCTTAGTCTGCGGTGAGTGCAAGACGACCATAATTGGGCCGAAACGCGTGGAGCACGGTTTTGTGTTTGCACAATTGACTGTAACTACTGTACTTGCGTGCTTGTCAGCTGCCATGCGAGCGCTTTCGCCGACGCCGCGTTCAAGTGCTGTCGGAAGACCAAAATAGAACGAGTAAATCAAAATTCAGTGTCATTATAGCTACCGTATCAAAATAATTGTCTTAAACCACTTTGTATCACGTATTGTGACGTCGTTTTAGACGTATCCGTTCCATTATTTTACATTCTTGCATTTCACTGATCCGGCAGAGCCGCGGCGCGTTATGTGTTTAATCTTTATTACATTGTCGAAAAACATTCTTTTCAACCTGTTAGCACGTCAGCAACACAATCGTAAGGAAAAGTGATTCAATTGTCTCGTAGCTCGGGTTTCCTGGAGGTAGCGAACGCATCTTACGGCATCACGACACACCCCCTTTGTGCTCTTGTGCAGTGTCCTTCGGATTTCTGCGTGACTCGAGCAGAATGTTGTTTTATTTGGGGGGCAAAATAGATTTTTTATTTATTGCTGCAGGCAGTTGTTGAATGGAGGAATGATGGCACGTCTTCCTCACAATTCAGACGTTCTGGATGCAACTCCGGAGTCACCTCGAATTATAAAAGGCTCTTAATTGGCGGTTGGTGTGAGTGTGAATGTTTGTCTCAGCATGGCTTGCAAGTGGAGAGGTGAATGCTTGTTTATTTTCGGGATGTTCAGACTAGGTGGGAGAAAAAGGACATGGGGAGGGACCATCTGCTGGAGATTTTCTAAAAATAGTTTTTAATTTACACTTATTCTAACATTCTTTAGCACCTGTTCTCACTCTTGCTGTCGAGAAATGAGAGCCGTTTCCGATAACATCTCTCAGATTTGGTCTTGCCTTCGTGCTATAAACCCCCCCCCCCCCCCCCCCCAAAAAAAAAAAATGACCACTTATAGCGAAAGGATGGTTTGATCTGACTTGTTCTCTGAGTGAATGAATGATCAATATAAGAGCGCCCCATCCAAGCTGTATCAATGGCCCGCCTTCCTTTTTCCCGCCTGCAGCTGCAGACGTTAGCGGCCTGCCAGCGTTGCTAAGGAAGCGGCGCTCAAAGAACGCTTGTCACCGCCGAATATCAATAAACACACTCGAGGCAGCTGCGAGGAGACAGGAAGGAGGAGAAGTTAATCAATTCCAGACATGATGCTAGTGAATGATGAAAGGAAGGGTCTCATGTGCACTGTAGTGCCAAAGCACTACTTTTATATTGGACCAAGCTTTCACCACGAGCACCGTAATGGGACCGTAATGAAGGATAGCTTCTGAAAAAAAAAAAGGGGAACTATATACTAGTTCTATTCCTCTTGGGTGAGAATGCATAAAATTGGTGATTCTTATTTTTGTTTTGGGGATTAATGACAGCAACCTCCATCTTGCCCCGCAGGTAACCTGCTGCAGGACCCCATGGCGCCCACCAACTCGTCGTGTCAGCACTACGTGTGCCGTGGGTGCAAAGGTCAGCGGATGCAGCTGAAGCCGTCATGCAGCTGGTGCAAGGACTACTCGCGCTTCCAGGAGAACCGGCAGCTGTCCCTGCTGGTGCGCTGCTACCGCAAGTTGTGCCTGTATATCACACACTCGCCGCTCGCCACGCACATCGCTGCTGCCGCCGCCGACTCGCCCGACCTGCGGGCCGTCCTCAACGAGGGCCTGCGGCTGGCAGAGAGCGAGCCCGAACCCGAGCCTGACGCCAGCGCTGAAGCGGAGGCACCGCCCGGGGAAGCACCGCATCCCGACGAGGGCGGCGACAGCGGCAGCGATGTCATCGGCCCGGCCGGCGTCAACGGGCTTCACGATTGTAACGGACTGGACACCTCGCTGGATCCGGGCAGGGCGGTCGTCAAGCGGGAGGACTTTTGCGAGGAGATCCCGGCGGGGGGGCTGGCGAGCCTTTGTGACATGGGCTCTTTCGGTGAGGAGTTGAAACACGGAGGGGGGCCGCTGCTGCTGAGTGTGGAGGAGGTTCTGCGGACTCTGGACACGGACACTGAGCCTGACGACCCCCACACGCCTATGTCGGTCAACGGGCCTTTCTGCCCCGCCCTACCCTTGGAGAGCAGCTGTCACCCCTACCGCCCTCACCCGCAGCCCCCCCCTCAGTCACCCACCGCCGTCCCTCAAGGACCCCCTCGCTGCCACCGCAAGCGTTCTCGCTCAGAAAGCGACAGCGAGAAGGTGCGGCCCCTCCCCATCGACAGCCTCCTGCGGGGACCCCCTCCTGACGGCGGCCCCCGCCTGGGCACCACCCCCGTCTACGAGTTTCCTGCCGCCACGCCCCACTTCCATCTGGCGCCCGTGCCCAACGGCGGCCCCCCCAAAGTGGGCAAGGGCCCGCTAGGGTCCGGCAAGCCGCCCAAGAAGGCGGGGGATCACCACGGGGGTGCCAAGAAAGCCAAGGCAAGGGCCCCCAAAGCCCGCTCACAGCCCCGCGGGCCACCCCACCCTCATGCTCACCCGCTCAGTCACCCAGCGAGCCCCTCCAAGCCGCTGTACAAGAAGCCTGTTGAGAAGAAAGGCTGCAAGTGCGGGCGCGCCACGCAGAACCCGTCGGTGCTCACCTGCAGGGGGCAGCGCTGTCCTTGCTACTCCAACCGCAAGGTGAGCAACCTCGCACGCGTCATAGAATTAAAAAAATCCCAAGGGATGAATAAAGTTGAATCAAAGTCTAAGTCTGTCATCGATGTGTGTTGTAGGCGTGCCAGGACTGCATCTGCCGCGGCTGCCAGAACTCATACATGGCGAACGGCGAGAAGAAGCTGGAGGCGTTCGCTGTGCCTGAAAAGGCCCTGGAGCAGACGCGGCTGACGCTGGGAATCAACCTCACCAGCATCGCCGCTGCCGCCTTGCGGGGCCCGCCCGGCGGCCCTCCTGGCGCCGCCCTACTCAACGTGGCCGCTGCCACGGGCTCGCCAGTCGCCACTGCCTTCCTGTCGGCGGCGGGCCATGACGGTCGGGCCTTTGATGACTCGCTGGAGATGCACTTTGACTGTTGACTCTCTGCCCTTTCCGCCTGAAAACTTGCCGCCCGGTCTCGCACGCATTCTCGTCGGGTCGTCCGCGGCCCTGCGGTTAAGTTACTTTCTCGTCACGCCCGTTGCCATTTGCTTCGTTGTTGTCGTCGTCGTCATCACTGAGCGATGTAATTTATATCAATGACGTTTTTGTACATTATTTCACGTGGAAGACATTTTAGGATCTATTTTATACATTGAGTCTTTCGAACGGCAGCACACGGGAGTTGTGGTCAGCGCTTCACGCTCACAGGATGTTCTGGGTTTGAATTTGGGTTTTCTTTGTGGATGTTGCGTGTTCTCCTCCCACATGCCCAAGACATGCATGTTCGGTTAATTGAAGACTGTAAATTGTCCATAGGTGTGAATGGAAGCGGGAATGCTTGTTTGTGTGTGCCCCGACACCGGCTGCCCAACGAGGACAAGAGAAAAGGGATTGATTGAAGTCTGTGACACAGCGGGCGTATATTTTTGGCCATGGAGGCCGGAAGGAAAAAGAAAAAAACATGACAAGAAGTAGGAAAAAAAAAAAAAAAAGCCCTCCACCAACTTACATGTGAGTTTACCTTTCATTTGTTTTCCCCTCACAACTTGCTGCTAAAAGGACGAAGAAAAAGTTGATCTGTTTTTAAAATGTGCGTTACGAGTATTTATTGGAGATTTTCTGAGGGTGTCTGTCTTGGCGTTTTGTGTCTGGTGTCCCCCAACGCTTTTGGTTCACCCCCTACCATCTCCTCCACCCACCTGGGGCATTTGAATACCTGTAATATAACTGTATCATATTTCCACAAAAGAAAGAAAATCAAAACAGTTGACTGAAGTGTGACTTGAGTTTTTGGTTCACTTCTGCCAGTCATCCGCAGGTGGCAGCGCAAAGCAGATAAACGTTCAGGCAAGTGTTGGCTGAAAATTACTTCTATAAATTCACACGTATGCATCTTATTTGACAAACAAGGATAAAACTGACCAAATAATAGAAAGCAGTCACCCTTGAGGACCAATCATACCACAGTGGTTGTAAATGCCCTTGTCTAACTGGGCCCAAATTGAACACAAATTATTACAGTAATCCCTCATTTATCGCAGATGATTGATTCTAAAAACCACCCGCGATAAGTGAAATCCGCCAAGTACGGTCACCAACAAGAAGTACTGGGAAGGCTAACGAGTTAGCGGAAAGATGCTAATTCGCGATCGCGCCAACACGCGAAAACGGACTTCTAAAGGAATGTAAACGAACATTTGGAGCAATACTACATTGTCCTAAAGGTTAGACACGTTTCCTCAATTTTGAAGTTTTATTTTGACTTTTAAATGTTTTTTTAATTTGTAAAAAAAAAAAAAAAAACGCGATATAGTGAAGCCACGAGAAACGAAACGCGAAGTAGCGAGGGATCACTGTACTCCCAATTTCTAGCAGTTGAAATAATCCAAGCTACATTTTTCTACCAGGCGTGACTGCCAGTTTGATAACCCTCCCGAAAAAAAATCCTTTATCAGTTTATTGTAAATATGTGTGAAGTGGGCGGAGTGTTACGCAGGCAATAAAATCTAATACGGAACTACTTTCACTCACATCGTTTCTCCATCGGTGTCCTTTCAGGAACGGACAGCAGCAGTACACTGCCGCCTCGCGGACACCACAACCTGCCTTTAATCCTCTTAAAGAGTTCGGCGGCCGTCTGCTAGCATGCAGAACCTGCTGAGCCTCCTCTCCAACGCGCTGTGTCGGATCACCGGCAGGACTGCGGTGAGTGTTGCCGTCAAATCGGATGCTTTTTGTCCCTCTCTGCCGGACGAGCTGAAGATGCTAACCGCGCTAGCTTGCGACCGCTGGTCAGGGTGAATGCTGGCTGACCTTGTCACAGCCTGAGTGGACACACTCGTACCTATTTATAATTGCCCTCTTGGTGACTTTTGAGGGCATAGGGTGACTCTGTGTTGGTGAGCTTGTGTCTTCAAATGCATGCGTCACAAATCAAAAGTGATGATGCACGACCAAGGTTCCAACACCATGACTTCAATGAAACAATCCTCTAATATAATATAAAACATTACTAGAAATAAGAAATGCCAAGAATATAGTTTAATCCTGCTTAAAGGCGTTGTTTCTCCTACCTACAAAATGTATGACAAGTTGTTTTTCTTCAGTGTTGTATGCTTCTCAAATCCAAATTGATGTCGTGCCTCTTCTTGTCCCCCTTCCATCTTGACTGGAACCCCAGGGAGCCCAAACTGTGTCGGAGGTAAGCCTGCTCACCACTCTAAAAATTCCCTCTTATGTTACACCCATACTTAGTCTTCATTTCATGTCCATATGCAAATATCTCCCAATTATTTGCAATAATTTTCACTATAAGATATACCTTTCTTGTCCTGAAGAATTGCCCATTTAATCCTGATGGCAGTGGCCAAAAAATAAATCGAATCCAACAGAGCTAACGGGAGGAAAGTTTGCTTGGGTTAGTTTCTGTTAATGATGAATGGAATTTTGTGACATTTCCCTCAGGAATTTGGAAGTAATCATGGTCTTGTTTAAATAACGTCATATTGGTGTAAACGCACAGTCCGTGCTCAAATGATCAATTATACACAGTCGGCCTCGCTCACTCCCCGTTTTGGGCTCGAAGCTTTGTGCTGAGCGCTCTGATTGGTTGGCTCCTGTGCTCCCCAGTTGCTGATCGGCCTGTCTGAGTACGTCAGTCTAACGTCACCGTCGGCGCCCGACTTGGCACAGACTCAGCGGCTGCCGCCCAAACCTCCGCCGGTAGTCGCCCTTAGAGCTAGCGCGGCGCTCTTAGCTAGCACGTCGTTAGCCGCAGCAGTAAGAAGCGGTGATGCCATACTTGCTTGCCTGACACTAACTTTTTCCTTTTATAAAGACTCTTAATTAGACTTTTTTCCAACGCATGCATTTAGATATGTAGATGCGTGAAAGGGGGTTCATGTTTCTGCTGGAGGGGTGTCAATAGCGCCCCCATGTGATTTCTAGCATGACTTGTTGCTTCTCTGTTCTTGCAAGCTAACATGCAGACTTAAACGTCACTACTTTGGGCTTGGTGTGCTAATAGTTTGTGTGTCCGTTTCTCCAGGCTGCCCGTGTCGTTGCTTCCCGCTCCTCCACTGACTTAACACCTCAGGTGACATTGGACATCAAGGTGAGCTGAAGAAGCAATTGATCTTCATCGGGGTACGGCAATGTGCACCAGAAACAGATTTTTGTACTCTTTTTAATCCCACCAACAGAAATGCGATCTGCATTGCTTGGAGGAGGGACCTCCAGTGAAGGCAACGCTAACGCGCGAGCAGGGCCTGCAGTATTACCGCACCATGCAGACGGTCAGGCGCATGGAGCTCAAGGCCGATCAGTTGTACAAGCAGAAAATCATTCGGGGCTTCTGCCACCTGTATGACGGACAGGTGGGGAAAAAATTAATGTGAGAATGGATTGGTCACAAAATTCCCAACAGGCAACACTTCCTCTATTCAAAAGGAAGTAATCCAAATCTGATGAATATAAAAAAATAAACTTTGTTTTTTGTGCAGGAAGCGTGTGCTGCAGGCGTGGAGGCCGCCATCACCCCCAGTGACCACGTGATCACGGCGTACCGCGCACACGCCTACACGTACACCCGCGGCGTGGCTGTCAAGGAGATCCTGTGCGAGCTGACGGGTAGGACCGAGTTAGCGAGAAGCCGAGCGCTTTGCCGCCGATTCTCAGCTGTGTTGCTGCGCAGGTCGAAGAGGCGGCGTCTCCAAAGGCAAAGGCGGCTCCATGCACATGTACGCGCCGCGTTTCTATGGAGGCAACGGCATTGTGGGAGCGCAGGTGCGTCAGGCAACATGGGCCAACCTGCATGTTATGGAAAAAAAACAATTGCAACGGTTCCTAAACCTTCAACACACAAGCATCAGAAGATATTTGTAGCTCCTTCTTGCTTCATGTGGCCTGGTGTCCACTGTCCTTACAGAACCACGGACTGGCGTGTTTTGTGTTCAGGTCCCACTGGGTGCCGGTATTGCTCTGGCATGTCAGTACCAAGGCAACAATCAGTTGTGTGTGACGCTGTACGGCGACGGCGCCGCCAATCAGGTAATGAAATGATGCATAAATACATGGACGATCTCTCTAAATTTCCACTAAGGATTTTATTGATATTCATGATAGAAAGTCAATGGTAAAAATGGATGCGTCAATGGGGTTGTAATTGCGTACAGACGCCACAAGATGACAGTCAAGGAATTCAAATGGAGAGAATGACTTCAAGTAACATGAAAAGCTAGTCAATTAAAACCTTTATTTGTTTTTTTATCAAGAGCCAAGCTTTACTTTAATCAATTCTTTTTTTACTTATTTTCCAATGGAAACCTGTAACTTTAAAATATTTGCTCTTCTAACACCAAACAGGGGCAGCTCTTTGAGGCCTTCAACATGGCCGCCCTGTGGAAGCTTCCGTGCGTTTTCATCTGCGAGAACAACCAGTACAGCATGGGCATGTCAACGGAGCGGGCGTCGGCCAGCACCGACTACTACAAGAGAGGAGACTACATCCCGGGCTTGCGAGTGAGATTGGTCACCTTGTGCCACATTCATAATGTCATTTTTACAAATGTTATGAAACGCGCTCCTTCCAGGCAGACTGAGAACTGCTCTTGTGGTTAAATATGGGTCAAGTTATGCTCTGTGTTCTGACGCGCTGCGAAAGCTTCTGCAACCCACAACTATGCGAGACATTAGAGTGAAACTGTTTGGTCCTGGGTCGCGGCTGCAGCGAGACCGTGCGCTGGAGCCGCCCCGCTAGCGGGCCTAGACTAGAACAAGGCGCCTTCATTGCGTCTTGGCAGTTACAGGTGTGAGCATGTACCCAGCTGTCTGATGCTCATGTATGATACTGCGCACACAACACGCAAATGACATGCTAGACAGGAGGTGAGTCCTTAGCCGTTTTTCTTTGTGACTTCAATGAAGTCTTTCTGGCACAGGTGGACGGGATGGACGTCCTGTGTGTGAGAGAGGCGGTCAAGTTTGCAGCCGACTTCTGTCGAGCCGGAAAGGTGAGAAGGCGAGCGATGACCACGCTGGACGGTCGGGGACAGAACCCAAACGCCTTCCCTGCTTTCTTTAGTGCCATGGTACAGTCAACATTTGCTCTTTTGTTTCAGGGTCCAATTGTGATGGAGCTGCAGACCTATCGGTACCATGGACACAGTATGAGTGATCCTGGTGTCAGGTGAGCCTCTTCTCACATCAACTTGCCGTTGTGGCCACAAGGCGAGCGTGTCGCTGGTGTTTTTGTGAATCATCATTTTCTTTTTTTGATCCATCATTCACATCTGAACCCTGATAGGCTGTGATGTCACTTCCTGCAGTTACCGCTCTCGGGAGGAGGTGCAGGAAGTGCGCAGCAAAAACGACCCCATCGCTCTATTGAAAGAGCAAATGCTCAGCAACAACATGGCATCCGTGGAAGAACTCAAGGTAAGGATTTGAGATTTTTACGCTTCATTTTCAAGTACGGTGTGTTTGCGATGCTTGTATTGGACAATTAATCAGGACATGTACGATATTAGTTAAAAGTTGGACCAGCGCCAGTCACTTGTGTTCTGCTACCCAGAAGTAGCCTTGTCTGATAACCTTGTGAATAAATGTGCACTTTTTATTGGTGACACTCGTTAGGAATTGGATGTGACCATTCGGAAGGAGGTGGAGGAGGCGGCACGGTTTGCGACGGCAGACCCTGAGCCACCGTTGGACGATATGTGCAACCACATCTTTAAAAATGACCCCCCACTGGAGGTACGTGGGACCAACCCTTGGTCTAGGCTCAGGTCCGTCAGCTAGACTGGCAGCTGGATCCACAAATAGACTCTTATTACTCATCATCTGGGACTTGGACCTTTTTTTTTTTTTATCATTATTCACTTTTTTGTATAGATGTATTTATTATTAATATATTAAAATATGAATGTGTATTCTGCTTGAGCTTGTTTTTTTCCAGGAGGAAATTCCATCACTAATGTCCTCAATCAGGACTCTAGTATTAAGTTTTACAGTTGGATTGTAAAGTCTGAGGTATTTTTTTACTCCAAATTTATCCATGTTCAAACTCATCAAATAATTGCTGTACTTTAATAAGAATGATGTAAAAAAAAAGCTATCCAAGTACTTGGGGAGTTGCAATTTATTTGAATCATTGCACCAATGTAAATGAACAATTTAAACATGGAAATGTGAAAAAGCGTTTGTTGTCCATCAATTTAATGAAAATATATTAAATCTTGTCCACTTCGAAAACTTTGCTTCCGTGTCATGTGATTGAACGGCTCAATTCGATTGGTCAAATAAACTCGAACTTCGCCATTGGTTCATTGAATTGGGGAAACAGCCCATCACTTGACACGAATCGCTGTCAAACCAAAACACAAAAATCACCCAAGCAGCTTAAAGAAACTTAAAGTAGTAAAAGTTGCATTAATTCATAAAATAAATACTTTACAAAAAAAAACTTCAAGTACGAGACTGTAGTATTTATCGATTGTTGGACGATTGGGAGTCCGACTGACTCGATTTCCGCCATGGTGACGAAGCAGGACAGGTAAGCCGACACCGGCCGCCATATTGGGAAGTACAGGAAGTGAACGCGAGAGAGCGAGCAAAGGGGGGCGAGAGAACAGACGGAGTGGGGGCGGCAGATAGACTCCGGGAGTGATAGACTACTGTTACATGTGGCTTTGGCATCTCGGAAGGGGGAAAAGGGTGTCCTCTTTGCCGTTTCTCATGTTCGTCCACCAGGAGAGAGAGGCGGAAACGGCGCCACTACACACCCGCGGATAGGTCGCGTTCCCCCGGCTTGAGAGCTCCGTAGCGGGTCGGCGCGAACCGGCCAAGTGACGCGGAACTAGCTTCACATTCTGCCAAAAGGCCGAAGAAAGAAGGCAAGAGAAATTGAAGTGAGGGCGTCTAGAACCAGAGGTCCCGACTCCCGGGCCACGCAAGAGCACGTGAAAGCGGCTGAGAGAGGACAAGTCGAGGCAGAGGAAGGACAAGATGCCGCTGGCTCAGCTGGCGGATCCCTGGCAGAAGATGCCGCTGGGGGGCACGACGGGGGAGGTTAGTCACAATACGCGCTCGCCTTTAAATCCGATTCGAACAGCACACGGAAATGGCTAGAGCTGGTGACAATACTCACTCCAAAGTGTCAAAGTTGAGTACTTATGATTATTACAGCAAGAGTGGCAAAAGTACAAGTCTTCTACTTGAGTAACAGAAAAGTAAAGACTGAAATGTACTTGTGTACATAAGTGCAAATGAAATTTGACTGTAAAATATCAGGGTTGGCAAAAGTGCAAACCTGTACTTATGTAGAAGGAAACAGAAGTATAGATTCAACTGCCATACTTAGTAAAAAGTTGTTGCTTTTTTTTTTTTTTATTAGACTGAATGGTTCAACTCCACAAAAGCAACTGAAATTGAATTACTGAATCAATTGCGAAACAAATAGAATTTGAAGTATCACAAGATTCTGGATATGGTAATTTGCTGACGTAACTTGTTTGTGAGCTGCTAAATGTCCAAAAGTGACATGAGAAAGTAATGTTTGTGATGCAATAGTTTACTACACTGTTACGTAATGTTGGGTGATAAATGACCTCTTTTGATGTCTTTCTATCACTCTGAAATTTGATAACATTTTCTAAAGTGATCCAAAATGCGTTTTTTTTTTCTACGAGTGTTACAAAACATTTAAAGTGAAGAGTCTCTTATAAAGATTCTTGTGTTGCTTGAATAAGAATTGGATTGCAGTTTGAGCAGGCGCTGTGATTTTTTTTTTCTTTTTTTTTTTCCCCCTGACTAATAACATCAATTGGGCCTAATGAACGTCCAACGTCAAGCCCGTCTTGTGCTTTGGATTCTATTCTTGGCCTTTGTGGTGTTATGCAAAAGAATGAATACACGTTTGGAGCAAAGTGTGGGATTGCTTTGCGACTGAGTCAGTAGCGTGTGCGTGTTCCAGTTCTTCAAGTTTTTCAAAATCTCAGCAACGAACAGGAGGCGTCTTTGCCGCGTGATTCAGGAAGGAGCTTGCGTAAGCGCATCAACTTCCTGCGTGTGCAGCGCCCTGCGCGTTGTGTCCACTTCCTGCGTTGTCATAGTGGAGCCACCCCGATGAACTGTGACCTGGGATTATTTGAAAATATTTGTAGCCTTTATGGTGGCCTCGTGCATGTCGAGCATTAAACGTGGCCTCGCTCCCGTCAAATTGGCGTCATTCCTGGAATTTCGCGGCATGTCTCAGCACGTCGCCGGTGTTTCCACCCTCGCCGCGGCCGCCATTGTGCGTCGGGGCGTCCTCCGGGTTCCTCGACTGCTACAATTATTTGGAGAATTTCCCAGGTCAAAATTGACTTGAAACAAGCTTAAGAAAGACTCAGTTTAGGCAGACGCAGGAAGCACCTGCCATGTTGACCTTTCACCTCTGTGCACTTCCAGGATGCTCATAATGACCTGGACGACTCTGTGGGCGAGGACGACGGCATGGTGCTGCGCAATGTGAGTTTTCCATAATTTCACCATCAAATGTATTCTCGCGTGCAGATGGCCGCAGATGTCTTCTACTGGATTCTGATTGGACACCAAATTCAAACGTTCACACACAAGGCAACGGCGTCAACCAAATAAAAACCAAATACAAGCACAGTACACGTGCGTGACGCCGTTGACGTCATGCTCCACCAATGCTGTTGCCGGCAGCTGCAGCCATCGCATCGATTTTTAAATGCAGAGGAGATGGCTTATGGATCGTCTGTCTGAGAAGAGCTGAGTAGTCATTACGTGGCTCTCCAGAGTGCTTCGCTTACACACATGCACACACACTCAAACACACACAGACAGGCTTCTCCACTTAAGAGCTTGTGTGAACATCAGTGTGTGTATATCGTCTGGTTAAATTGTGATAATGAGGTTACTCCGTGACACCCTACCTTACAAAGAAGACGTACCCATAATGGACATTGCATTCTTTTAGTGTTCTGTGTGTGTGTGTGTGAGAGTGTGTATGAAGTTAAGTTTTTAGTTTAAATGTTTCAAATTGGCGCTTGGAAAACCACACACACACACACTCACACAGACATTGATGCCCCCGGTGTGGGCAGAAAATGGCTTCCAGGCCACATTAGGAGCATCGCTGCTCTCTTGGGGGGGCCCAATCACATCTGCTGCCATCTGCTGCATCTCAGGTGTATGTGTGTGTGTGTCTGTCAGAGTATGAGGTCACTCATATTCAGAAGACAAAAGAGACAAAATGTTCCAGAGAGGATCACTTGTTCCCCACTAGCAGGCTGCCATCATTTTAACACACTTGCGGACTCTCATCATGTCTCCCAAGACAGCCGATCAAAGGGAGCATTCATTATTCAAGAGTGGGAGGGAAGGAGGGAGCGAGGCCTCTTGCAACAAAACTAAAAATATGACCGTTTTTCTTTATTATTAGTCCACTCCTTTGTCACGTTTCCACATCATGTCACAACTTCCTGTGTGAGTGTGTGTGTTTGGATGTAGCGCTCACGAGCAGACAGTGTCTAAATCTTGTGTGGCCATCTGGACCGACTTTCTGTGCTCTTTGTCTTTTCAAATACACACACACACAGACACATACACACTTGCTATACGTACATCTCACGTCAGGATTGCTTGTGACGTGGTGGTGTGCTGAAAGCAGTGCATTGTGGGTGTTGCCATTGTGAGAGGTCACAGGGTGCTGATGTAATGTGTCCAACTCGCCTTCCTGAGCTGCTCTCTCTCGCTGGGTGCCTCACTGTGGCTCTTTTCAGGAAGCGACCAATCACCGCTCAAGCACACAATATTTTTGTGCGGACCTTTCTAATCTCCATCACCAGCACTGTTAGACGCACACAATAATGTTAGATGTGCACACGCCTGGCTGTCTTGAAAGTTCTTGTGGCAAGTCATCTGAGAATTCATCTTCAGGACAAATTAGGGTCATCCTTTTTTTTGTTGTTGTAGCACATATCTTGTTCTCCTGGTTCTTCTGAATATGACCTGTTATGGCAAATTGAGATGAAAGTAGAGAAGGAGTTGGCGGGCTGGGCTTGCGCTGACCTGAGCAGGAATTTGACACGCAACCTCCAAAGTCTGTTTTCATTTCCTCCCGTCATCCTTCATCCTCCTCCCCCTCCTCGTTGGCACATGTGGAATTTCAAGCGCCGTCATGCTTCCTAATCATTTCCCTTCCGAGATTGACGGGGCGTTCAAAGACCTGTGGGACATGTCAGTGTTTTCTCTGCCATGCTTATCGTGACAAACCCAAACACTGACGAAAGGCTGCGCGCGTGTGCGTGTGTGTGCGTGTGATGGGTGGATCAGCGCACAGATGTTTGCCTTCCTGCGCAGATGTTGTTGCCAGGGAAACAATGACAGGACGTGATGAGGAGCTGGCGGGCCTTCCTGTGCGTGCACTCGTGCTCAGTCGGGCTTCTCTCTTCTCACCCTTAACTTTGACGCGTTCGAGGCGCCATGAAGACGCTGTTGCTGCACGCCAGGAGACGCCCGCCTCAGGTACAAAGTGCGGGAGTTGACTTTTGTGCGATTCTACGTGTGAGTAGACCGACTCGTTCAAAGCCGTGCGTGTCGAGTGCACGTCTAACCTGTTCCAGAGTCTTTCTACGCTGCTGGTGAGCCTCGTAGAATGACAGCTATGCGCGTATGTGTTTCCGTGCCGGGACAGATTGGCTGCGGTTTTGTCATCAGATGCCAGACAAGAAAGCAAAACAGAACAATGGCAGGTGACACTCTCGCTTCCTTGAGAGCGTTCACTTGTCAGTCGTCTGGCTCATTGTCTTTAAAAGAAACAATGCTCGAGCTTCAGAAATGTGAACTCTCACTGGTCCTTCTGGGAATATCACGTTGCATGCTCCGTTGTCTATTTATGCCCAACGATCGACTGGTGACCAGTTGAGGGCTGGCCAAAAATGGACACGGGGTAGTTTTTCAACTGATGGCTTTTGTGAACGTAATGAAGAGGGTTGGTGGGGTTCCGCTGGCAAGCGATCAACTGCTTTGATTGCGCTAATGAGAGCAGAAGGCTGTGTTTGTGTGTGTGTGTTACGGACTGGTTGCCGTGGTAACGTGGCGGACGCGTGGACGTGCACCTCTGACCCCGCTCACATTTGGAAGGCCGCGTTGTTTTCCAAGCACTCTTTGCCACTGTGAGGAAAATGTGCCATGACAAGATTGGTTGAGTCATTTTGTCTTTGCACCGCAGCGACACTCAACATGATTAGTCACGATACAATCGACTTTTTGTTATTGGAGCAGAGGCAGCGCAAAGCGGGCGGCGCATTTTTGATGCCATTTAACGTGCCAGTGGGCCACCATGTTTATTATCCTTTTATTCAGCGAAGCCTCAGCCACCAAATACCGTGACTCATTGTAGATTTGTAACAAGCAAGAGAATTTGTGACTCAATATTGTTTTTTTTTTCTTTCCTGTTTTGTGTGCCGTGTGTTTGAAAGGCAATTTCCCTGTTATCTACTCAAAACAGTCACACAGTTTTTCGCCCTTTTAGCATCTTTTTCTGTATTCTGGAGTGTCACATAGCAGGCGGACTGTAAACGATAAATATAGAATGATCCATCGGCCAAGCACATTGACGGAAGTGTCCTAGCGATTGAGCGCTTTCTTGCTAGCTCCTGAATAAATGATGATATCCTGACTCTGCGCCTCCTAATCGATCTTTCATCCTTTGGTCGTCTCTTTCTTCCCCGCTCGCTCGCCCCATCGTCATTACGGCATCGTCCCTCCGAGAGCCTCGTCCGCTCATTTCGTCTTGTGGTGTGCTGTGAAAGTTCCTGGAGGTGGCGCTGCAGGCACAAAGGTGGCGCCAACTCACTTTCAATTCTCTCATGTAGGCTACAAGCATTAAATTACAAATTTCAGGCCATTTTAATCTACATGTGTTTATTATGTGCATGTGTGTCTGTTATTGGATCCATGGCCAACGGAAAAGCACTTGCAACCTCTAACCTGACAAATCCCAAACGTGCGTGTGCGTGCGTGTGTGCACGGTGGCCATGCAGCCTGTTAATTTGATTGCGTAACAGGATTAGAGGTTGCAGATTGTGTGGAATGGAATCCCACCGCCGCTCGATCCGTGATGCTATGCACACACACACACTTGATTTCAATTGATGGAAACACTTTTTCACTGTGTGTTGTTGCGTGTACTTTGTACAATGTTTTGTACGCTCTGTGACGGTGCTGTTTGTTCCACTGCACTCGATTGTGCGTAAGTGGAAACGCGTTCTGGCGTGGAGGGCGACAACAGGTGCAGGTAACCTAAGAAATGTCATCAGGCTGTCACTGCCGCTTGGCTGGCGTTGTGCACATTGTGTGCGACCAGTGGAATTTGGAAGGTGGTCGAGCGTTCTGACTGCGTGGCAAGCTGTGTTTTATCCACTTACCCAAACATCATGACTCAGTTTTGGTTTGGCCGGCGACAAGTCCGGGCTGTACGCCGCTTCTTCATCAAAGTCATCTGCAATAGGCTCCAAGATATTTTTTATTGGTAAATTAGGGAAACGTCTGACTGATACATAACACACAATGCAGAATTATGTAGATGGGCTAACAAAACTAGCATTGATGTACTTAAAATGGTTCAAGCAATAAATGTTTGAACACAAATGGTGTGGCAGCACATCTATACAGACAGTGCAACAATACCGATATATAATATAGCTGCTTTAGAACATCGAGCCAATTCAATTCAGGTTCTTCCAAACCTTCAACTGCCTGGAAAAGAACTTTTCATGATCCAGTGCGGTCAATGTGTCACATTCAATCCTGCTAGCTGCTGTTGTGTTGGACTAAAATGGGAGGGGCTGTGGGACTCTTGTACTCGTGCTGCTCAGTCATTGGGCAGCGTGTTGGGGGGAATCTCCAGGACACCTGATGGAAACTCTTGACGGAAGGTTATGACTGTGAGTCACAAGGGGAGGAGAGTGTGGGGAATCCCACTCCCCCCTGTTCCGTATTTGACACCCCCCCCCCCCCCCCCTCCCAACATCTCCTCTAACCGTGGGTATCCCCTCACACAGCTCACCCTCAACCACTGCGAACGAGTGGCACTCAGTCGGTGAATCGTTGCAATGACACACCGCGCGGCCTACGCCAAGCCAGCGTGCGTGTGCGCTCTCATCGGGCTCCTGCGGGCGCTGAGGGGCCGACTGAAGGCGCTCTGGCATTTCCCGCCGCCCCCCAGGAGGGACGACGGCCGCCGTGAGGGGATGTTGGGCTGTTTGGGATCGCCAACACGCAGCTGGACTGTGAGTCGCTTAGCGCGCATGTCCCGTTTTGCCCCGATTATTTGAATCATCGATTCATCTATCGGTTATTGTCCTTTGTGAAATACCACCTGCTCACACTCGCTTGAGTCTTGAAATAATAATAGAAGACATGGAAGGTGACTTCCTTTGTGTTGTCCCACAATTGTGTGTGTGCATTGGGCGCAGGCGCGGGCTTTGCACTTTTAATCCCGTGATTAAGAGGTGCGACATGAGCATCCTGTCGCTCCGGCTCTGATGCGCCATCTGTGTTCTGACTCATGCATACGTGCACATTTGAAATGTCAACATTCCTCTGAGTTCCAAAGCGTGCTCAATATATTTGTACCATTGCATTTCTTCACATTTATTTTGGATATCATCTTTAAATTGTAGCAGACACGAACCAAAACAAGCACTTGCATACACCGAATTGGCGACCATAAAAAAATTGAGAGGATGTCAAATAAGCCCTGAGAGTTGAACGTAGATTTTGAAGGCACTTCCCCAAAGGGGTGAAATCGTGTCATAATGAGAACAGCAAGAGGTGCGAAGTATTCAAAGAAAGACACAAGTGTCGAGAAAGAAGCCAGAAAGGCGGGAGGGAAGATAACGTCTGTGAGAGAGAGAGAGAGCGAGAGAGAGAGAGAGAGAGAAACAAGACCACAAAGTGTCAAGAATGATGAGAAGCTGGTGCCGCTCAGTACCGCTCAGTCCCATCGCTGTGCAGGAGCATGTTGTCGCCACGCAGGCTGGGCCACACCCTGGACTACAGGATCCGGCGGGCACTGGGACCTGGCAGGTCGGCCACCTGGGAAGTCCAGGTACGCGGCGGGGAGGGAGGAGGAGGATTTTCTTGTGCCATTCCTTTGACAAAGACTTTGGAGGCTGAATGCACACTCACACTCTACGCCATCATTAGTCACTCTGCCACACAAAGCAGGTACCGGGGCGTCTCCATGACAACCGTGCGTGCGTACGCCTATGACAAGCGTTCGGGAAGGCTGCTCAACCTGTCGTCAAATGCCGACGCTGTGGTTTCGCTTCATTTCCCACAATTCCTGCGCCAACTTTTGGATACTCACTTGGTGGACCTTTTTCCACTGAAATGAATGCAAATGGCATTTATTCGTTCCATTCCCGCGGGAAATAATAATAATGTGATGCCTCGCCAACAAACTGTTCTAAAACAAGTTCGCCAGTCAAGTTGGTGAAAATATTGTGACTTTCAGGAAAGTCATTCCACTCCTCTGTGTGTGTGTGTTGCAGGATGACGTGCCTATCAAGGAGATCAACATCACTCACCATGTGAAGGAAGGATGTGAGAAGGCCGACCCTCGCCAGTTCGAGCTACGCAAAGTCCTGGGTCAAGGCTCCTTTGGCAAGGTGTGTGTGTATGTGTGTGTGTGTGTGCCGCCCCCGTTTGAGGGGCCGATGCCATGGCAGGGTGAGGGTCCTTCACACTCCCACTGAGTGTCATCATGATTAGGAATGAGCAATTCGTCCCACTGCCTACATTGTTTTTCTGTTTTAATCAAACTCTGATGGAGTCAAAAGCAAGCACACACAATACTGACGTGTGTGTGTATCTGTTGTGTTTAGGTGTTCTTGGTGAGGAAGGTCACAGGTCCAGACGCTGGCCAACTGTATGCCATGAAAGTCCTCAAGAAAGCAACACTGAAAGGTACAAACACGCACAATGGATTTCATTTGAATTGTGAAACATCAGCTTTTTGTGTACATGTTTTTAGTGCGCGACCGCGTCAGGACAAAGATGGAGAGAGACATCCTGGTGGAAGTCAACCATCCCTTCATCGTCAAACTGCACTACGGTGAGTCAGCGCTGCCATGACTCGACTCGACGCCAACTGTCTTCTGTGAATTGCTTCCTTTTCTCCCTCAGCCTTCCAGACAGAGGGGAAGCTCTACTTGATCCTGGACTTCCTGAGAGGGGGCGACCTCTTCACGAGGCTTTCCAAAGAGGTGACGCAGCGACCACAATGCATCTTCATCTCGATCCTGATCTGATTCAACTCAACATGTGTTCCAGGTGATGTTCACAGAGGAGGATGTCAAATTCTACCTGGCAGAACTGGCGCTGGCTCTCGATCATCTTCACGGCCTGGGCATCATTTACAGGGACCTGAAGCCCGAGAAGTATGCACGTACGCACTCAGTCATGCTGGAAACGGTTTGGGTTTTCAGCATCAACGTTTTTTTGTTGTTTTAGCATCCTGCTGGATGAGGACGGACACATCAAGCTGACAGGTGAGCCCTTTGCCATCGAGGTCACGTGTTGGCGGGCGCCACTCGCGTCACCTGAATGAGCAACCTCAAATGTCTGTGTACAGATTTTGGCCTGAGCAAGGAATCCATCGACCACCAGAACAAGGCGTACTCGTTCTGCGGGACGGTGGAGTACATGGCCCCGGAAGTAGTCAACCGGCGGGGACACACGCACAGCGCCGACTGGTGGTCGTACGGAGTCCTGATGGTGAGCAGCCGGCGCCTCATATTTTCATTTAAGCAGCGCAAGCGCCACCTGCTGGCCTTTACTAAAATAGCAGAGGCTACACTAAAATTTTTGGGGGGACCACCTGCTCCTGCCATATTTACATTTGTAAGAATTTTCTTTTTTTTAAACTTAATCGGTTGACTGGAGCAATAAAGAAAATAAAAGAAGGGAATAACAAAATAAAAAAAAATAAAGAAGGGAAAAACAATTTATGAATGATTGTTCTTCCTCCAGTTCGAGATGCTGACAGGAACGCTGCCATTTCAAGGCAAAGACCGCAAAGAGACCATGACCATGATCCTCAAGTGAGTCCACAAAGCCGTCAGAAGGACAGCAAACGTCAATTTCGCGGCGTGCAAACGCTAAGTGGAATGCCGATGGGGTTTCCTGTGTGGGCCGATCATTGCTTTGATTCTTCGGTGTTTGACTTGCAGGGCCAAGCTGGGAATGCCGCAGTTTTTGAGTTCAGAAGCGCAGAGTCTTCTCAGGAACCTGTTTAAGCGCAACCCTTCCAACCGATTGGGTGAGCAACGATTGCGTTCGATTCCTCTTCTGTTGTTGTCATGGCTAACGGTTGCCTTTCAACTTTGAAGGAGCTGGTCCAGACGGCGTGGAGGAGATCAAGAGGCATCAGTTCTTCAGCACTATCGACTGGAACGTACGTTTGCGCCTTCACGTTTCTCTTCCGTATTAACCGTCGTGACTCACTCGGCTCTCTCGCTCCTCTTGCAGAAACTCTTTCGCAGGGAGATCCCGCCACCGTTCAAGCCCGCGGCAGGACGCCCCGATGACACCTTCTATTTTGACCCGGAGTTCACTGCCAAAACACCCCGCGGTCAGCCCCCGCCCCTTCCTAACGACTCAGCTTGTCAGGCTGGACAAACTCACGAGTGCCTTTGCGTTGTGTCAGACTCTCCAGGAGTGCCGCCCAGCGCCAACGCCCATCAGCTCTTCCGAGGATTCAGTTTTGTGGCAATAACCGAAGAGGAAACGCAACCTATGCCAAACACCATCGTTCAGGTGCGCACACAGACACACAAACACACACTCGGGCTGCTGATGTATTTAGAACAACAAAAAGCACAGTGAGAAGAGCCAGGAAAAGTCTGACGTTGGACTTTACGCCCCGCAGCAGCTGCATAGAAGCACGTCTCAGTTTTGCGACACCTACGACGTGAAGGAGGAAATCGGGATTGGCTCCTACTCCATCTGCAAGCGCTGCATGCACAAGGGCACGGGCATGGACTACGCCGTCAAGGTGGGAGCACCTGCCGCGGGGTTTGCCGCCCACACCTGGGCACCCGGCTCAAGGTGTGCTCCCGTTGCAGATCATCAGCAAAGCCAAGCGGGACCCTACGGAAGAGGTGGAAATCCTGCTGAGATACGGCCAGCACCCCAACATCATCACGCTGAAAGACGTGAGTCCAAATTCGCAATAACATAATTGGCGCTTTCCCAAGCTGTGATATTGGCGCTCACTGGCTCCACCCGCTGTCTCGTAGGTGTACGACGACGGGCGCTCTGTCTTCCTGGTGACCGAGCTGATGAAGGGCGGAGAGCTGCTGGATAAAATCCTACGCCAGAAGTTTTTTTCTGAGCGGGAGGCCAGCGCCGTTCTCTTCACCATCACCAAGACGCTTGAGTACCTTCACGTGCAGGGGGTGCGTCCACACACCCGACCACCATCTTGACGCCTGTGTACCCCCCACCCCCCCACCCCCTTTATCGTAATTGCAATGTGCATGATTACATGAAGGTGGTGCACCGAGACCTGAAGCCCAGCAACATCCTCTACGTGGACGAGAGCGGCAACGCCGAATCCATCAGGATCTGCGACTTTGGTTTTGCCAAACAGCTGAGGGCCGAGAACGGCCTGCTCATGACGCCGTGCTATACCGCCAATTTTGTCGCTCCAGAGGTAGCTCGCCTTGCACTTGTCTAACACGTCCCGCGTCCGAACCCATCTGACGAACGTGCCGCTTCTAGGTTCTGAAGAAGCAGGGTTACGACGCAGCCTGTGACATCTGGAGTTTGGGAGTGCTCCTCTACACTATGCTGACAGGGTAGGCCTCGGACAAAGTGGGCTCCTTCCTTGTCCCGATGCAACTTTTAATGACTCGTCATCTTTTTTGCAGCTTCACTCCGTTCGCCAATGGCCCTGAGGACACGCCAGAGGAGATTTTAGCCCGAATCGGCAGTGGGAAGTTCTCACTCACTGGAGGATACTGGAACTCTGTGTCTTCTGAGGCCAAGGTATACTGTAACTCCTAAAACACACGCATGTACTCAACACAAGGGCTGAAGAAAATGATGATTGTCATGGTTCCGTTTGTGGCGCCTCAGGATCTGGTGTCAAAGATGCTTCACGTGGACCCCCACCAGCGGCTGACAGCCGGTCAGGTGCTGCGCCACCCATGGGTGACGCACCGGGACCAGTTGCCCAAATACACGCTGAACAGGCAGGATGCGCCACACCTGGTCAAGGTGACTTCTTCGCACTCGCGTCGCCCCGCACCGCTCTCGATTCATTTTAAGAAATTGAAAGATTTGTGTGAAGAGCGTGACTAATTGCAGCCTTGCGTTCCAGGGAGCGATGGCCGCCACGTACTCGGCCCTGAACAGGAATGTCCCGCCGGTTCTGGAGCCGGTGGGCTGCTCCACTCTGGCGCAGCGGCGGGGTGTGAAGAAACTCACTTCCACTGCTCTGTGACGACCACCCCTCAAACCTCGCTCATCTCCCGTCAACTTTGACCTCTAGCTGACCTCGGACAGACTACTGATGTAATCCGGGAAGCGCCGACGCCGCCCACAAAAAGAGCACACAGAGGCCGCCGCCCTCCCGCACACCCGACAAACTCTTCCGATTGGACGGCCGGCGGCGTTCTTCCAGGATCCACTTGTGGACCTTTGCTTTAGACAATCAAAACAGCAAGAAAGCGCGCGTGTACATAAAGCTCAGTGTGAGAAACATGATAATCACGCAGAAGCGGGATGCTTTGTTTTAAACTTCCCTGTCGTCACGGTGACGGCAAACGTAACCTCTTGTGATTGGTAGAACCCCAAAGCAGAATATAAACAAACGTCTTCTGTCTGTTTTGACGACCTGGTGACGAACCCCGCCAACGTTGGGGCGCTCTGCGTACGCTCCTCTTTGGAAAGAACCCCGATGATTTATGCAAGTAACCAGACTAAAAAATCGCCATCGTTCCGCCCGACGCACTTGTCGCTTCCGTTTGAAACAAGCATACTTCCTCACCTCAGCTCAGGTTTTCACTCGTCCGGTTGGACGACCGACTGTGCAAAGCTGTTTGAGCTTTATTTCACGTCCTCCATATTCAGCTTGGAGTCCATGTACTGTATGTTGGAACTGTTTAGAATTTCCTCCTGACATATTAACCTCATAATCGTTAGTGTAAGACAAAGACACAAAGAGCATATGAGTACATGGACTTAATTTGGATAGCATGGATATGGAATAAGTGCTCAGATGGCTTTCCATACGTTCCGCAATGTACAAATTGGTCTTTTGTTTTCGTCCATTCTACATCCATCCCAATGCTTCCATAGCACCAGGAGCTGCTGCTTCATTTGCAAGACTCAAGGAAATGTTAGCTACGTTAGCATGTAGCATGTTTAAAAAAAAAAAAAAAAGCCCATGTGGTTTGCCCTTAGCTTTTGGAGACCACTTAAGTGGGACTGGGTCTGATGGGGATTCTGTGCTTTGGGAACAAGGAATGTCTTTTTTAATTCTGTTTTATTTTCATATTCTCCTGCTCCTCCAGATTTGTTCAGCCTGGGTGCTGCATCACCTCTTGTTTTATTTTGTTTTATACCTGCAGGGAGACTTTCTATGGAAAAATAAAACAAGGATAATAAGCCAATGACCCTGTTGAGTTCTCATTCATCTTATTTGGATGGGAAATGCAGTGCTGAAAATATTTTTTAAATTATTTAATATTAAAAGATTTAAGACTGGGACTATCTACTTTTAACTTTTAGCAATAAACTTGCGACTAGTTCTCAACACTAGAGGGCAGCACAAAATGTTGAATGTATTCGTTGCACAGTATAGCTGTGTATGGTTCTCTAATTAAATTTGTATTTATTGTATTATTCTAAATCCATCCACCCACGCACCCGTCCATTCATCCATCCATCCATCCATCCATCCATCCATCCATCCATCCATCCATCCATCCATCCATCCATCCATCCATCCATCCATCCATCCATCCATCGCCGTGAGCGTCCTGGAGCCTATCCCAACCGGCTTTAACTATACTCACTGTAAATAATAACAAACGTATATGTATATGCTATTACAATACCGGTCAATTGATTACAATTAAATCAATTTATTTTGCCAATTTATTTGCTGTGTTCATTTGTGTATTAATTACTTGAGTGATATATTGTTAATACAATCAGCGTTGTCGGCAAACTCTTGCAATAAAGTTTTTTTTTTTCAGGATCCAATGGGCATGCGCACTGGAACGGCGAACCTCATCGGCAATCGTGTGAGCAACGAGCTTGGCGCTTCATACTACTTTCGGTCCACTTGAGGTCTGAACGGTTTTCGTGACACTTCACACCAGATCCAAGCGTTTCGTTTCCATCCACTGGGATTATTGTGACAGAGGCGTGAGGGAATATGCCCAAAAATAAAGGTAAGGCGGCTTTCGTCTCGGAGCGCGCCGCGGCTACGAGGGACACAAGTCAGACACGGAAAACGTGACGAGTCCCCGCGGCGCTAATGCTAGTTAGCTCCGGTAGATTACAGTATTTGTTGTTGTTGACGCCTTGTCTCTTGTTGGTTTTGACTAACTAATGGTCCATTTTGTGAAGGAAGGCCAAGGGTCGGTTTGCCGACAAGCTACAATGTTAACGACGGACTAGGAATTGTCCCGTTTACCTTGGCGAGCTACTTTGAGTTTCACCACACCCGCTTTGGCCTCCACATCTCATTAGCCTCCTTTTTGTTTGTTTTACTGAAGTCGTAACTTGATGAGGTTTTACATCTTGCTGTGCTTGTGAACCAGAGAAGGAGACGTGTATTGATGTATTTTTACTCCACGGGTCTGAACTCTAAACGCCAGCCAACATATGCGTGTATAATTTTTGGTGGACCTGTTGAGTTCCAACATCTTTTCAATGGAGGTTTTCATGAAGCGACATGCTGTTTAAACACCACTTCGTCCAACGAACCTGATTGTGCTTACTTCCAGGTAAGGGAGGAAAGAATCGGCGGCGTGGAAAGAATGAAAACGAGTCTGAGAAGAGAGAGTTGGTGTTCAAAGAAGATGGACAGGGTAAGTTCATCATAAGCCATGTAGTGGATGAGAGCTGGCTTCAAAACATTGGCACTCCTTCTCGAGACTGCTCTATGCTCTTGAAGTGCTATTAGTTGTTGTTTGTTATCTTCCACAAAGATGGTAGGCAGGTGTCCTAATGCTCCAGAATGTTTAATTAAATTTATTTAATTTTTGAAACTGCGTCTCTCTCTACTCACGTGCCTTACAGAATATGCTCAGGTGATAAAAATGTTGGGGAATGGCCGTTTGGAGGCCATGTGCTTCGATGGCACCAAGCGACTCTGCCACATCAGAGGAAAGCTCCGGAAAAAGGTGACCACACACACACACACCTGCCGTAAACGCTGAGTCGGCATCCTCGCGTAACCCCCCCGCGCACGGATCGTTGAGTTGAATTTGTGGTCATGTGATGTGCGCCCAGGTGTGGATCAACACGTCGGACATCATCCTGGTGGGCCTGAGAGATTACCAGGTACCGGCCATCGCAAGCTTGTCATTTTGTTGTTGTGGGAGCCTCCCGGCTTGACGACCGTTTATCTGGTTGCAGGACAACAAGGCCGACGTCATCCTCAAGTACAACGCGGATGAGGCTCGCAGTCTGAAAGCGTACGGCGAGCTGCCCGAGCACGGTGAGATACGCACACGGATCAAAAGCTGCTTAGATGGACCGATATGAGGGTTGACATAACTTCATGATGTCATTAACATTGTCTGAGTATCTTCGGATATTTGTGTGTACGACACATATGCACATAACAACATAGATGTTTGGTTAAATTGGATAAATCGATACTTTATTCGTCCTGTGAGGGCATCAGATCAACAGGTCAAATTTTTAAGGTAATTCAGCTGCCTGTTTTTTTAATTTTTTTTTTTAATAATTTAAATTGTTTTGTATCTTTCAGCCAAAATCAACGAAACAGACACGTTTGGTCCCGGAGACGACGACGAGATCCAGTTTGACGACATTGGCGATGACGATGAAGACATTGATGACGCAAGTGTTTTTTTTGTTCTATCTTCTTTTGGCCTCGCGATAATATCACATCATTTCAGCTCAACTTTGCTCTTTTTCTTCTCTTGCAGATCTAAAGACTTACACACACATACACACACGTTTATCCAACAGGGATATTTTTGAGCCGACACAGCGCTGATAAAATAAAAAACTCATTTTATAGAATCCCTTATATAAATTGTCAAGTTTGATTCTCTTTCATCAGTCGACATGTTTGTTGAATGTGAAATTGATGAAAGAAAAGAAAACGTGTTTGTTCCCACTGAGAACCAGCTCAACGTGTTTCTTTTTCCCCCCCCCTGCATTTTTTTGGAGGAGCGTGTGACTGCAAAATCATGAAATCCTTTTAAGAAGTGTATTTATATTCATTTCACGTTTGGTGGAATTTAAGAATTTCAGAATCTTTGGATTCACCAATAAACACATAAACCTTTTTTTTTGTCTTCCTCACGTGACGTCTTCATTCACTTTGTTTGCTGTGACCTCCATCTGAGAATTGTCCTGCTCCAGAATATTACTTGCTAAATAAACTTACATTAACTTTACATGCTATTACTTTAAATTGTATAGTGTATAAAAGTTACACCTAAATGTTTAAAAATTAACTGTTATTAAAAGTAAATGCAATTCTATTGACGCTAAATACAACTGAATTAGTTGCTTCCATGTGAAAAGAAAATTTAAAAACTTCCAGTGCTGGCGTATACGGAAATAGGAAAAAATGAAATCATTTCAAGGCTGCTCATTTATTGTCTTCACAAGAAAATGTCTTTTTTTTTGTGTGTGAGTGTAAAGTGTTCCTTTTGTTTTGCATCACTGCTGCTCGTTCTGCTCAGTTCTTACACCTCGCCACATGCGCCGAGACAACCTCACTCAATCTCTCTTTATCTTTGTAAAAAGATTTATGGACTACTTTTTTTTTTCTCCTTTGCACCGTTTGGCAATAGGGACTCGCCCCCTTCTGGCTCAGAGGGGGTACTGCAGTAGCCTACAGGGGACGCGTGATGCTGTAACTAATAACTAATATGTCCGATGTGTGACAGATGGGTGTCTAATAAACAATCTTAACTCTAATTGCATGAGATTTGTTTTTAATTCACTAAAAAGACATTTTTCAGGAAGGGCCATCAAACGACTTTTTCAATAGTTGTATAAAATTGCTAGAAAGATTCATAGATAATGAAGTCTACCCCACAAAACTATTTTATTTAAAAAATAGATTTAGAATAAAAAAAATTCAAATTTGTCAAAGAGTAAAAGGCTCGAAAGATTATTGAGATGAACATAAATTGATTGGCGTTCACTGTTAATTTATTAGTTGCATTAATAGAAAGGAACAATGATGTATAATTGTCACGCTTGCTATTTAAGTAGGACACAATTTCCAAAGAGAAATTCAAGTAAGAATACGTAGTTTATTCCAAATCTTTTTAACACTAAATAAAAAATGAAACCAACATATGACATCGTGCGAACAAGCTGCTTGGAGGTCAAGTCACGTTTGGGTGACGTCATTGCGTACCCCTCCTCCGCCAACGCCAGTCGTGACGTCATGCCGCCGCCAGGGGTTTGCCTGCTGCCTGGCACGTGTGCTAAATGAGAACACGTGAGGAAAAACGTGTCGAATTCAAAATATATCCGTTTGACATTGTTGTTGTCCTCATGATTATTATCAAACTTTGACGTTATTTAGTTGCTAGGTGTTTCTTCTCGTATTGATGGCTTAACGAGTGACGTTCTAATGAATATGCAAATTAGGTAATGGTGACGCACTAACCTTAAGCTAATAATAGACCACATTGTGACGAAGTGAAACTGTGACAAGTGTGCCACTCGTTTTTTTTTAAACGTTTGAGTCTCTATTCAGTAGATACTCAAACGTTTAAAAAAAAAAAAACAACACACAATATTGTGTCGTTAGCATTGAATGCTAAGCTAAATTTGAACCTGCTGGTGATGAGTGAAGGGAAACAGACCGGAAGTCCTCCCTCCCTTCCTCATCATCCTTTCTCTCCTCTTTCCTCTTCATAGCATCCCTCGCTCATCCTCACTCTTCCAGGCTGATTCATCCGAGTGCTTCCAAAGTGTTCTTGGACTAGAATCTGGTTTGGCTCATCCTCATCATGACTCAAGTGGTTCCGACTCGTCCGATTGCTCTGACAGGTGACTTATTTTTCTTCATTTCAGGTCATTGAAATGCACAAGAAGGAAATAGGGAAAGCCTTTGGTGCATCTCTTCCATGTACAGCTCGAGGACTGTGTAGGAGTACTCACTCTTTGGCGTCACTAATAAGACATTGACCAATTTGTTGGGCATCAGTGGTTTGTTAGAAATGCTCTCAAGAATTTATTCCATATTCATGCTGTCCATCTCCAGTACTCTCTTTGGCCTCACTAGCAAGGACAACTACATGCTACTAGCGCTAGTATGCCGAAAGTTGTCTTACGCAGAAAGTGGTTGGAAAAAATGTCTTGATTGACATTAATCGGATGTTGATGGACGCGTATGTGCATGCTGGCAGGTTCACACGTGAACTCCGTCACGTTCTCGTCCCTCGGCTTATGTTCCATATTTACATCGTTGCCTCCCCTTCCAGTACAATGAATCATGTTGTGAAAAAATAAATTACAGCTCTGGACCCGCCTCCTGCGACCCCACCGACCAATAGGAAGGCATCTCCTTGTCGGTCACCCTCCAGTCAGAGGAGCCCCACAGGTCAGCTTTTGACCATTTGCTGTCTAGGCCATTGTTTGTCCGCATGTCACCTGACCTTGCATAAAGCAACTGAAATTTTTTGTTTGTATGTGCTTTGCTATTGATTGCCAATTGGTCCAATGTGGACGCCAGAAAATGGCTGCATGCAAGTGACGTCTTATCATGTACAGCAATACTGTCTTCACTGGATTGCAAATATTATGTAAGGATACATTGCAATATGTGGAAAAGTGCAGCTCGTTTGCGTGTGCGCAGAGTTGTCGGAGGCACTGCGAGATAAAGATCGTCGTGCTCAGCAGCAGCTGGAGCGCAGCGGCCAGCAGCGAGAGCACAAGATGGCGGCCCAGAGGCGAAAGGAACAACAGCGCCGCCTGGCGGCCGAGGATAAACGACAGCGACAGCAGAAGGCTGAGAAGGTCAGAGGTCACTTTAAATTTTCTTCTTGGACATCATTAACTGAAGAGTCAAAGTCGAAAATCACATGGCGTGATGAGAGGGGAGGAGTATGATTTAAATAGCGTCAAGTGTGTTTTGCGCACACAACAGCTGGTGTTGTGCGATGGGTTAACGAGCCCTGAGGCTGCCTGGTCTTCAGGGAGCATCTCCATTGATTCAGCGCCTCTGTTGGCGAGCTTGCATCCTCGCCAGGACCCTCCCTTCCGCTCCCCCACTCGTCAATGACACCCGATGACCTCATCATCATCATATCGCGAGGTGTTTACGGGAACGTGATGCCTGTTTTATGTTTATGAGTGAGTGGCGCAATTTTTTTCGGAGTGAATCCAGTACTCTTGGACTAGTCCATTTCATCTATAAGATCTCATTTAACACAATGAGGTAAAAAATTGCTGATTGTGAGACCTTTCCTTCTTTCTGAAGCAGATGAGGCTTTGCCAATGTGTTACACTGGTGCAGTATAGCGCTAACTCCTGCTGAGGAGAATTTTGATGATGTCAGATTTTTTATTGCCTCAAGTATCATTGCTGGTATCAGCAGTCTCCTCAAGTACCCAATACCTGAAAATAAGGCCAGTATCGATACTTCCCTGTTTCTAATCTTCACGAGGGGACATTACATCATGCTAGGACGTTACTTTGTCCTCATATGGGGATGTTACATGTGAACGTTACATGTGTGGATGTGACACGAGTGAGGAAGGTAAGGCGGTGGGAAAGGGAGGGGGAGAGGGAGGCAGGGGGGAGGGGAGAGAAATAGAGAGAGCAAGTGAGCGAGGTGTGCCGCCATGCTCTCTCTCTCTCGCTACTCTGGTGTCAAAGCGGCGAGCATCACGCTAAAGCAAAGCAGTGGGAACACAGCGAAGGGGCGAGGCCACTGCTCGGATGCGGTTACCATGGCGCAGCTGTCACCCTGCGCATCGCCAGGCATGCGTCGCCGTAGCGATGGCTCAGTAAGGGAGTGTCTCTTCTTCCCCGTGTCGGAACGCAACGAGCAGGAGAGGCTGGAGGCTCTGGTGCGACGGAGAGCCGGGTGCGGCGCCGAGCGCAGGGGAGGAGGCGACGCCCACGACCAGCTGGACAACAGGCCCAAGCGATGGACGTGGGGGGGGCCGCCGGATGGTGTGGAGGGTGAGTGTCACCCACGGGAGCCGGAGGTCACCGAGGAGACAAAGGAGGAGGAAAGGGTGTGGAGGCTGCGCTGCAGGCGATGCTTTGTGTCCCCGCTCCTCCTCCTCCTCCTCCTTCTCCTTCTCTGCTCCTCTAGTCATCTTTTAGCCTCGGAATTGTGCCACAGGTGTGTGCGTGCGTATAGAAAAGGTTGCGTGTAACGTTGAGCGCACCGGCGCCATGTAAATCTCGTCCTTCTCATCTGGTGTTACTTTCCCCAAAACAAACGAGGGGGCCCATTCGGACGCGTCCTAGGCTGGCCCCTCACGTGATTCTTTGGCAACACCGCGGTCAATAATTGATTCCCGGGCCGTCCTGACGCCGACCCGCCCAGCGGCTCGGCTCACTGCGACACAAGCTCGGCCGCCATTACAGGACGGAGACCTGCGCGCGCACGCCGTCTTTTCCTGGGACATCACGCCTTATGTGACGACCTTATGGTTGTCCTCAAGTCGTCTTCGTTCGATTTCTTATATGTCGCTTCTGTGGCCGGCTGCCATTTTGAAAATGGCTTGCGCATTTCTAGCTTCTTTTGATTCATGCGTGAAGTCACACGATGGTGTCGTGCTTGGCACGTTTGCCTTCCAGATCTCATCCTTCCTGTTTGGACTGAACACATCATCGAATGAACGTTTGCTACCCTGTCATGCGAGTGTGCGAGCGTAACGCTTTTGCTTCCAACCTGTGGGCCAGGTAACACTAAGAGCCCTCCCGGCCACGCCATCGGCTCCGATGTGCTCCCCGCTGCTTCCGGCACCTGCCAAGCCCGTAACGGTACAAATCACGTGACCGTGTGTGACCCCGCCCGTCACTGCCAGCTTGCTGCTCGCCAACTTTGCATGTTGTTGTAGCTCTTCTGCTCTTTTGTGTGTGTTTGTGTTCACATATGTGGTACACCTATGACATCACCTACCTGCCCTATGTATGTTTGGATGTTGTCATGAGGTTCCCCCTTCCCCCACCCTTGGACCAACAAAGGGCTCTGTCTTTTCCTGTCCTGCTGCTGTTTACTGACACACACACACACGAACACACACGTTCAGTATTGACATTTAACCGTAACGCGATAGCACCAAGATGGAGGAATCAAATAGCATCAGTATCCAGGTTGCTGTTAGAACAGTGATTTCAGAAATTCTTTTGCATACCACTTGAGGGAGCCCTTTGCAATAGCTCAACGTTTCATATTTGTGCACATTGCTTCGCCTCGTTTCAACTCAGTCTGCGAATGATTGACTTCGTCCTGAAATGTCACGTGATTGTCGATGATGTGTCCCGGTCCTCCTGCGACGTCATAATCCAATTCATGATGAAGGAAATTCTTCATCACCATGGCAAACTGGTGACGTCAACATGGCTCATCTGTCATTTTGGGTGTCGGCTCTCTCTGAGCTCTCGGTCGAGCTCGCTGACTTACTTATGGCTGACTTGCCGCCTGTGACGTTCTCGTCTTTTGTTTGTCAGCTTGTGAACTCCTGGCTCCACCCACACCGTCAGACCAACCAATGAGCAAGCAGCTGTCCAACTCGTCCGCTGCCCTCCACTCGTTGGAGACAGGTGACCCACAAACTTGCAACTCATTACTGACTCATCCAACTCTTCTTCTCGTCGATGTGATTCTCAAATGATGTGATGTTGTGTGTCACCGAGCAGCTTCTTCCAACAAGCACAGACCTCAAAGAAGTTCTTCCAACCGCAGGAGCATCGCCGCATTGCCTGAGGGGACGTCTCGAGCCAAAACGCCCACGGTCAGCACAGACACAGTCGAAATTTAGTCTTGCCGGATGATGCAGCACTCGCATCATTTGTAAATATCACGTGCAGGGAGAAGTTCCTGCTGCACCTGTTCGGAGTTCATCCTTCAGAGCCAACAGTAAAGGTTCTGCTACGCCAAAAAGGTAAACACATTTTGAAACAATAGCGCTGAACCATTATTCGATGATCAACACAGCCGCCGTTGTGGTTCCAGGATGCGAGCGAGCAGAAGTCGGGCTCAGTCGCCCTGCTCGCCGGGCCAGTACCCCCCCTCCCCTCTCCGGCAGAGGGCCACCACTCCCGTCGGTGATGACCGGGCTCACCACGGCACCCTAGACAGGAAGTCGGCCAAATGTGCTGAAAACTCTGACAAGAAGATGTCAAAATCTACCAGCAGGGAATTGTGTGCAGGTGAAGAGCGGAAAAACGACTGCAAAAAGTACAAAATATGTGACGTGGCGGTCAATTGTCACTTTCAGAGTCCCCAGGAACGCCCACGGGCCGCAGCGTTGGTGGCACCATGGATGCCGAGGAGGCGTCGCGGCTTCTGGCCGAACGCCGCCGCCTGGCTCGCATGCAAAAGGAGCAGGAGGAGCGGCAGCGGCAGGAGGACGAGCTGTCAGTCCCCATCCTGTTTGACATTTTACACGTTCATTTCATATTTGGAAATGGCTGGCTTGTCCCCACAGGCTGCGAGCCGAGGAGGAGCGCAGGAGGCAGCAAGAGGCCCGGGAGCTGCAGGAGAGAGAGGCGCAGCAGGCGGAGGTGGCGCGAGCCCGGCGCGAGGAGGAGAGGAAGAGCAGGGAGGAGGAGGAACGTCGGCAGAAGGAGCAGCGATGGAAGGACATGCAGGAGGAGTTGGACCAAGAGGTCCGCTTTTGTTTTCGCTCGCTTTGTGATTGTTTCGCCGGACCTCGAATTTTGTGCTTGAGCTTTTTTTTTTTTTTTTTAAACGTGCTCATTAGAGGGAGGAGGCCTACCAACGAGCCCATAGAGAAGCTGAGAGGAAGAGGAGGGAGCGCGAGCAGCTTCAAATCCAGGAGGAGCGGGAGAGGCAGCTGAGGAAGAAGGTGAGGGAGAGGACTCGTTTCACGTGCATCAAGCTTCTTCTTCTTCTTCTTGTCACTTCCCTTGTCTACTCTGTTGTAGAGAATTGAAGAAATCATGAAAAGAACACGCAAGAGTGACGTGGAAGCTCCGCCTGATGCTGCAGGTACCTCTGCGGTGAATCTTTAAGGGGGGCTTGACCAAAGTCAGGTGGCACTGACATACTCTACTCGCATAAGAATCTTTTGCATGGCCTTCGAAATAGAAGATGAACTCCAACTGATGTGTTGACAGTGTACGACGCGAGCTCCGAGATAGCGCCGCTCGTCCTGGAGGAGAACGCCCCGACTCCTGCCGAGGCACCCGTCATTCTGCTGGGACCGCTGGAGAGCAAGAGCTGCGTGGACGAGCTGTCGGACGGCGTCCAGTCCATGGACGTCAGGTGAGGGACAGCTCGCCGTTAGCATGACAAATAATGAGCACTAATGTATTGCACTTGTCCGTCCGTCAGTCCAGTGTCCCGGGACGAGCCGGCCAGCGCTCAGGAGTTCTCACCGGTGGCGGATGGGCCGGACCGCTGCCCCCTGGGGAACACGATGGACGTGGAACCGCAGGCGGCCCCCTTTGCCAAGCTGCGGGCTGGCAGCGGCATGGGCGACCTTAACGAGAACCTCCTGATCCAAGCGTACGGCAACACCGCCGCAGAATCCTCGCCGCTCATCCACGGCGTCGGCCCCGGCCGGGTGGATGCGTGAGCGGCTGCACAAGGACTAGGTACGACGGCTGAAAGGTTTTTTTTAAGATTTGTGAGTGTTCAGTGTTCACACAACGTAGGGACTTTATTTTCAGTTTTACAGACGCCGTGGAACATCTTTTATTTTAGGAGATTTGCATCCTCGGTTCTTCAACCGACTGCAGCTGCAGCAGCGATCATCATTTTTCCTGCAGGAACAGCCACAGCTCATCCTTGTGCAACCTGACGGCCACGCCAAAACATCCCAACGTGACCACGCATCAACTCCACAAAGCTTTTTCACCAACTCCAAACTTAACTGGTTGATTTAGCGATTGAATGATGACACATCGCAATTTGACAATTTGTAACGTTTCTTAACGACGGGCACCGGGATGATGCCAGCAGTGCCGGGTGGCAGAAAACAAGGTGAAGGCAAGTCAGAATTTTGGGGATGGGATGGGGTGGGAAAGGCAGTAAGACAGTCCTAAATCCAGAGACAAGTTGTATACTAACGTATTTAATTTCTTGTTATCTCTGTGATGTTTGATTTTTGAAAAGAACAACGCCATCTTTACTGGCGCCCACTTGAATCGCCTTCCAGCTGGCGCATTTGTGTAAATAGCGTAGACAGGAGAGAAAACGTAGCCAGTGGAGATATTAGCGGACGCACTCGTTGCTTGCTTTCTCCATACTGTTGAGTTGGAGCCTGTAGCTTTGCGGACCAGAGTCACTCAAAATGTCACTTTTGAGAGGCACACTAGCTGCAAAAAAGTTTGAAACCATTTTTTTTTTTGCGAGTAGTGTGCGTGTGTAGTTGTAAGCCACTGATTAACCACACTCGCTGCACTGTGTAGTATGCACTATTATTACTCGACTTCGCGCTAACCCCCACCCCCCCCAAATATACCTCATTCGTGGACACTGGTCACCTCTGAGGCCTTCAACCTCGAGCACCCGTCAAAGTAGCCACGTAGGAGTGAGTGAGGAGCGGGCAAACATGGTTCTACATTCTTTAGCTTTGCGCTCATTGTGGCTGCGAGGCCAACATAAAGTGTGTCCTCTACTACACGTACGCCGCAGCCTGGTCGAATATAGAATTGTACACGCGATGCATGGATTACTGCAAAATAGCATCAATAAACTTCATCAAGCTATCAAGTGTGTCTTTCTGTTGGCAATCATACAACAGAATAATTCAACAAAACAAACTCACAAAACAAACACACTTTACATAAATTGTGAGGACATGGAAACAAAGATCATTATTTCAATAGACAGTTTAACATTAAAAAAAGAGTAAAACATGTTTAAAATCAAAGTTAAAAAACAAAATGAATGGAAAGAATGTGTAGTGCAAGAAAAAAAATAATGCTTTGACAGAACTCTATGCTTTGGCATAGTTTTTAACCTGGATTTAAAAGCATTTACACTTGAGGCTGACAATGTTGGCTGACACTCCATACCAGTTGGTGGCGCTAGTGCGCTTACGCGACGTTTGACAACTACTTGTAAACAAGAGAAAAAGCGGAAACGCATGATAAATACGTCCGTGAGTTCGGCCATTTTCCGTAAATTCGGGTAGGATAGCAGCTTTAAAGCAACTTTGGCGTTTACTTGTGTCAATAAATAGGGCTGTCAACTCAAATAATCGAGTGTTGTATTGTCATTCGTGTGTACAAATCGTTATCTTAAAACGCGCTGGGGTTGCCGCTTTGGCATCAAACGCAGGACGTCTCGGGAGTCGCAGGTAGGTACGTCAAATGCTAGTTAGCATTAGCTTACTTGTTCATTTATGTGTTGCTGCCACAGCTTAGCATTTAATTCCTGGGGGTTGGAAAATATCAGAATATCTTCCATGGGACAGGTCTTGTGTCATTTTAGATAGTGTGGAAATTTTAGGGGGAGCGTTATCATTAGCTTGGATGCTAACTGGAGATAGCCTCGCTCCAAGCAGCGCACACTATTCACCGCGTGCAACATTAGTGAAACAGTTATTCCAAATGACAGATGCTGTTTTCTTAACTTTTAACACTTGTAACAATTTGAAGATTTCACTAACACCTTCAGTCAAGCTGTGACATTTCTGTCGGAAATGAAAAATGCGCAAAACCTCCTTTGTTGACTTTGTTATAACTTTTTGTTGCTCTTTAAAGGCCGCCGGAATGTCCCGACAGATGTCGCCGTCACAACAAAGCAGGTGCATGCAATGATAGCCGACAAGTCCTGTTGATCAAAAACATTCATTGTACTTATTGTGACTGCTGTGCTGTCTAGGCGGGTCCCATGGGACGAACACGGACCAAACAGAGCTTCAGCGGGACACTATGGAAGACCATTGGACTGGAAGCCCATTGCCAGAAATGAAGAGCGCAGGTTTGGTGAGGACATGTTCCCAGAAGCCCACAGGAGATCCTCTCCTTCTCCGCAGGATCACTTTTGGCGTCAGCGAAATCAGGAGGGCAATTTTCCACGGAAACCGTCACCTCGACGTGATTTCAAAGACCACCATGTCCCACGAAGCTCCCGCCAGCAGGATGGCGGATTCAATGCAGACAGACAAAGAAGAGGCTTCAGAGAAGACTTTCAGAATGTTAACAGCAGAGCAAGGTCACAGTGTTCGCCGCCGAGGTTCCTTAGGGAACCGTTGCTGCTGCTGCCTCGCAGTCACTCGGAACACTCGCAGGAAGCCCCACCTTGGAGGCGGGACGAGTGGCGCGGCCAGGGGCAGTTGCGAGACACCAGCCCCAGGGTTAGATCCGAGGAGCAAAGAGGAAGCCGAAGAGAAGGGAATGTTGAAGGTCTGAATAGAAGCCGGCAAAGAGAAGATGTTCAGCCCCCCTTAAAGCGGCCGAGAAGAGAAATGGACGGCCAACATCACAGCGGGTAAAGTCACAACAAAATCCAATTCCTCGTGAGCGACAAAGACTTTTGGATATTTTTGTCTTTCCTTCTGCTTGCTTATTCTTGCTGATGATGACGTGTCCTCTCGCTGTCACAGGTTCAGACGGGACAACAAGGATTTTGGGGATCGGTGCTATTCGGCCGCCACGGTTGACAGAGCCTTCCACAGGGAGACTCCCGACTCGGGAACTCCTCACTTCACTGAACACGGATTCCAAGGCACCCGGGAACCCTTAGATAACGGTGGACAGCGTGATTTTCACTTGAGACAGCAACATGCCGATGCAGCGAGCTCCTCACAAGAACAATTCCGGAATTCAAATAGTGGGCCGGACGGCCGAGAAGATTCCAGAAAACACCACTTTCCTGATAAATGGGGGGATGGCTCGGAACGCAAGAGGAGCCTCCCGCCGCAAGAACGGGCAAACTTTGCGAGATATGACAGACAAGGCACTCCCACAAACCATAGAGGGAGAGGCGGTCCTCACCTCGCCAGAGGTAGGGTCAGTCACATGGGGAACCGGACAAACTTTCTGCAGTCCTCTCGGAGCTACCAAAACAGTCCTCGTGAGGAGCCCAGAGCGGGATACAGATCCCAAAGGGAAACGAGTTACCCCAATGCAGAAGAGGAAGGACCCAGCTGGACGCAAGACGACAGACGCCCGAAGCAGGTCCAGCCTGCTAGTCTGGAGCGAGGCTTGCACAGGAGCGGCCCAGACGTGAACCAGCCCAGACCACATCTGTGGGAAGAATCAGAGTCCAAAAACGTGACTGTGGTAACGGAGGAAACTCTCACCATCAAAGTGGACATGAGCCGGCCCATCCTGCACACCAGGTATAGTATTCGTCCATCAAGGTCAAAGTTGACACCTTGTTTTACCGAGAGGATAGAATAGCGCCGAGGGCAAGTTTTTACTGGCAAGTAGATGAGCGACTTGGACAGCAAGAATGAGCGTCATGTGATAGAAGATTGAATGAAATTGGATCCGAAACATCTCAATAGGTCTTTGGTATCCTTCGGGAGCAAACAAAACAAATGCAATTGGAACGCAAACCTCACGTGGCCTGTTTTGATGTTTTTGGAATTGGAACGTAACGAGCACCTCATCCCATGCTCTGATGTCATCACATCTTCACTCAAGCTTCTTCATGACGTCACAGGAAGAGTTGGAATTTCGTGGAATGCTTTTGCTTCAAGTTGCCAACAAAAGTTTTTTAGACCAGATGGATTGCGATGGATGTGAGCCACCACTGCACTTCTCTGCTGCATCAGCAAACGCGTTTGCCTCGGAACAGTCACGAAATGACGACACGCTGATCCAGGAAGCCTCTGGAAGATCATTTGAGAAGGAAGTATTTACAGGACACCAGGAATCAAGTGCAAGGTGAATATGACGGGGAAGAGAAGAAGTTAACCAACTTCCTGGAGGAAGGTACATTCCCACACCTTAGTTGGTGGACCTCCTATTCAGATGTTGGCTCGCTAATTTGCTAAAACGTGGAACCTTCCTTCTCGGAATGGAGTTGAATAATCAGGATGACTTCTTGAAAGCATCTTTTGAAAACGGCAGAGACCAGAAAGCCTTTTGCATACAAATAGCAAGAATTGGATGTCTTCAAAGAGGAAGTTGAGAAACACGATCATATGACGGCGACATGTGGCCAATGACGGAGGAGCGGCCTTGAAGAGCAGAGGCAAGCCTTTCTTGATTATTTGAAGGAATGCTCACATGGGCGCCGATGTTCAGCCATCTTAACACGACACGGAGACAAAGGACCATTCTTCAAGTTGTCCTCATTTCAAGAAGCACTTGGGCGTCCTTTCATCCAAACATGGATGTTGCTAACATCTAAACGGATGAATATTGAGAGCGACAGTCTTCTTCTTCACCTTCGCACGATGCTAACGACCATTTTCAGGATTTCTTAGGTCCAGCAACAATTGCTCGTGGAAGTCCTTCTAGATGAAAAAGTAAAATAAAGCTGATGTTCTCAACATGGATGCAGGTGTACACGATGTTCACATCAAGGAGCCAAAGGAGAGTGGTTCACACAAGGCGTTGACGCCGAGGAACATCGGCCTTTGCTGAAAGGAGCACTAAAACAATCGTGGACCTCCATCCAAACCATTTCACGTGGATGCTAATGAGCAAATTAATCTTCAGCTGCATTTACACAGCAATGGATGGACATTCTTGTATGTGAACAACATCGGAGGGGATGCTGAGAAGACCATCTTGATACAAAGGAGCTGCCGCGATGATCACGTGTATCTGTCCTTCAGCGTGACGAGCTGTCCTCTTTCAACGGCAGACGTGAACCTCAGAAAGAGTTGTCAAATTTGAGAGTGTCTGACATTGTCAGACGTAACCATCGGGAGGAAGGACAAAAGGAAGACGCCCTGGTCCTGCCGTCGAACAGTAGATTGTTACTTAATGAGTGAAGATGTGATGTGAGCTCATACCGTCCATCAAATGCTCTTCGGGACAACGGGGAGAACCGACGTTACCATAAAACCCGAAGATGGATGGCATTTCAGATCAGGTGACAAGCTTCAGGAAGACAAAAGCTGCAAGTAACAAGTCAGTCAGATGAAGCTAACCTGCAAAGGCGGGACAAGAGAAGGAAGTGACATCACACCCCATACAAAACCACCTCAGGGAATAATGAAGATAATCTGTATGCTTGGTTTGTCAGTCAGTGAAACCCTCAGAAGGAGGGAGAGCAAATGGGAGGAAGTGACATCACCGCATAGAGTGGCCAAGCTGTGATGTGAGGTCTGTATGAAGTCTCAAACGTCTGGAGGACGTGACACCACTCACTTGAAGACGTGTTTTCAGCTCAGGCTGCGTTGTCCGCCGCCTTGCGAAAACTGCGAGCCGGCCTGTATCGCCACTTCCTGTGGACACGCCATGTTGCGCGGGACGCCATCATTGCGTGGCATGGCGTCTGTCTCACCAGCGTCACCTGAGCTCAGTTGTGCGTAGCGTAGCAGGCCCAAATTAAAAGACAGGTCAGGAACATGCGCAGGTAAGTCACGTTTCTTCTTCGGTGTGACCACATTTGAACTTTGGATCTTTCAGTGGTGGACTTTGAAAATGCAGACCACCCAGCTTCTAGAGATCATGCCCAGAAGCAAATAGTCCAAATCCACAAGTGCCCCTCCCCTCCCCCAAAGATGCGATTGTGCAACACTTGAACTTCTCTTCACTCTCTGCTAGCATATCTGCCCCATTCCTGGGCGACAGGTGAGCTGAAGCTTCTCCCTGCCGACGTGATTGAAAGGCGGCGTACACCTCAGACCTCGTTGGCACACAAAGCCAAGTTGTCACTCACACTAACCTTTGGAATGTTGGAGGAAGCTGAAGAAAACCCACGTAAGCAATGCGACAGCTTGCACATTCCGCACGGGGAAGTCAGAGACCAGATCCAAACCTTCAACCTCAGAACTGCCTGCTGGCTCCTGTTACAGTATTCTCTTTTGAAATTAACGATCTACAGGTGATTAGGTTTGAGAAAGAACATGGCGATGCTGTGTGGCAATCTCAGGAGTGGGTGTTTTGCCGCCATCTTGTGGCATCTGGCCAAAATCCTAAGTGCAAAAACAAAGTTTTAGGATCCATGGAGCAAAGACCGAAATGATGAATCACTGTCTTCTTCATCTTCCGGCAGCTCGCCGTGTTACTCTGCAGAGCGCCAGCTCTCGATTGACCTGGTTAATGTGGGTCGCCGGCGTCCGGATTTCCTCCCGGAGGCACCGGGGGCCGTGCCAGAGAGCGACGGCGCGCGCGGGGGAGCCTTTGCGCAGGAAATCATCACGCTGGTGCACAATGTCAAAGGTCAGAATCACCCGGCAGCGTCCTAGAAGTCACTGGCCACGTCTTGACAGTTTGCGTGCGTGTCGCAGAGTTATACTTCAAAGGCAACGGCATCACGTTGAACAAACGGTTCTCTGCACCACAATACTCCCGAGACGAGACGGCGACAGGGTTGACGCTGAACCAGAGGTTCTCATCCAAGCAGTACGTCTCCGTGATGCCGCAATCTGTCCGATCAAAGTATTACAGGTCACGTCACATACGTGTGTCAATGCGCCGCCTCGTGATCTTCGTCTTTGTCATCCTCAGCATGAACACGGCTCCGTCGCACGGCAACATCCAGCCGCTCTTTCCCGCTTTGAGCGGCGCGCAGGTGAAGTCAACTTTCCGTCAGGACGCCAGCAAGCTTGGCCTTGACGCTCCGTCGCCATTTTGTGTTGTTTCCAGACGCCTCACGGTCCTGGCGACCTGAGACACGACCTTGAGAGGCGGCGTCAGAAGCGTCTGGAGGGCGTCACCATCACCATCCCAGGAAGTGGCCCGCCCTCCCCCGTCAAAGTCCGCTGTGGCGCCCCCAATGTGATGCTTGAAGACGAGCGGGACTACAGGAGGGACGGCAACACGGTGAGTTCGCAAGTGCGCGTGATCCAGCCGGCGGGGACCGCATTTAAGCCGGTGTGTGTTCGTGCAGGGCCCCAGACGAGGAGGCCCGTACAGGACCAACGCCGGCCCGATGTCCAGGGTAAAAAACCAACAGCACGTCAGGATGCAGAACTGCCACAACAATGGTAAGGGTAAGTTTTTTTGTGTATGTAGAGTGCGAGGAGGGAAAAAAAAAAAAAAAGGTCACCACCCTCGTCAAGGCGTCTTTCAGTCGTGGCCAAATTGCATAATAGTAGGTTTGAGATGTTCCCTCCTGCAGCTCAGCGCGTCTTTTTTAGACGGCTTGTGTAACAACCGCATCGCTCGCTTTGACCTAAGACCTGCCGACCGCAGCGTCCAGCTCGTCCAATCCCGTTTGTTCTTCCCGCTCGACCACGCCCGCGCGGCTAAAAATCCTACGCCGCTGTCGTGATCCGCATTAGAGCTGCAGCCTCTTGACTTAACCTCAATTTTCTTCTTCCTTCCCGCCGTGCGTGTGCGTGTGCACCTGTGTGTGTGTGTGGTGTGTGTGTGTGTGTGTGTTGTGCGCTCCCCCGCAGGTCTCAGCTGGTGATGCCGCCCGCTGCTCTCACCGTGATTTGTGTTCGAGTGAGTACAGCACGTACAAGTTGTTGGACCGCAAGACGGCAATCGGTCCAAGGATGAAGTTCTCCAACCTTTGATTCCTTATGTGGGACATGTGAGCCGATCAACTTTATTTCAATCTATGTTCATCTTGTTTTCAATTGTCCATTATTTTACTGTTTTTTTTTTTTATCACAAACAAATTATTTAGGTTTCATTACCTGACATGTTTCGGCTATCACTTCCGCCTTCATCAGAGTGAATGATGATCCTCTGATGAAGGCGGAAGTGATAGCCGAAACATGTCAGGTAATGAAACCTAAATAATTTGTTTGTGATAAAAAAAACAGTAAAATGATTTATTTCAATCTGTTGTGACATGTTATGTTGAAGCAAAATAAAAAAAATCAAACTTCACCAACATCTTTTGTGTGTTGTTTTTAAACGTAAATACGAAACAGAAAAGGTGATAAAAGGCACACGGTAAAACCATCAAACAAGTTTGAGCACGAGACACGGAGAGCACAAGAAATAAACAGACATGATGATAAGCAGGCCTAATTTGACCTCAATCCCATCAAGGGCCAGATTATCGTCTGGCTCCAAACATGATGCCGAGTCATTCTCCTGTCATTGAGAGTTATGTTATCTCCCCATGAAACCCGCCTCACAATTTTTGGAGATCCCCTCCAAATCGGCGATCGCATCGTGAGACGATCCGGTAGCTCGCCGGGCACAGGTACGTAAATGACCTTTAACTTGTATCGCACTTTTCTCTCTTCTGTCACTTTAATTAACACTGCCTTTTCATTCCCATGACACACGACTAACCAGCAACAGCTTGTGTCGATTGTTTGCATAACGTGTCCCAAAGGCGTCATGTAACGACCGCTGCGGCTTACTTTCCAGGTAAGCTAACAGTTAACCTCACTTCTATTTCTTCTGCTTGTCTTTCCTGGCCATCTCCGTGACGATTATTACAAAGTTCATTCTGGTCCACGTGATAAGTGATCGGTTTGTCCGTCTGGATTGTAACTCCGCCCACTGCATAGGTTGTCATCATGCCCGCCGAGCACGATAAATCAGCGCCGAGAATTGCACGATGACGGCCGGAACGCCACCTCTGTGTTTTCCTCCATGATGACGTCAAAGCGGCACATCAGTGGCCTGTGCAGGAACAGGAAATGCATGAGTGGTGCCACAGGTAATTGGTGTAACATCCATGGGCCGAGGAGGGGGGGGGAGTCTGACCTTTGCGGGTGCTCTAGCGGCGTCAGTCGTATTCGCAGCAGTCTGATCTTGTAGCGAGGCCCGATCACATTACCCGTGCTGATGCGCAGGGATATCTTGTGCACGTGCAGCAGGTCCTCGTCAAACTGGGCCAGAAGACGCGTGGACGTGAACTGCTCAAAGCGAAGAAGCTTGCTGCACAAAAAACACGTTTGGCTGAATTAACATCACAAGACTCTCGAGTAGTGAAGTAAATTGTTGGTGGAAAGAATGCATTGGCATGTATTATGTGAGGAGACCACTCACTGGTCCACACGGGCCTCTGTGACGTTCCTGCCGCTATGCAGGCGGATGTAGACCACCCCCCAGCGGAGGTACTGGTTCCACGTCACCATGTCCACTCTGTAGTTCATCTCTGTCAAAACACACACACAACATCCATTTTGTGGCATCCTTCCATAACTGGTCCGAAGATGCATTTTTCTTTTGTTTGTTTTTTTTCCCTTGCAGGCAGACTTACTCATGTAAGGGTGCGAGGCGGTGGTGCTGAAGTACACTTTGGTCTGTCCCAGTCGCAGAAGACTTTCCCGCCATTGAATGACATCATAGCCTGGACGTGAGAGGATAAATGTTATCCAGCAGGAGAAAAAATTCTACTTTGCCATGAAAAAACAAACACTGTTTTTTTGTAACTTAATCTAACTTCTTGAACTTGTGTAGGGGTCTCACCGAGCTGCGGGCAGGAAGCGGGCTTGAAGGCTTCACACTGCAGGCAGCGTCCATCCAGGAAGTCGGCGTAGGAGGTGCACGGGTACGCCGTCAGGCTGCACGTGCCGTTGAGGGCGCACAGGTACAGGAACATGGAACGCTGGTGGTCGCACACAAAGTAAGACTTTCCTGTTGGCCGGGGGAGGGGGGTCTTGTGATTACTATGTTGACCTCAGCAACACAAACACCAAAACGTCTTTACCAGCAAAGATGGTTTTGGGGCAACCGGGCTGGTCGGCCCCACCGTTGGCGTAGAAGTCAACGTGACCGTGAGCACCCCGCAGGCCAAACGCTGCAATGCCCAGAAATTAGACTACGTCATATCACATTCAGCGTTTACTTAGTTGCATTCATTGAACCTTTTTTCTCCTAACATTATATTATTACAAAATGATATTAAATTAGATAATATAGTGTGGTATGTGAAATGATATTAGCATTGTACGTTTTTGTGTTTTTTTTTGTTATGGTTTTAAATACATATTTCCAGTAGACCTTAGTGCTACCTGCCCTCTTGTGGCACAATAGTGAACTGCATGAAGGCTAGCTGATGATAATTAACAGTAAAAAAAGGAGAATAGATTCTTTTGCAAAGTATTGTTGTTGCTGTAGCCTTTGAATAATTGCATGAAAATGTTCAGATGCTCACAGTCCATATCTGTGTGCAGGACGTCCACAAACATGGCGTCGGAAGGGTCCAGCCTCTCGTCCGGCGTGGCGCTGTTGAAAAGAGGCCCGGCCGGGTCCAAACCTGGAAGCACAAAATGGAGTGCAATAGGTTTCACGCACAAGATGTTGTGGATGTTGAAGAACCTAGCAAAGAATAACTGTACCTGTGATGCGCCCGATCTTTCCCTTCAGGTTGGCACCCACAAAGCCGGCGAGGTGCGCCCCCAGACTGACGCCAATGAGGTGCACCGAATCCAGCGAGGCTCCTTCTTCCTGAGGAACAAAATATCCTTCTGAGAGAACCGACTTGACAAAGGTGACCCTTGACACCATTACACTTGATTGTCGTCGTCGGAACCCAGAACCTTTATTTTGGCCCCCCTCATACCTGCATGCTTCCGATGAATGCCGTCAGGTTGTGAGCCGCCTCCCTGGTGTAGGCCACGGCGGTGAGGTAGTTGAGGTTGGCGGCCCCCCGGTTCCAATCCACCACAATGACATTGAGGTCCCGCCGCTCAGCCAGCAGGCGCACCAAGTGGTCGATCCACACGGGCGGCGCGCCGGTGGGCCGGTAGCCGTGGATGACGAAGGCGGTGGGCCGGGAGAGGTTGAAGAGCGGCTCGGACGGGAAGCGCTGATGGTGCAGCTCGCGGCCGCACGTCGGGTTGGCGCGTGTGTATAGCAGCAGGCGTACGTACAGGCTGGTGCCCAGGAAGCAATGGGACAAGTTGAGGTCCGTGAAGTTGTCACATGAGTCGTCACTGCTGCTGCCGCCTTCCTCAAAGCCTGGAGCAGCCACAGAAACATGCTTAAGAAGAACCGCAGACTTTTTTTTAGTTTTTCATAACATGGGACACGAAACAACCGCCGCAAGCGTGTAAGTTTCCACGGCTATTATTAACTTTTCAAAGAGCAATAAAATTTTCAAAGAGCTTTCGTTTATGGACACCCATGACTTTAAAATGAAAACAGGCTCCAGCACTGGCGAAAGGGGCTATCCAAAGGCCCACAACAGAGTGATGTTTGTTTTGCTGAGTAGGTTGTTTTGTTTATTTGATATTTTCTACATAAAAAGTATGTACATATTTGTAATACAATTAAGTCGTTGTGTTCTTTATTAAAAATAGCTACCCTGTTAATTTTATTTTTGTAATATTGTATCTATAGATTTTACATTCTTTAAACATGTGACATCATTAAAAACATTATTTACACATTCATGTTTGTAATGGTTGGATAAAATTTGTTTTTTATTTACATTGAAGTTTTATAATTTTGGTAAATTTTAACATCAAGAGATGTTTTTATAGCCACAGCTAACATAAGTAGGACAGTGTTACTGAAACCTATTTTTAAAAAATCCCCAAACACTTGATGTAAAGTTTCACATTCTAGAACAAGAACAAGCACAATTTTAACAAATTGAATGTTCTAGGTTTGCAATAAACAATACGTTTTAATTGCTACATTTATTCAAATATATTTAGTATAGAGGTTATGTAATGAGGTTTAAATTTCGTATAAAAAGTAAATGTCTAGCAAATGTCCAACTAGACGTCTCAAAAAACCTTCATTTAATGCCGT